>NC_022017.1:30569533-30596642 GCF_000317375.1 Microtus ochrogaster | reverse complement strand
ATGGACGTAGGCTAGAATCTTCCCGGTAAGACCGGTGCTCACAGATTATTAGAGATGGGTTGATCGGGATATCAGAATTAGCCAATAAGGGCTAGAGCTAAAGGGCCAAGCAGTGTTTAAATGAATACAATGTGTGTGTTGTTATTTCGGGGCATAAGCTAGCAGGCGGCCCGGGGTGCTGGGGACGCAGTCCCGCTGCTTATATCACTACACTTGGGTGTGTCTTAGCCTTCCCTTGAGTGTCTATTAATTTCTGCTGAAACCTATTAAACCTTTTCTTAATACATTTCAGCTTTGCTTCAAACTGGCCTGTCCTGAAATTCTTTTCTGTGGTGAAGAATCCCATCTTTACTTGGCTGCAGTCTCTGAAAAGAACTCCTCAGGCTACTGCCAGCAGCACAGCTTTATCTCTGGTCCCTGATAGGACTGCCTTGATATATGCCCTCAGTCATGAGTGCTAACATACAACAGAAGCAGCAGCAGATTTGTTCCGTGTACTAGAATGACCCTAAGAAAGACCCAGTATCCTCTCTGGGATAGGCCTGCTAAAAAATGAGTAACTCTGATTCAATCATGTGAAAACATGATACAACCCAAATTAGGGATAAGTCTAAAAACAAACTATATCCTTCAAAATCATCAATGCAAGTAAAAAGACTAAGGAAACATAACTGGATACTGCCTATAACCGGATTGGACTATGTATCAAGGGGAAAAACCTCTGTTAAGAAATACAAATAGGTCAACTGCCACAGTTTAGACATTGACTATACTGAAGCAAAACAGGGAATAGGGTAGAGGAGAAGTCAGAGATTAGTGTATAAAAAAACGGTGGCAGCAGAGGAAGACTGAAAGCCCTGCCCAGCTAGGCTTCATTCTGTATAACTTAAGGTATAGAGACAGAGGAACATCCTAACTACCCTCCAGACTCTAAACTGCCTGAACACCACCACAGATCTGCATATAGCAAATGTAATTTTTTTTTAATTTGACAATTACTTCATTGGCATTGTAAAACATCCTTGCTGCCAGCAAATAGTCACTGAGGTTTTTAAGGGTAAAGTGCATGACAAGTAAATTTACTCTCAAAGGGTCAATAAAAATAAGCATTTAACTGGCTAGAGAGATGGCTCAGAGGTTAAAAGCAGTGGCTGCTCTTCCAGAGGTCCTGAGTTAAATTTCCAGCAACCACATGGTGGCTTAAACCCGTCTATAATGAGATCTGGTGCCCTCTTCTGACCTGCAGGCATACATGCAGGCAAAACACGGTACACATAATAAATAAAATCTTCTTTAAAAAGTAAGTACTTAATACAAATCTATATAATATGTAAAAGCTTATCTACATGGAGGGGACAAGTGTGTGTGCTTAGATTACAAAATGTTAATAATGGCTGGTGAGACATCATTACTATTTCACTTCCTGAGTCTTCCCCAATAAAAGAAAAAAGGTTTTCAAAATAAAAACTTTCACCGGGCAGTGGTGGCACACACCTTTAATCCCAGCACTCAAGAGGCAGAGGTAGATGGATCTCTGTGAGTTTGAGGCCAGCCAGGTCTACAAAGAGAGTTCCACACAGGACAGGCTCCAAAGCTATACAAAGAAACCCTGTCTCGAAAAACAAAACAAACAAAAAGCTAATAATAATAATAATAATAAAATGGTATAATCCCAGGGCTTGGAAGATAAGAGACCAGAAGATCACTGTCAGTTTGAGGACAGCCTGATCTACCCAGGGAGTTCCAAGTCAATGGGGTTACAGAGAGAGACCCTGTCTTAAATTATAAAATAAATTAAATAACAAAACTGGGGATGCAAGCAACTGAGAGGGTTGCTGTCAAGGGCTTTTATACCTTGGAGGGGAGTCCCTTAATGATCAAAGGGACTCTCTAGATTTGTGCTGGCCTGAGCACATGTCCAAGGGGTAATATCTTTATTACTTAACTGTGGTGATAAGAACCCCACTGTGGGTGACACCATTCCTAGGCAAGAGATTTTAAATACTGTAAAAATGAGTTGGGTACTTACACACATTAATTCAGTGCTGGCCGATGGAAGTGACTAGGTGCTTCCACGTCCTAGCTCAATGGAGGAATTGTAGGACAAATAAAACCTTTCTCCCTAAACAGCTTTTGTTGGCATATTTTATCCCAACAAAAAGGAATGAAATGACACTGATGGAAAGGCACAGATTTGGTATTTAAACCAGATGTCTAAACAGGGAGAACCCTAAAGGCAGAAGAACTAAAAGTGAGGTTGGTATCTGTTTTGCAGTGCTGTGATCAATCCCAGAATTTCATGCATGTTAGGCAAGCATTCTATAGTATGTATAATACATTTTATTTAAGGTCTGTCAAAATTTTTTCCTACAACCTAAGAAATAAACATTTTTTTACATTTATATTCCACCTATTTTTTCTTTCCTCTCTAAAGTGTGTTGGGGCACTTGACATAGGGTCTCATGTAGCCCAGGCTGGCCTCAAAGTATTAACTTTCTAACCTCTATCTCTCACTATTGGAATCACAGGAGTACACCACCAGACCCAGCTCCTAGCACTGTCTCTAATTTTAGTAGCCCTCTGCATTTATGCTGACCTTTCAATAAAAATAGGTCAAAATGCAACATTTTAGAAGACATTTTAAATGGTGATTAACTCATTGTGCGTAGTACAACAGTAACACACTAGATCCAATGTAGTACACATTGTTATCCACACTGCAGCTGCAGGCAATGACAACTGCAGTGTGACTGCCACCTGGCTAAAGCAACTGTCAATGTCTTCAGACATACAACATGCTTTAAGCCTCCTAAAAAAAAAAAAAACTAAAATAAACTCAGTGATCTCCAGGGGAAAATACCTTGATATAATGAGGCAATAAGCCATGTACATCAGGATCAAAATGTCATCACCTTCTGTTTTCAAATACCAACTGTTCCAGAGGCTATCACCAAGTACCTACCATATATCACCATATAACTGTACTATATTACAGATGCATCCGCACATAGCCAGCTAGAGATACAAGGCAGGCTGCCAACAGAAGAAAGTACACTGTGGATGTAGAACCACCCTAAGGAGTCCAACTCCAGTGTGCTTCATTGTCTCGATGACTCTTCTCACCAAACCACACATTACAGTGCTGCCTTGAAGGCTGAACATTTAAGAACAACCTTGTTTCCAAAAGTCAAATAAAGAATTGATTCAGCCGGGCGGTGGTGGCGCACGCCTTTAATCCCAGCACTCGGGAGGCAGAGGCAGGCGGATCTCTGTGAGTTCGAGACCAGCCTGGTCTACAGAGCTACTTCCAGGACAGGCTCCAAAGCCACAGAGAAACCCTGTCTCGAAAAACCCAAAAAAAAAAAAAAAAAAAAAAAGAAGAATTGATTCAGACAAAACTCAGTTGCACACATATTTTCTACTAATTCCTCTCCCACTCACTGCTGTGGTTTTTAAAGCAACATTTTATGAGGGGAAAATGCTACGAAGCTGCTCAATAGGGTATCAAAAACTATCAAAAAAAAAAAAAACCCAGTAAACTTTCATGAATATTTTTAAGAAATTCAATTCATTCCCAGCATTGTAACCCAAATCTTTAAATCCAGCAACTGGGAAGCAGAGGCAGGCAGAACGCTATGAATTCACAGATAACCTGATCTACTTTATAAGAACCTGTCTCGTCTCTGTGAGCCTGAGGCCAGCTAGTCTAGTCTCCAAACCAAGTTCTAGGACAGTCAAAGCGCTGGCTACACAGAAAAGCCAAAAAGAACCTTGTCTCAGAAAGAAAAAATGGGAAGGTAGTTAGTTAAATGTGCACCTATAATTAATTCTTAGGTTCAGGAAGGTGTACTTTTACATGCTGTGCATTTTCTCACTTCTAGCAATTTAAAGATAATTGTGCTCTATTACCGATTAAAAGAACTGAAGACTGATTAAATTTATCTTATGGATATTAGAAAGAATGTTTCTATTAACTTAAATCTGGTAAAATATCTCCAGAGCTACCACAGCTTAAACAACATGGGAGAATCCTAATATAACTCAACTTCTAAAATACCACTGCCTGTGCTAATTCAAACACAACCTCCATAATACACAATTTTCTTATGGGAGGCGGTGGCGGGGAGGAGGCAGAAATCCTTAATAAATAAATAAATTTTTAAAAAAATAAATAAATAAAACCTTTAATAGTCACACACACAAAAAAAGAAAAGAAATGCCTTTAGGTTAAAATAAATCAGAACAAACAAACCAAACAAGTACTCCAAATTTACATGTTCTCAAAAGGCATGTCTATGCTAAAAATTGTCCTATACAAATAATACATGAAGGGGCTTGAGACATGGCTCAGCTGCTCTTCCAATGGTCCTGAGTTCAATTTACAGCAACCACATGGTGGCTCACATCCATCTGTAATGAGATCTGGTGCCCTCTTCTGGCCTGTAGGCAAACATGCAGGAAGAACACTGTATAGATAATAAATAAACCTTAAAAAAAAAACACATGAAAAAAGTCTGTTTTGATCCAATTAGAAAGAAAAACTGAGTTCAAACTACTCTGTTTACATGTCAATATCCACAGAATATGTGACTTGTGTTTAATAAATAACATTCTCCCTTTTGTGTTCTTTAGTTGGTTTTGTTCTGATTGCATTTTGTTTTTATTTCTGTGCTGTTAGAAGTCTTCAGAAGAGTAGAACTCATTAGTCTATTATTTTGAGCATGACGCCACTAAGGGCTCTGGATGTTGTATATGTAGATGTCATGAAAGGATTTAAAGAGGTGTTGACTTGTGGTATGAGGGTTGTGGAGGTTGGAGTGTGTTGGTTTGTCCTGTGAAGATTTAAGTGATAGGTTATAGTTTCATCTGTCTATGGCTAAGGAGAAAGTCACAGTCCTAGAGTCATGGCCTTGCAGTCAAACTTTGATGTTATGACTACTGACTGTGGGACTTTATACAAAATATTTTACTTTTCTATTCGCTGGTTTCCCCATTTGTTGCATCAATGTTTGTTGAGTCTCTGCTATGTTTGTAGCAGGAATGTCAGGGAAAGTTGAAGTAGTTTTAGGTACAGACCTGCATTTCTCTGAAGTAGGGCATGTAACTGTCACTGGAGTGTGGGAGAAGGTACTAACAAGAGTAGATGCAAGAAGTTTGTGGTTGAGGAAAAGAAAAATTTTGCAGTATAAAAATGCTCATCATGGAATGATGGGCTCGACTGCAGTTGATGAGAATTAAACTAAAATTGCCTGTTTTTAAGGTAGTAATATTTCTGTCTAGTGGTAGCTCTCAGTAGCCCATATAGAATCTGGAAGAGGCCATGAATGTACATTGGGTCATGGGACAATAAGAGCTGGTATTGTTAGACAGTGCAGTTAAGTTCAGGAAATATTTGCTGAGTTCATATTAAGTTCCAGCCCCATGGCACTTTTAATTGTTTTAAGTAGAGATATCAAGATACAAAACAGGAATGTCTTGAACAAAGTGGTAGAGTAGCTGATGGGCTGTTTTAGCTGTTGCTTTCAGCAATTCAATCTATTTCATAATCGGATTTCTGTGCTTGTTGTCCATGTCAACCTTAATGACAGGGCAGGAAGGGAGTTTTTATCAATAAATTACTTTTTGTGTGACATTTCTGAGATGCTCAAAAACAACATTAACTGATCACAACAGGACTCTGACAGACCAAAGAAAAGATTTCATTTGAGTCTAGTTTGGTGAACCAGTGAGATAATTTGGGTACTTAGAGGAACATGGGTTACTGAATCACCCAAAAGACCTACCCCAGCATGAGTGACAGCTTAGGAAATCTGCATCCCTGGAGTCTCCACTTCGGTCAGCCTTTTGTAACCCCACCCCTTGTCTTCTCCACAAACAACTGGGGTGGGTTCAAGAGGAATTTCAGGTTAGAGTCTACTCATGATCATTCCTGCCCCTTTTATGAGAGAATATTAATAGGTCTTATCTTGTGAGGGTCTTCTGGGGTGCGAGTACGCTGTTCTATTCAATACTGCAGTGGCTGTGCCATGCCCAGAGGACAATCCCACGATACTTCTCTCATGCCTTCTCTGCTTGGCTCTATGATAATTTTTGATTGGATCCACACTTTACTTTTTAATGTTTGTGATTATGTAAACATTGCTCATTATGGAGTACATTTATGTAGTACGATTCTATTTTCTTTTTTGTTCAAGTTCTGTTTTCTTATTTTCTTGAACTTAAAATTTCTATAACCTACACTTCCCATTGGCTTTGATCTAGCTAAAGGTCCTCACCCTCTCTGTAAGCTGTGAAGCCTTCCCAAGAATATAGCCAGGTAACCTCCCGCTAGATTGCCGGTCTTTGACCCCCATTTTCTGTGAGAGGATGGAACACTGGAGGCCTACCTTTACTATGAGAGGAACCTACAGTATTTTATCCATTTCTATTACCAGGGAGAGGGCAGGTAAACTAAGCGCAAAAAACTGAGGATTCCTTCCTGGGGAAGCTTACTGTGAACAGGCCTTCCTCAAGGGAGAGTCTTCTTAGTGTAGAAATAAATGGGAGAAAAAGCATGGCTTTGTAGAGTATAGATTTCAGTGACTTAAAAATCTTGTCTGCTGGGACTTTTACTAAATTGTACATACCATACCGCCTTAATACAGACAGCATCTTGGGAACTTCAAACCAGATTACATGGGAATTAGGTTCCCGTTATTAAACATGGATGAAAAGTTTTTTATTGTAGTCCTAAAACTTGAACATAGAGCATATCAGAACACATGTATCCAAGTGGTAAATTTAAAAATGTGTTTCATATCCTGCTTCATGAAAAAATTCTTTAAGACTACTTGTCACAGAAATGTTGGCCTTGGGGTATTCAAGCCAATTCACTGGTGTAGAAGTCAGTGCTGTAGTGCTGCTGCTTCAGTCTTTCCAAGAACCAGATGAACTCCAGGAGAAACTTAGGAAATTGCTTAGTAATTAGCTTATGTTTGGAGAGGGCAAGCAGGTGGCTTGAGAACATGTTATGGAGGTACGCAGGCAGATCTCTAGAGCCAAAGGGGAAACCAGCTCTCAAAGATAAAATGGTAAAAAGCTGAGAGCTGACAGATTGCTTGCTTTTGAAAAGAAGCACTGCACATATTGAAATGCAGAGGCAGAGTGACTGGAAATAAGGCCTGCACACAGTCTTTGCAATTGCAGATACCGCAGTTCCTTTCATATGAATGCACAGAACTCATGGATGGGCAGGGCCTTGTGTTGAACTCAGTCTGAAGCTTTCTATTTATACACAGGTGTATGAAGAGCACACATTTCAATCTTGACACTGTGACTGAGAAACTGTGGTTAGAACATCATAGTCACAGTCGTGGTAGCTGTATTTGGTGAATTCTGAATTTTTTTTTTCTTTTTGTAAAAACAAGGTTTCTTTGTGTAGCCTTAGTTGTCCTGGAACTCACTTTGTAGACCAGACTGACCTTGAACTCAGAGGTACAGCTAATTTTGGCCCCCAAGTGCTGGGGTTAAAGGTGTGCGACACCACACCCTGCTTGAATCACTTTTTATGTATGTGCCATGGCACTCATATGGAGGTTAGAGGACCTAGCCTCAAGTATTCCTCACTTTCTACCTTAAGATGTCTCTACAAATTACCTGTTCTTTGAGCTTTCTGGGATTCTTGTGGCTCTGCCTCTTATCCCCAAACGCATGTTGGAAGTATGGATGCTTGCGCTACAATCTGGGGTTTTTTTTCTTCTAAAGACTGATTTTTTAAAAAAAAAAAGATTTATTTATTTATTTATTTATTTATTTATTTATTGTGTATACAATAATCTGTCTGCATGTATGTCTGCAGGCCAGAAGAGGGCACCAGACCTCATTACAGGTTGTGAGCCACCATGTGATTGCCAGGAATTGAACTCAGGACCTTTGGAAGAGCAGGCAATCCTCTTAACCACTGAGTCATCTAAAGGCCTAAAGGCTGATTTTTAATTATGTGTGTGTGTTCATGTTGAGTGTGGTTATCTGTAGAGGTCAGAGGCATCTGATGGAGTTGTAGTTACAAGCTGTTCTGAGCAGCCTGATGTAAGTGCTGGGAACTGAACCTGGGTCTTTTGCAAGAGACTCAATCACTCGTGTTTTTTCCAAAGAGTCTCCCTATATAGTCATGGCTAGCCTAAAACCCAGAGATCCTCCTGCCTCTGCCTCCCTTGTCCTAGGAATTAAAGGTATGCACCGCCATACTCAGCCCAGTAATCATGCTTAACCATGGAGCCATCTCTCCAGGTCACACACCTGGCTTTTTACATGGAGTCTTGACATTTGAACTCACGTTTTTATAGTTATACAGAAAGTACTTCTCCCTACTTTTTACTTAATTCTATATAGCAATCCAATAAGGTAGTGATTTTATGTTCTTATTTCGTAGATAAGAAACTGAGTCTAGAGTTAAGGAAATTTGCCCAGAGTTCCTTACAGCTGTGCCAACTTCTCTAGTGCTTTTCATCAAAGCTTAGTTTTGTGGTTGCTCAAATGTACATGTGGTCGTTACACTTTTAACAGACAGAACAGTGCTACTTGCCAAGCTACTGATGTTTCTTCTAATTTTCATTTCCTTTTTAAATGCATTTTGAATATATTATCATTTCTGTAAAGCTTGCAAATAATGCTCAGTTCCTTGTTTCTGTTAACAGAAAAGTGTAGCTTCAGCGAATACTTGTAAACATCAAGCATGGGGGTATGTCTTGTACTGTCAGCATTTTGTGTATGTGTAGAAATATAAAGATATATGTGTCATTATATTTAAAAGACAGGGTCTCATCATGTAGTCCTGGCTGGCCTGGAACTCGCTATGTAGACCAGGCTCTTTAAAATCACAGAGCTCTGCCTATCTCTGCCTCCTGTGCACTGCAATTAAAGTGTACATCAAGGGGCTGGTGAGATGGCTAAGCAGTTAAGAACACTGACTGCTCTTCCAGAGGACCCAGGTCAATTCCCAGCATTCACATGGCAACTCACAACTGTCTGTAACTCCAGTTCCAGAGACTCTGACACCATTATACCAATGCACATAAAATAAAGTTAAATACATTTTTTTTAAAAAAAAAGTGTATATTAGTACATTCAGCAGTTGTCCCTGCTTGTGACCAGCTGCTTCATGCTCCTGCCAGTGTGCCTTCCATTCCATGATGGTCTGTACCCTGCTTTGAGTCATAATAAACCTTTTCCTTGGGTTGCTGCTTTTTTGAGGTGATAATAATTGCATCATTTCCCCCTTTCCTTTCCTTTCCTTTCCTTTCCTTTCCTTTCCTTTCCTTTCCTTTCCTTTCCTTTCCTTTCCTTTCCTTTCCTTTCCTTCCTCCAAACATTCCTATGTTCCCCCGCCCTTGCTCTCTTTGTCCATGTGTGTTCCTAAACATATAATACAACCTGTTCAGTCTGCATGTTTCTTGTATGTGTATGTTTTCAGGGCTGGCCATTTGGTATTGGATAACCAACTGACACTGGAGAAGATGATTTCTCTCACTCTCAGCATTTCTTAGTTGCCTTTTGAGTTACTTCTTGTCAGGGGTTTGTCAGAGCAGTAAGAAAGCAAACAAGTCTCAGCTTCACAGTGAGTTTAAGGCTGTCCTGGACTACATGATAGTCTTGAACAAAAAGCAAAACAAATGCTCAAAGTGGGAGAAAGTTTGATCCTAGAAGACAGGCTGCATTTCTTAGGATTCTTACATTTAGGTTAGAGGGGCAGGGATGTGGTCTTTTTTCCTTCTACTTGCTTTTGCACACTGTGCCATATAGTTATGAGGAACAAATAGGGTGTCCTGCAATGGTAAGAAGGCACTTTATTGTCCAGGTCTAATAAAGTCCATAAACTTTTCAAGATTTCTTTATCGACAAAATATTAAAATGTGGTCAGGGTCAGTGACTGATGGGAGGGTCCAGCCCATTGTGGGTAGTGCCACCCCTCAGCTTATTGGTCCTGGTTCTATAAGAAAGCAGGCTGAACAAATCAGAAGAGCAAGCCAGTAAGGAGCACCCCTCCATGATCTCTGGATCAGCTCCTATCTCCAGGTTCTTGCCCAGTGTGAGTTCCTACCTTGGCTTCCCTCAAAGATGAACTGTGATAAGGAAGAGTAAGTGAATAAACCCTTTCCTCCCCAAGTTGCTTTTGACGTTCTATCACAGCAATAGTAACCCTAACTAATACAACTGCTAATGGTACTGAGTGCTGAACATACATTAAATGTATCTCACAGTGTCTTCATAAAAATCTCCTAAGAGAAAAATCTATAATCCCTTTGTCCAAGGAGAAACTAGATTTAAGTAGAAAAATTAACTTAAGTGGGGCTGGGGCAACAGCTTATCAAGTAGGAAAAGATTACTTGCTAAGAACCTGAGTTTGGATCCAAACACCCATGTTTAAAAGATGGGCATACTGGCACAGGTGCCAGTATGCATGTATAGGAAAAAACGTAACACACATATGGTCTGGTCCTATCTGAAATTTTAGGCATCCACTTGGGGTTAGGACCTATGCCCTAAATAAGTAATCTAGGACAAAATCTGAAGCCAGCACTCATGAAAGTAAAACACCAGTAAAGAACACTCTTCTAAAGCCACAGTCACCAGTACCAACACTTCTAACTTGGAAACTATTAACTTCTCTGTTATGAGTTTATGTAAATGTAAAACAGCAGATCTTGATCTTAACTTGGTTGTAAGAATTCAATAAGTATGAGAACTCAAGAACAATGGCAATGGGTTTCTGATCCTACTGCACGCACTGGCTTTGTGGGAGCCTAGGCAGTTTGGATGCTCACCTTACTAGACCTGGATGGAGGTGGGGGTTCCTTGGACTTCCCACAGGACAGGGAACCCTGATTGCTTTTCGGGCTGGGGGGAGGACTTAATTGGGGGAGGGGGAGGGAAATGGGAGGCGGTGGCGGGGAAGAGACAGAAATCTTTAATAAATAAATAAATTAAAAATAAATAAATAAATTAGTCACAATACAAAAAAAAAGAATTCAATAAGTAACTATAATTCAGAGTGTTTATAATGTCCAGAGCGATTCCCAAGCACTGTTCTATGAACAACCAACATCATAATGCTAATATTAGACACATAAAAAGACTTCACACACAAATTACAGGTCTTCCCTGGTCCTATCCATCAGCTACATTCTGCTGTTGCTCCTGTATGTCAGAGACTCTGGACAAGGGAAAGAAAACCCAATAAGCAGCACCAAGGTACAAACACAGAGAAATGTACTCACAGTTCAGAAGGCAGCAGTGACTTTGAGAAGAAAAAAAAAAAAAACAAAATAAAAAAAAATCCTCCTAGTATCTGTTTCTTCTTTTCATTGTAGTCCAGAGACCTGGAAGAGACAGGATGTACACATACATAAACATCTCTATTTCACTGCTATTTACTTACTTAACAGATGAGGGATGCTGGGTGAGTGCTCTAACACTAAGCTTAACCACCCGCCCATTTCAATTCTCTAAGTCCTCTAAGTCCCTCCATGCTCGCCCTCTTACAGTTCTCTTCATGTCCACCATGAAAACAACTAGACAAAGAATGATTTTTTTTGTTTTGTTTTTCAAGATAGAATTTCTCTGTAGCTTTGAAGCCTGTCCTGTAATTCACTCTGTAGAGCAGACTGGCCTCAAACTCACAAAGATCCACCTGTCTGCCTCCTGATTGCTGGGATTAATCGCATGCATCAGCCCTGCCCACACAATGAATGAATTTAAAGACAAACACATGGAAGCTATCTGCAAACCTGAACCCAGTGAAGAGGATACATATATGTAACTAAAAACTATAAGATAATCAATAAGCATAACCTGCTCAAAAAAAATGACAAGGTTCAAGATATAAGCAACAACATAGAAACCTTTTTCTTGTTCCCACTAAAACTAGGCTAATGAGATAAAACAAAGTTCAAAAATCAAATGAAGGTCAAAACCAACTAAAAAGAATAGAAACTTTGATAAACTGAAAAAGCTTCAAGACATCAAAACAAGAAATACCAGGGGAAGGGCAATATTCTGGACCAAAGACAGACAATTTTAAATGGGAAACAGTCTGACTTAGTAGACCACAGGTCTAAAAAGACAAGGCACCAATTCCATTTCCACAGCAGGGTGAACAAAGGATCAGAAGCAGAAGCATTGAATGCAGTAACGTTGAGGTGTGAAGACTGCCAATGCTGCAGAGCATGAGCAACCTGCCTCCATATAGCCCCATCTCTCATCACCTGAGAGTAGACCAAAGTCACTCTCTGGAAAAGGCAGAGTACCTTTCACAGAGGTAGACTGAGTCACTGACTTCAGCTTCCCACTACATAATACACTCAACTCCTAGAATCTGGCATCTAGATCTTTATCCTGTAGGAAAGAAACTGTTAGCCAAATAGGAAAGACTAGACAACACCAGATTCCCTGACAGAAGGCCCGTACAGAATATCCTGATGCAAAAACTCAAGGCCCACACACATGCTTAAAGCTTCCGAAGAAGTTCTGAATTCACAAGGAAATAAAGACATGAGCTAAAGGCCTCTAATCAGAAGACAGAGACAAACACAAGGAAGGCCAGAGTAGAGGGAGGGCAACTTGGAAGAAACACAAAGACACAAACTTTTAGTAGCCTAGAGGTAGAACTTTGCAATCGCGAAACAAAGATATAGGTTGCTCTTTGCACGAACCTCTCCACCATCCATACTAGGTTTTTAGCTTGCATGACCTTGAACACGCAGGCACAACCACTGAGTTTATGTGTGCAACAATACAGTTATGTCTGGCAAATACCATTTTGCTGCAGCTGTCCACTGCCTCTGGTCTGCTGCTTGGAGTACCTGCTTCAGTAGATGGTCCTACACCCATGCACATACAGGCCGTATTAAATGGATTCATCAGGTTTTTTGCTTTTCTTTTAAAAAAAAAAACACACAATGCCTGGGTGGTAGTGACACAAGGCCTTTATTCCCAGCACCAGGGAGGCAGAGGCAGGCAGATCTCTGTGTAAATTGGAGGCCTGGAAGCATGGTCTAAAAAGTGAGTTCCAGGACAGAAAAACAAAAACAAAACAAAAAGATATAGGATTTCTCTGTATAGCCCTGACTGTCCTGAAAGTCCCTCTGTAGACCATACTGGCCTCCAACTCACAAAGATCTGCCTCTGCCTCCCAAAGTTCTGGGATTAAAGGCATGAATCACCACTGCCCAGCACTCTTTAAATTTTTTTAAAAAGATCTAATAATTGGGCTGAAGAGATGACTAAGGAACTAAGAGAATGCTGTTCCAGAGGTTCCAGGTTCCATTGTTAGTACCTGCATGTCAGCCAATAACCATCTATAACTGCAGTTCTGGTTACCACAGACACTGCACACAAATGGTACTATATATATATATACAGAGATACACATAAAACGTAATAAATCTTCTTAAAAACTAATAACAAAACACAACTTTTCCTAATCCCACTGTCAAAGACATAGCTCAAACAACATTGTACACACTCCAAGCTAGTCTCCTTTCCTTTTACTATGTATGCCTCTTTCAACTTAACTTCTACCTCAGAGTAATAAGTAAATAATATTGGCTTCCTGTCTTAAATCTTTATGTCTATTTTCTTCTTTTTTAAAGATCCATTTATTTTATATGTATGAATGTTTTGTCTGAATGCTTATGTGTGTACTACATGAATGCCTCGGGCCTAAGAAGGGCAGAAGAAGGTGTTGGAGCCCATGAAACTGGAGCTGCAAACAGTTGTGTGGCTGCATGTGAGTGCTGGAAAACAAACCCAGGGCCTCTGGAAGAGCAGCCAGTGCTCTTAATCTCTCTGGTCTAATAACTATTTTATTTTGTTCTGTAAGTAGACATTAAACAGTAAGAGCATTCCATTCTAGTAGCACTAATGCCACTGAATGCTTGCTATTTTAGCCAGGGGTAACTTAAGACATGGTATGTTCTAATTGTTCCTTAATCCAATCTTATTTAAGAATATAAAACAATATAATTTATTGTAAAAATGTCAGCATGAACTAGTTCAAATAGGGCCTAAAGTAGAGAGTCTACAAATTATATAATTAAAATACTTATGCTATTTTGCTCCAGGTGGATAAAGAAAAGTTGAAACTCGACTTACTACAAAATGAAAATATTTTTAACTAAGTATATTTTAAGAGCAATACAAGCAGATAGCTGGGGTCCTAGAAACTCCTCTCTCATACATACCTTTTTGCTGTTGCCACCACGCTTTGCAAGCTTCTCACTCTAATGTATAATCCACCTTGACAGAGTTCCTACCATGCATCACTTACTAATCCAAGTAACCAAACTACTATCCACCATGTTAGCACTCACATTTTCAAGTACTTGGCATGTTCAGCTCACTAACACTACTTCAATTTTACATGGAAGGAAACTAAATCTTAACCAAATTAGCAAATTATCCAAGATCACACGATAATCAAGGAAGAAATTAAAGATACAAGCACTGACTTCTTAGCACTCTTATATCTGCACTACTATTCTGAGTTCCTATAGAAGTTCTGTTAAAACAAGTATGAGATGGATGGGTAGTTGAGCACTGGCTGCTCTTCCTGAGGACTCAAGATCAATACCGAGTACCCACGTGGCAGCTCACAACCATCTGTAATTCCAGTTCGAGGGATCTGACATCTTATGGACTCTGTGGACACCAGGCACACATACCCATGTACTTTTTTTGTCTGTTTGTTTGTCCAAGACCAGGGATATCGGAGTATCCCTGGCTGTCCTGGAACTCGCTCTGTAGACCAGGCCTCAAATTCACGAGATCCACCTGTGTCTACCTCCCAAATGCTGAGATTAAAGGTATGTGCCACCACTGCCTGGTTTTTTACTTTTTTTCCCCCATGCACTTTTTTCAAAAAGTATAAGTTGAGCTTTACAAAGAATCTATGACAAAAAAGCTCTTCACCGAGGTGGGCAATGCCATGAGCACTGACAAGTTATAAACCACATGGCTGGTACTAGGATGAATGAAGAGGTGTTGGAAAGATGGAGGAGCAAGTTGGTTTTTGGTTGTTTTGTTTTCAATTAATTTGGGGGGCATACTGCAGGGATGAGTGGCAGATAAGGAGGGACTGGGAGGTGAGTGGGATTGAGATACATGATGAGAAGTTTTCCAAGGTATCAATAATTACATTTATATATATATGGCTAGTAGCCATTAGAAACGCATTTGGTGCTAACTGCTAAAAAAGAGCTAAACTCACTAATTCTTAATCAGCAACATCCTAACAATTTAAGTCATTTGTTGGTGTAAGGAGGAGATGCAATCAATGCTGCTGGGTGTGTAACCTGAGGAGCTCCTTCAACAGACTTCCACTCAGGTAACTGAAACACTGAAAATAATTCCAGAACCAGTCATTGTGAAGAAAAACTGGGGTTTATTAAGAAAAGGAAGTGCCCCCAACAGGTAGATGAAGGAGAAAAAAATGAAGCAAGGGAGATTTAAACGATTGTCCTCTACCTGAGGAGAACCAGAAAAACTCAATTCCTTTGGCAAAGAAAGATCCAGACAAGTCAATCCTATGATACTGCAAATGTGCTAATTATCCCACAAAGACTTAACAGCAATTATGACACAAATAATCCTACAAATAAGCACACACACAATATGTTTAGCATCACAAACTCTCTTCCATGTATTTTTTCAACCCAACCACATGAACTCCCACTCAAGATTACCAAGGACCTCACCATAGCTAAGCCCAATGGACACTACTGAATCTGTCAGCAGTTACATCATTTTCTCATTTTCTCTGGGCTTCTTTCTATCCCTCATGCAGTCCCTCCTCCCCTCCCAAAATTAGTTCTAGAGTTCCCAAAGCTCTATCCTTCCTTCCCTTTGCTTGCCATGTAGGCATTACCACTTGACAGGCTATCTGCATGCTCACACCATCTCAGACTTCTCTTCTGAACCTTATCTGTAAACCCAACTGTCTGGCTGTCAACGCTACATCCATTTCTATTTCACCATCTGCAGCATAGAGATGTGGGAGCTACATCCCAGAAACTCGCACTTTCTACAAACCAGTCAGAGCTAACAGAGAAACAAAGTCTTGCAATACTGGTAAGATGAAAGAAAACTCGGTCCTTAGGTTAGTCAGTGTGTAGAAAGGAAATTAACAAAGAACCAAAACCTTATGTAACCTCTGCTAAGAATTCCCAGCAGCCTCAAAAAAATAATAATAATTATAATAATAATAAATACCCCAGGAACCAAAGCAATCAGTAATTGCTGAAACTGCCCAGCATAACTAACCCCACAGGTACTCCTGGAAAGTTCTAATTGTTACCAAGCCCTATCACCTCTATCAAGGGAGACCTAATTCCATGTATTTAAGATGAGTCTATGGTAGTTCCTATTTTCCTGACTAAACCTGAAGAACTGACTCTGTATTTATAAAGACCATCTTTAGACTCCTTAAAGAAGGTGCAGCATCATTAAAGGTAAATGTCCAACAGATGTCTCAAAGAGCAGTATTGATCTTGCCTTCCAAATCTTTACAGTTCACAGCAAAGTCACTTAGTGAGATCCTATCTCAAATAAATAAATAATAAACCTTTACAGTTCACTACCTCAGTTTACAATGTCCATCTCATCTAGATGGTCAGGCCAATCCTTGACTCATCTCTTTCTCCCACATTCCTTATCCAACCCTGTCAGCAAGTAACATTCTTTCTGCTGAACTGCCCAGCAATTGTCCTTTGATGCAAGTACACACCCTACTGCAATGAGCCTCTATCTCTGTTCACTGAAATAATTCAACAGCATCTACTACAGGTAGAGCTAACATGCCACTGCTTTTCCCCCTTCAGTTTCCATTTTACATTTATACTAGATAATTTTTACTGAATTATCACATTATAACCTGTCAAAATGTTTTATAATCCCCCAAAATGAGCCATTTCCCAGCATGGCGCCTGTTTTTTATTCAAATCCCTATGTTAGGACAGATGTCAGATATGACAGATATACAGAAAGAATCATACTCACTTGTATAAAAAAAATGTAACTTTCATTGGGGGGGAGTGTTTATTTTGGTGTTTGTTTTTTGTTTGTGTTTGCTTGTTTTGTATCATTCTATTGCCTAGTCTGGTCCTAAGCAATCCTATTTCCTCAGCCTCCTGAGTATCTGGGACTACAGATATGCACCACTATAGACAAGAGCTTCACTTTTTAACGTCACAGTAAACGACACTATACATAACTATGGCATATTCTCTACCAAAAAGAAAAGATTTCTTGAACTCGTTTTTTAATTTTTTTTATTGATTGATAAAAATAATTCACTTTTCTAGGTCTCATGCACTAAAGGATTGTGTGTGTGTGTGTTTTGCTTACATGTTTGTCTGTGCACCACTTGTATGCTTGGTACCTGCAGAAACCAGAAAGGAGCCTCAGATCCCCTAGAACTGAAGTAACAGTTATAAGCCACCCTGTGAGTGCCAGGAATTGAACCTGGGTCTTCAGAATAATAGTCAATGCTCTTAACCACTGAGCCATCTCTCCTGCCCTTTATAAAGGACTATTTTGCCCAAAGAAAGGTTGGAGCCTTTGCCTAACAAAGAGGGAACATTAAAAGACAGAAGCAGGCAAATCTTCCTTTCTCTAAAAGTCCTAAATCACCCAGAGCTAAATAGTGAGACTCTGTCTCAAAAACAAAAAATAAAAAAATGGAGGAGGCTACATGGAGGAGCCTCAAATGCACATTGATAAGTAAAGAAACCAGTTTGCAAAAGCTACAGATAGTGCTTCCAGTTTCATTGCATTATGGAAAAGACAAGGCAAACCACAAAGAACTCTGTAAAGCCATGGTATGATTTGTAGTACTCAGTAGCACGAGTATGTGGCACTCTGCATTTGCCAAAGCCCACAAAACAAACAAGCATACATACATACATACATACATACATACATACATATATAAATGATCTGTTTGCCCCTAGAACCTTAAATATTTATTTATTTATTATGTATACAATATTCTGTCTGTATGCCTGAAGGCCAGATGAGGGCGCCAGACGTCTTTACAGATGGTTGTGAGCCACCATGTGGTTGCTGGGAATTGAACTCAGGACCTTTGGAAGAGCAGGCAATGCTCTTAACCACTGAGCCATCTCTCCAGCCCCCCTAGAACCTTAAAGAGCAGGATTCCAGACCTGCTTTCTCAAATGGTAAGGCATGCTAGTTGTTGTTCTTTTGGAAACTACAACTCCCAGACTCCTCCTGGACTATGGATACCTGTACGCACACCTGCGCGCAGGTATGGGACATCCTTCCCAGACACCCTTGCGCTCCCCGTTAAAAGGCAGGGCCACACGAGGCTCGCTCTCTCTCGTTTGCCTTTCCTCGTGTGTCCTGCACGTCCCTCCCCGCCCTTCTGTGTTTCCCTCCCCCATTAAAGTGGACCCCCGTGGGAGCCGCCGTGTCGTGTCTGTGTTTGTTCCGCCGTGTGTGTCTGTCCTGTGCCCCGTGTTCAAGAAGAACATCCCTGCATTTATTATTTTTTTTAAGAAGAACACTAGTCACTTGTTTTTATAACCCGTATTCCCTAACAGAAACCATGAACACAATATCCCAGGCGGCTTCTAAGGTAGGCAATTCCATGTGTGCTGCCACATACTGATGTGAGTGAAGAAGGGCAGACCATACAACCCAGTAAGAGATAGAAGGAGCTCACACAGGTCTTCTGGACTTCCTCATTTTAGGTTTATACCCTTTTGCTATAATAAATGGTGTAATAAACAGGAACCCTGGTGCCTTCTAAATAAACACAGTATACACCACAGCCAGTCAAGTCTCATGTTTTGAAACCCTAAAAACAAGAGCCTTTTTAAAGCTTTGTTAATAGTTACTGCAAATAACTGAATCTGTGGTGGTTTGAGGAACCTCCAAATTTTACAATGCACAGCACTAGAGCAGTATTCTCACACTGCAGGAATGATCATTTAAAATCATAAGCTAGGAAGAGTGGTGCATACCCAGCACTCAGGAAGCTCAGACAGAAAGATTACAGGAGTTGAAAGCCAGTATTGCTTCAGAGAAGAGCTGTCTCAAAAACAAAACAAAACAAAAAATAGTCGGTGATTTATGCTTTTAGTTCCAGCACTCAGGAGAAAGAGGCAGGTGGATCTTTATGAGTTCTAGGCCAATCACACAGGGAGACCCTGTCTCAAACAACAAAGTCAAAACACATTAAAATAAAATGTAATGTAGAAGACTTGATACTACTGTGGTTATCAAATATGACAATCTAAGATTGGCTGTAGTGTTATACTGCTGTTCATTCTCCCAACAGTGAGTTGGGAGAACATTAAGTCACAATTATGCCTAGGCCTGAAATCTGAGAATGACATCTGAAACCATACAGGTCTACTGTGACTTCTCTATTATTTCAACACTCAATCATTTCTTCTATCTTTGCTGACCATGACCTGTTGTCCCTAAGAGAAGTCAGAGTCTGAGATAACCCATCTCCAATCTCTCTTCCCTAAATTCTATCCAAGTGGGACAGCTATGACCTATGCTCCAACCCACTCACTAAAATAGTATGCATCTCGACAATCGGTCACTAGCTGCCCTATTGCTCTGCTCTAATGTAGGGGCTCACCAGGACATCACAACTGTGCTGTTTTATATCTCACTGGTATATACTTCTAACCCAATCCAAGGACACAACACAGCACTCCAAAAGAGACTCTTTCTCACAGTCATGCAAAATTTTAGACTACTCTTAACAGTTTATAACCTTTAGCTTTGCCTAATGTTCAACAACATGCTGAAGACACTTCAGTCCCATCAAAGTCCCAAACAGTTGGCTTTCCTATGAGACAGCAAAGTCGTGTCCTTTTACTTTTAAGGGTAGGGACCCAAGGGGAATTAAAAAATTTTTTTTTAATTTTTTTTAATTGCTGACTGATACATTGAACTTAGGACACAGTTGTATGAGTTTACCTAACAGCTTGGATTGCATAAAAATGGCTATTATTTTTTATTTTTTACTCTATGAAGATGGTGATTAAGTATGGATCCTTCCCTCTTCTCAGGTAGGTGACTCTGTGACACCTTCCGTTTGAGCCCTCTAACTCCAGTGGAATCATTCTGACATATAAATCTATTCCTGTCACTCTGGGACCCAAAGTTTCTATTAGAATCAAGTGCAAACTGCTTTAATCTTGTCAATAGAAGCTTCTCAACCTAACCTGACATGTATCACTCCAGACATGACCAAAACTTTCAGTCTACAACACCCAACTTCTTACACCCCCATGACTTCATATATGAGCAGAATTTCCTTTCCCAATTCCCCTCTCCAAGGGACTAATTTCCCCATACAGCCTAGTCATCTCTTTATGGTTCCTGGGCTAAGCAGTTTTCATGTTTAAAGGGTTTTTGTCTGTTTGTTTTAAAAGAAATAGGGATACATGATGGCCATCTGCTGCCAGCACAAGAATGAGTATCTGCTAAGCCTTAAGCTCATGCAACACCTATAGGTTCCCTGAGCACACTGCTGGAAGAAGGTCACTGCACATCACACAGCAAAGCATGGCACTGACCACTAAGCTGTGCCATCACATTCCTCATATATATACCTTCAGAACAACTCCTGTTCCAGGCACAAAACATTTAACAAACATTCAGCAAATGAATTAACTAATGAACCACCTCAAGTACAAGCTAGTAAAGCCCAGAGGAGAAAAGAATGAATCTTTAGCAGTTAAATACTAACAATGTGAGAGACACTAACTTCATTTACATACCACTTCAGACAGTAACTACACAGTGACTTCAAAAGTTGGCATCATAAATACTGTACAGAAAAGGTCCTGAGATGAACAGGAAGCAAATTAACTTATCAAAAGTCAGGGTCCAGTCCAAGAGTGTTTAAAAACAACAACAAAAACCACTTTAGTCACTGAGTTGACCATTTAATTCAGCTGGATGGTGGTGGCACATGCCTTTAACTCAAGCACTCAGGGAGGCAGAGGCAAGCAAATCTCTGTTAGTTTGAGGCCAGTCTGGTCTACAGAGCAGTTCCAAGACAGCCAGACTGCTATAAAAAGAAAACCTGTCAAAAAAAAAAAGTGCTTAAGTGTAATATTTAAACTCGAGTCTATAATTCTCAGAAATACCTTTTCTGGCCAGGAATAATGGCTAACACGTGTGACCTCTGTACTTTTGAGGTGGAAGAAGCATGTAGTTTGAGGTTGACTTAAGCTATAGAGTGAGATCTTGTCTCAAGAAAGTGAGAAATGTTTCCATCATGTATCCCTATTTCTTCTATCCATCATGTATCCCTATATCTCCTGCTGGTCCTTGTTCATTTTTTCTGCTGTGATAGAATGTCCTGACAAAAAGAAGTGAGGGGAGAAGAAAGCTTACAATTACAGGTTACAGTCCCTACAGAAGTCAGGAAGTCAAAGCAGGAAATGAAGTAGCTAATCACATCCAAAGACAACAGCACAAAGAGAGAATGCATGCATGCTTAGTGCTCAGCTTCCTTTCTCCACTCTTCCTTAACACAGACCAGGACTCAACCCACACAATGGTGCCACCCACGGTGGCATGGGTCTTCCCACATCAATCCAACCAAGACAATTCCCTACAGACACCTCCACAACCTGGTCTAAGCCACCCCTTGTGGAGACTTTTGACTATGTCAAGTTGACAAATAAAACGAATCATCACACTGTTACATATCTTCCTCTCTCTACAAACTGTAATACCATGATGTCTTCAATTACTATTGTTAGAAGTGAAAAATTTCAAGTTAATGCTACTTCCTATGGGGAGGGATACAATGGAGATCCAAAATACAACTAGGCTATAGCTCTAGCATAACTACAAATAAAATATTTTATTTCTTTTCTGTTTTTGTAAGAATCAGTCCTTGAGAAATCAACAAAGATGAAACAGCTTAATTAACAAATGCCACTGAAAGGCAGGCAGCTGCAGCCACAGCATGACCCTCACATGCCAGCTAAGCTGACACAATGCCAGCTGAGGGAATCAACTTTTGAGCTTCGGTGAAGGTAGAATAGAGTCCAAAAGCCAACAGTGCACATTAACACCTCAGCTTCAACCAAGAAAAAGCACACATTTTCAGGGGCAGATAAAAAAATTCTATTAACTTAAAACAACTAACAAGCAGTTTTGCATATGGATTGCTATCCATTCCAGAGCAGAAACTATCACTTGCAGACCAACCTGGCTTCACCTGATTCTGTACAACTCAAATGGTTATTAGAGTTTTACAAGGCTATATGATAACAGTGTGTCATTCATATGAAAATCACATAAAATTTACAGTTTAGAGTCCAGGAATAAAGTCTGGTTGTTCACAAGCAGCTCATCCCTTTACTAGCACCCTTCTGCACTACAAGAGCTAGGCACTGGTGACGCAGGTAGTCTAAGACCTGAAAAGCCTGAAATATTCATTGTGTGGCCTTCATGCAGGCAATTATCCTACAGCATAACTGGGGTCTTAAGCTGACACATCTTCCTTCCTCTGAGTTCTCAAAGCTTTTTTTTTTCTTTAAAGATTTATCTTTTAGGACCAGGTGTGGTAGAACAAGCCTTTGATCCTAGCACTCAAGAGGTAGAGGCAGGTGGATCTCTATGTGTTCAAGGCCAGTCTGATCTATATAGTGAGGCCCTGTCTCAAAAAAGGAAAAATGACAAAAAAGATTTATTTTATGTATACACGTGTTTAGCCTGCATATATGCATGTGCAGCACATAAGTGCCTGGTGACTGAGAAAACCAGAAGAGGGGATCAGATCCCTCAGAACTGAAGTTTTTGATCATTATAAGCCAACATGTGGGTGCTGAGACCCAAACCTGGTTTTTGGTGGTGGTGTTTGGTTTCTGGCTTTTATATTTTGAGACTTTTATATTTCATATGTAGCCCTGACTGGCCTGGAACTTATACATACATACATACATACATACATACATACATACATACATACATACATACACATACACACACAAATACACACCAGGCTGGCTTTGAGCGTACAGATTCACCTGCCTTTGCCTCCCAAGTGTTAGTATTAATGGTATTCATCATCATCATCATCAGTCAAGCTGGTTTAGTTTTAATCAAATATGAAGGGGTGAAGTAAGAAGAACAGAGAAAATAGCCAGGAAATGAAGTCCCACCTCAGTGTCTGCTGAAGTCTCTTGTCTGCCCAGAGTCAAGAACTCCAACACTATTAAATCCATGCAGATTGCCCACACAAAGCCTGGTGTGGCAGCTCATGCTTGTCATCCCAACACTCGGAAAACAGAAGCATGACAATTAGTTCTAGGTCAACCTGAGCTACATGGTACCTTATCAAAAAAAAAATCCTTACATAGAGATAATACTCCTTTTATACAGAGATAAGTTAGAATGTTAAAATGGCATTGAATCATGCTTATAGCCTGAGCATATGGGGCCTTATTTATTTCCCAATTGTAATCTTGCAATTAGTTATCTTATCTGGGAACCTGAACCAGGACTATAAACTTTACCTAGACTGGAAGCAAGTCAACTCCCTCTTGACCCACAGTTGACCTTTTCATCATATTCCCACCCACAGCACCTTAGTAGAGTTCTAAGACCTCACTGGAAAAAGGGAAAGAGGTGCACTCTAAAAATCCTTTAAACAATGTAACTACAAATGTCACCACAATCACAGTATGGCTATTACATCAGGAGGGGCAGCTCTCTTGAGAACCGCACACTCACACTCGGGTGTGCCAGCCTCCCTCCAAGTAGGTGAAAGTTGTTTCTTAATAAACTCCAACTCTACCTGGTAGTGACTCATCCTGAAATTCTCTGCCTGTACAGTCAAAAGAGCAGTTTCACCTCAATGCAGATCCCTGAAATAACTACCAGGCCACTAAGGAGTCAGCATGGAGCTATGTTCCCTGAACATTCCTGCAACCAACAGCAGGGAAGGGAAGGGCACCAAACAAGGCCCTAGCCAAAGCTCCAGATCTGTTTAGGGACCCACTGCCTTGATTACAGTGCTGGATAATTAAGTCCCTGGGTGGTCTTATGAAAGACCTTTCTAAAGAAAGGTGTCATGAACTGTATCTCATTTGACAGAAGCATCAAGTTACAGCATATATGCTCCCAAAGCGAGTTCCTCTATTATATCTAAGTATAAACCAGAATCAACAAAGAGTCAGTAATATTAAAGAGTAAATAGAGATGATAGCTAAAAGTGATGAAACCAGACAAAGTATGTTACAGCATTCTGGGGGTCTTTGTAAGGTATGGGGAGGACTAACCTGGAAGAATGCAAATATCCCACTCCTTTTGGGATGCAATTTAGCAGACTGAGCAAAGATGCACAGATGACTGAGCACTTTAAAAACTGACAAACTTTTAATGTAAACATTTACTTTTAATAACTTATCTTTTGCGAAGCATTTAATTAGGCTAAGCACTATACCATCCTTGAGTATGAGACAGAGTATATCATTTAATTCTCTCAAAAAAAGAGCCTAGGGCTCTATTATTTGGCCCATTTAACTAACAAGGAGAAGCAAATGAAAAAACAAAAACAAAAAACTAACAACTGAGCACAATACCAAAGGCCCTAAGACCGTGCACCTTAATCAAAGCATCCCCAATAGTTTTTTCACTTCCAAACAGATTTCCCTCTTCACCCTTCCTTTCAACAGCAACCCTGCTATTCACAAGGTGGGCCCAAGAGCCAACAGCTTTGGCATCATCCTAGCTTTGTTTCTACTGTTGCAATAAAGACCACGGAGAATCTGCTATAGAAACAGAAGCCAGCTGGGTGATGGCAGCGACACATGCCTGTAATCCCAGCACTCAAGAAGCAGAGGAAAGTGGATTGCTGTTAGTTCAAGAACTGCCTGGTCTACACAGCTGGTTCTAGGACAGCCAGGGCTACACAGAAAAACCCTGTCTCCAATAAAAAAAAAAAAAGGAAGAATTAGAACAAGATACCTCCACAAAATGCTGAATTGGAGCCTCAAGTAAAACAAGATTCCCAAGAAATATATGTATATGCACGTTAAAATATAAAAATTGTAATTTAGCACTTGTACACACTATCTTGAGGTGTTTTCACCAATTCAAATCCATATCCTGTACACAGACAGTCTCCTACTTTCTGTTTGCTGAGGTCTCAACCCTGAAGGTAGGCCAAGCTCAACAACCACTCCCTGGGCTGCCCAGAAAGCAGCCTAGCTTTTTTTCTTCTGTCCCCACCATCTGCTCCTTTACCTTTACCTCCTCTCCCATACAGAACCACAGTCCAGCTTTCTGAACCTTCCTTCAGAGTGAAAGACAACTAGACAATGGCTGCTAGGAGTATCCCCAAGTTTCTTGAAATGAGAAATTGCAGTGCCCACCCAAAGCAGAAGAGACAATAGGGAGTGCTTCAGGTATGTTCTCAGCTCCTAACAGCTGGAGGATAATCCCAAAACTGGAGATACATGTGTTACAAAGGGTATCCAACATATAGATCCCTGGCAACACTTACCGCCCAGCAACAAGAGAAACTAAGCAAGCCATCAGAGGTCTATATCTTTCCTATCAGAATAAAGTCTGTGCTTCTGCTGCCTCTGGGTTATTAGAAACTTAATCGGAGATGCATCAGTCAATCTGTACACAGTCACCAACACCTGGACCCCCCTTGCTCTTTCCTATCACCCCAATCTTCCTCTCCACCAGGTTATCCTCCCACGGCCCCTCAAAGAGAGTGGTATAGATTTCCTGCCAACCAAAGCACTACACAGCTCTGCTCTGAAGTACACCCAAAGGCAGGGGCGTTAAAGGAAAATGAATCTGGAACACAATGTTTTCACATCTTTCACGTCTGATTAGTAAGTGAAACACACACAAACACACGCATACACACATACATGCATACATGCATGCATGACCTGCAAGCACAGACTAGTTATCTAGTAGTTCCATGCCTGCCAGGAGCTACTTAGTGAGTCCCTGTCTCAAAACAAAACACTGACACTGTTTTCTACTGGGCATGCCCCTGGCCTCAAGGGTATCCTACAAATCACTTAGATCTATAGCTTACCTTATTATTATCTACGAAAAAAATTAACTCAAAATGGTGCTGGCAAGATGGCTCAGTGACTAAAGCACAAGACTTATGACCTTAGTTAGATCCACAAATGCAGTTAAAGGTACAGGGAGAGACTCAACTCCACAGTTGTCCTCTGACCACCACATGCACACCATTGCACACATGTGCTCTCATACAGAGGTTCTTAATTAACTCAAAATGAATTAGAACTAAATGTAAAACTAAAACTCCTTTAAACTCTTATGAAGGTGGGGAACCTTTGTGAACTAGAATTAAGAAATTCTTGACTATTTACAACAAAACACGATCTATACACCAGGCATGGAAGCACATGCTCAGAAAGCAGAGGCAGAAGACTAAACTGGCCTACATAATGAATTATAGGCTAGCCAGGGCTAATTATCTAGGTAGTGTTGTCTGAAGGTGGGATTCCAGCATGCAGATTTAGAAAGAAGAAATCAGAGCTGGGGACTAGTTGAGTAACTGTGAGCAAGACTGTAAAATAAATAAGTAAGGCTAGAAACATAGCTTAGTGGGAAAAGGAGCGGAGAGAAGAAGGCAAAGAAAGCAAAGTGAGAGAAGGGAAAAGACCAAAAAAGGGGTAAGGGAGGAAAAGCCAGAATCCCAAGCATGCCCTGTTGCAGTGTTTCCAGACCTGCCTAAGCTACAGTCTGTGAGACCATCTCAGAACAACAGAAAGACCAAAACCAATTCCAAAGGAATTATAAAGTTAGCAGTGAAAAGTTCAATTACACATTATTTATAAAGCAAAAATTTTATGACCTCAGGATAAGAAAAGATAGAAAAAGCACCAATTCAGTTGGGCAGTGGCGCACACCTTTAATCCCAGCACTCAGGGAGGCAGAGGCAGGCAGATCTCTGTAAGTTTGAGGCGGCCAGCCTGGTCTACAAGAGCTGGTTCCAGAACAGGCTTCAAAGCTACAGAGAAACCTGATCAGAAAGAAAGAAAGAAAGAAAGAAAGAAAGAAAGAAAGAAAG
>NC_022017.1:30564561-30569433 GCF_000317375.1 Microtus ochrogaster | reverse complement strand
AGGCAGGCAGGCAGGCAGGCAGGCAGGCAGGCAGGCAGGCAGGCAGGCAGGCAGGCAGGCAGGCAGGCAGGCACCAATTCTAAAAAGACTGAGAAACTAGACTCTCCATTAAACCTAACTTCAGTTCATCTAAAAATAGCAAAGAAAGCTCAGTGAAAATAACCAGCAAAGAACATTTTAAATATAAAAAGAAAGCTCCAAGTCAATTTAAAAAAGACAAGAACCAAATGAAAATATGGGTCAAGTGGCCAGTAAGTGCATAAAAAGATGTACGGTCTCATTATTACCAGGAAAGGACTATTTAAAGCATCAGAGCAGTAACACTACAGAAACCACCAGGAAGAGTGTAGAAGAGAGGCCATCCAGGAGCAGAGACGAGACCAGGGAAGAATGGCAATGGGAAAAAGGAATTTAAGCACAGAGCCACTAACTCAGTTACTGAAAACTCTGGGCCAGGCATTCTGAGGACATTCGAAGGGGACACTGAGTGTCACTAACTGTAAATTATAACTTCAACTCCACTAAATCATTTTAGACAGAAAGAGGTTGCTCCACGTGTGTTTTCCTTGCAATCTCATTTGTTATTTTTACTTTCACTGATTTGATGAGGGAGAGGGGCAGGTATTTTGCATCCCACCCACTGTTTAAATTTGGATTGCATGACAATTTCCTGTTTATCTCTGCTCCTTCTCTACCTCTGCAACCACCTAGATATTCTAAAAAGTCACTTAGAACAAAGCCCTACAAAGTCCTCTTGTCTTTCTGATAAGATTCCCTCCAAACAGACGTCTTTTAGAAACTTCCCAGAGAGCTGTCTTTATTTTTACTGCCTAAGTACCAACACACTGACAAAGACCCTGGTTACACATCTTTATCCGATTACCACCACAGTAGCATGAGGAAACTCTGGGGGACTGAAGAATAACAAAGTCCCTGCCACTAAGCTTGCAACACTCCCTTCAATAGATGCACTTAATTCTACATAGGGCATACAGATAAAAGCAAACTATTCATTTCACCTTTGCAGATTTTTTAACTTTTATTTAGCCTTTCATTAAAAAAACAAACAAAAAAAAAGGGTGGGTTGGGGGTCAAAAGGCAAAAGAAAATGTACTAATCAAAGTGTACCTGCAATCTCAGCACTGAGGATAGGAATGATAGGCAACATTGAGGAAGAAAAGGGAATAGGGGTAAGAAAGGGAGGGAGAACAGTGGAAAGAGGGAAGAAGAAAGAAGAAAAGATAGATGGATGAGTTAACTACACATACATATGAATTCAATGCTAGGCCTAAAATCAACTCATACAATAAATACTGCCTCATTAGTCACCCAAAGACTTGGCAATCACTCTGACTCCAGTAAATGGCAGTCAACTTTTCAGACCAAAACAAAAGCATCAGGGAACTTAACTTTGCCTTAAGTACCAACACGTACATTCCTATTTGCCACAGTCAAACAAACTTCTCCTTTAATGCAAACTGTTCATTTAAACTCCAAACCAAGACTCAAAAGACTTAAGTAGTCTCAGCATAAAACATGAAAAATAAAAAAATAGTTAAGATGTGTTCTGAAGATCTGAAAAATGCTTACAAAAAACAAAAACCAGCCGGGACTTTTTTTTTTTTTTTTTTTTGTGGTTTTTCGAGACAGGGTTTCTCTGTGGTTTTGGAGCCTGTCCTGGAACTAGCTCTTGTAGACCAGGCTGGTCTCGAACTCACAGAGATCCGCCTGCCTCTGCCTCCCGAGTGCTGGGATTAAAGGCGTGCGCCACCACCGCCCGGCTCAGCCGAGACTTCTTAAACGAGAGCAAACACATATCTAAAATCATGACCTGTATTTCAAACTGCTCTAAGGCAGAGGTTCCCAGAAAACAAGCTTAAGCAGCTTAGGGGCTATTTCACAATCACACAAGATTATAAGTCAATGATTTTCAACGTTCCTATGCCACGACCCTTTAATGCAGTTCCAAATGTTGTGGTGACCCCCCCAATCATAAAATTATTTTCATTGCTACTTCATAACTGTAATTTTGCTGTTATAAATCATTATTTAAATATCTGATATGTAGGATATCTATATGATATTTGACTCCTGTGAAAAGGTTGTCCGACTCCCCAAAGGGGTTCAAGACCTACAGATTAAGAAACACTGTTCTAGGTGAAGGTAATGTTTCTATGCTGTCACCACTTGAAAACAGTGAATGAGCTAGCAGGGGCTGGAGTGTTCATCTTGAGTTCTCTGCATGGTACAGCAATGCTGAAGGACGGAAGCATTGACTGAGAAAGACCAAACAACAACCTCTAGAACAGATTCTGTACCCAAATGCTAGTTTTCTTTATCTGTGAGAGAACTGTCACCTGTCATTCTAAACATTGCACCTGGACAGCATCCACGTAAAGACTGTAAGCAAGGTCACAGATGCACTTGTACAATGTGTAACTGCCACACTCCTTTACATGGCTGTAGGCTATGTCAAGCACTCAAAAAAAGCGTTCAGTAAAGTCAGCTGATCAACACAGACTATCCTAGAGTATGACAGGTCCTTTCATTTTTTTTCATTTTATTTTCTGTAGTGTTGGGAATTGAACCCAGGGCCTGGCACACACTACTAGGCAAGTGCTTTATCACTGACCTACGCACTCAGCATGGATTCTTTGGAAATCCCACTCATTTTGTATCAATTTGAACAACTGCTCCCTTCAAACCTGAGTTGAATCCTAATGTATAAGACTAATTCCTATAAAACCAATTTCTATAAAGAAACCTTCAAAACTGTTAAATGACAGAGTAGTATGTTTCCTGATCCCCGTAGATCTGAGTGACCCAATTCTACAATAATTAACACACCTGGGTTCTTCCAGTCACTCACTCAACACGACTATATGATAGGCACTGGGATGCACTGGGAAATAAAAGGGAGCTTCTGTCCTCCTGGAGGACAATGAATCATCTAAAAACAGAGAACGCACAAAATCACTCACAAAGATGATCATATGGCACTTCGGTCAAGTGAAAGTAGAAACTGCAAGTGCCTACAATCCAAGCCACATGATGATAAGAATTTTAACAAAAACTGGCAGGAGGGAGACCCCAGACACAGACAACCCACAAGCAGAACTTTGAAGTTCTTTTGAGGATTGGTTTTGGTCCATTAGCCCCCCTCCCCCAAAATGGAAGCGAGTATGTCTTAAAAGCAGGATGGAAAAATTCCAGACTGGTGAGAATGAGTACATTCACTTCAGAAACCTTTACAGCAGTGATTCTCAACGTATGGGTTGAGATCCCTTTGGGACCTGCATATTAGATATTTACATTGCAATTCATAAAGGTAGCAAAACTACTGTTATGAAGTAGCAATGCAATAGTTTTATGGTCGGGGTCACACAACATGAGGAACTGTATTAAAGAATCACAGCATTAGGAAGATGAAAACCACTGCTCTACATGGACACAGTATGTTAAAAATTATAATTTCCTGGGGTTCTACACAGGGCTCATGCTTCTGAGAGAAACACAGTTTTCCCTTGCTTTCCATAAACTCTTCTCCTTACATACAATAACCCAAAAAAAAAAAAAATTACCCACAAACAGCCTTGAGGCTGTGTCAGTCATAAAAGCAAATAAGAAGCAAAAATCAGTACTCCACTCTTTTTGTTTTTCAAGATAGGGTTTCTCTGTGTAGCTTTAGAATCTGTCCTGGAACTCACTCTATAGACCAGGCTGGCCTCAAGCTCACAGAGATCTGTCTGTCTCTGCCTTCCGAGTACTGGGATTAAAAGCGTGTGCCACCACCGCCCAACCACTAACCCACTCTTATGTATCTGTATTTAACTAATTCTTAGCCAGTTTCAAATAACCAAAATTTTGATAGTCAATGATTAACCTATATTACGCTGGTTAAGTCAGAAGCTGAAGTCCTAAAAGTATCAATAGAAAACCTAGATATCTAAACTTCTCAGACATCATCACTCACATTCTGAAGACTAGTTACGCTGTGTTGAGCCCCACAGGCCTGATGGACCACAGCTCCCCTCCAGAGTCCTGCCTATAAGGGCCAAGCAACCTCAGCAAGTTACTCTCACTTCAACCTCCAGGTCTTCTGTGTACACTGAAGATTGCACAGCACCTGCAGCCCAGTGGTTCTCATAGGTACGGAAGACTGAAGCAGAACTCCCACTCAAGACTGAGAAGGAAAGGCAACAATTCTAATTCAGAGTCCTGATCATCTCTGAGGTTTCGTATGAAAGCAGTGACACACACAGGGGACCCAGTGATAAGATCACTCCCCTAGTATAAGATCACATTCCAAGTATGATTCCAGTTATTTTTTCAGCAAAGGGAAATACACACCACTGAGGTCTGCATACAACTACTTTAGTTAACTTTAAGGCTGGTAAGAAAACATCATCATGACCATAAACTCTGAGCAACACCACTAGTGACACTCCCTAGGCTTCCAGCTCCAGCAGCACACTCATGTCAACTCTTCCCCACTTCCATGAGTGTGCATGCAGATTAGAGACAACTGCATCAGCTAAATCCCACCCAAACCGAAAGCTGAATCACACAGACTTCACTATATTGTATCTCCATACTCGAACCTAGTAAAAATAAATTTTAAAGATTACAGATTATAGGTTTTATAATCAGCAACGACTTTCAGGAGTTCTGAATACAATCTGGCACAATTCCTAGAAATCAGTTGAAGAAACTAGGATATATAAATTTAATTTCTTCTGCAAGAGGCTGCTTTTCTTTCCATAGTCATAATGTAAAATAAACTTCTGCGAATATGATGTAAAGAAACAAAGCCAAGCCGGGCGGTGGTGGCGCACGCCTTTAATCCCAGCACTTGGGAGGCAGAGGCAGGCG
>NC_022017.1:30561805-30564441 GCF_000317375.1 Microtus ochrogaster | reverse complement strand
AAAGAAAGAAACAAAGCCAAAAAAAGATGAAATATCCACTATTAATGCAGTTCAGACACACCTTCTCAATGTAGTCTAAGAGACCAGGAAGCCTCGGAACCTGGAGAATCCTGGAGGTGTGGAGCATAATACCTGACAAGTGGCTACACTCTTAAGCAGCCTAGAGTGTATCACTACCACCACACAGGTACTCACTTTGTCCTCCTTTTAAATTTCTTGCATTTTAAGTAATTCTAAAGGCATCAGTATAAGTCCTCAAAGATTCCAACGCAATTTATTGCTGATTATTTAAGGAATCTTAGTAGGGGAAATGATAATGAAAATAAGTACTCAAAATGGTAGACTCCAAGCTTTAAGGCAAAGTCTGCAGAAACTAAGGCTCTCTGGTTATTTTGATCATTTGCAGTGCTGAAGCTGAAGCCCAGAGCTTCACAACCGCTCTCTGTAGTGACTACAACAACAACCACTTCAAATATTAACACAGGAAAACTTTTTATGTAGGATGATGAGACGGCTCCACAGAAATGGCACTTGCCTGGCAACCTGAGTTCAATCTCTGGAATCCACAGAAAGGTGGAAGACAAGAAGTGATTACACAAAGTTCCTCTGGCTTCCACTTGTACATACCAACCTGCACATATCGTGCACACACAAGTAATAAAAAAGTTATCACTTAATGTGACTGAAATTCAAAACAAGTGATCTAGGTGAAAGTCCATCTAAGCTGAAAATGTCCAATCCAAACTAAAAGATGTGCACACTATATTAACATGTAACATCTTTTGTAACTCAGACAATTTTAATTATTTTCTCAAAATTATGATACTATAAAGGGGAAGGGTTCCCTGCAAAAATTCCTATGAACAAAGTCCCTACTTCTCTTACTCAAACTAGTATCCCATAAGAGTACTGTCAGAATTAGTTTTACTATATTATATAGTGTAATATAAAATCCTTTCTTCCACAGGCTCAGTCATCTTTAAGCAACTATCTTTAACACAATTGTCTTGGAGGGGACCACAGTGCCTTTCACACTTATCACACAACTAATGAGCTAACTCCCCAGATCACACTGTCTTTCGGATATTTCTCCAACTTCCTAGTGAGAAGAGTTATCTAACCAGCTCCAGAACAGGGTTTTGAGGACTGACGCATTATGTAATTCCCAACAACAGGCTTAGAGCTCTAAACTACTTCACATACCCGTGTCCTCGGTACAGCCTCCTCCCACTCTTCACTGCTACAGCTGGAACTCCACCCCCAACACTTCCTCGTTTAGTGGGCTGCCAGTCTCAAAAACAGTAGGTCCCATCTACTCTCGAGAGTTTGCTCCAGCTCTTCTTCCCCACACTATGTATTTTGCGCCGAAAAGATTTACCTGCCGGGGCATCATCTCTACATGATTCTCACTGTACTAAAAGCTGTGACTTATGGCCCTCTCCCAGACACAAGCCACCTTCTCCTGTAGATCACGAATAAACTGGATTAAATGACAACTGTCCCGAATAAAATTCTTTCCAAGAAGATGTACTAGTGTAGCGTTTTGATAAATTCAAGTGTCCAGAGAGAAGGTCAGGGATTGGCCCACCTACAATAGCCACAAATATAAAACAACTGCACTCACAATGACACTGGGACTCCTCGTCCTTGTCCTTAAAGTTTCCTGTTTGGGCTGTTTGGACCGGGGGCGTGGCTTAGTAGCCCAGTACTAACCACGTGGAAAGAAGCCCCGGGTTCCATCCTCAGAAAAAAAGTTCATGTTCAAATACTAATATGGATGGAACTATTATCTACAGTGTACCTCCACAAAGATATGTAGCATGCTAATGTTACATGATTTCTTTTAATGTCTGCATCCACATACCTCTGTCCCAGGCCACTGCTCAGAGACTAGTCTTTCAAAGGAGAGACTTTTCATTCCTCGGTTAATGAGCAGACAGACAGACACACACAGACACACACACAGTGTGAGACGCTGGTATTTCACTTCAAGTAGCAATAGCCTATTATCACGACCATGATAAAGCTTCCATTCTAACTAGAAATGCCAGCGCTGGTCAAGATTTAAAACAGACCGGCAAACTCTTGCCGTGCCTTCAGCTCCAGCCTATTTCAACCAGTCCCCATAATCACTACAGTATTGCTATTATCTCAGTCCCACTGCCAAACACCCAGCTGCAGTCTAACTATGCAAGAATGAGACACTGTTGAAATGGCTTTCAAAGAAAAAAAAAAAGCAACTTTCTCCTCAGTGCGTTTCTCTACAAAAAAAAAACTCACAATTAAACGACACAAGTGCGCGCACACAGACACCCTCGCTCCTTAGAGCGGTGCCACAAAAGCAGCCTGCGAGGACCGGCGGGGACAGGCAGCGCGCCGCGGAGGGGCTGGGTGGGGGCGGAGGGAACTTGGGCAGCACAATGACTCCGGGGTTCCTACGGTCGCCCTGAAAGCCACGCGCGGACCACCCCGCACTCCGCCTGCCGTCCCCTTTGTTTTTCGGCTCTCGGGCCTCCAGGGTCTCCGCCGCGCCCGTCCCGCAGTACCGGACCCCGCGGCCTCCTGCACCCCGGCCCGCGGCCTCCTTAGCTCTCGGGGCCCGGCCGCCCAGACGAGGAGCGAGGCCGGGTCGCGGC
>NC_022017.1:30539498-30561515 GCF_000317375.1 Microtus ochrogaster | reverse complement strand
CGGACCCGCGCGTGCGCCGTGGGTAAGAGCGCGCGCCCACACCTCGCGGCGCGCGACGCCTCACCTCAGCGCGGAGCTCCACGCATGCGCGACTCGGCCCGCGCCTGCGCAAAGGCGGTGGCGCGCCCCGCTCCGGGTGAAGTCTATCCCAGCTGTGCGGGCGTGGCGACGTCCGCGGACAGCGCTGTTCCGGGATGACGAGGTGGCCGGAGTGGCCCCAGATGGGTCTGCGGGCTAGGCCAGGGTCCCACAGGTTCCCCGGAGCTCTTCGGTCTCCCACGCGCCCTCCCTGACCTCCAGCCTTCACCGCCCCAAGAGAAAGAGGTTCATGAGCATCTGTAGATGGGGAAACTGAGGCTCAGAGAGTGTTTCAATGGATCTCGGAATGCGCTCCGGAGGACTGTTGAGAGCACCTGGGGCCACTCGCTGCAGCCCCCTTCCCCTGTCCCCTATAGATCTTAAGACTGGGAAAGCCTTCCTGGGACACTGGGTGGACAGGAGGGCGCAAACTAGAGAGCCGCGCTGTGCCAGTCTGCTGGGATAAGAGCCAGTTCCAGCGCGGAGCTTACCAGGAAACCTGAGAGACTGGGGGACACCTTAGCCAGAATCAAGCAGGTGGCGCTGGTTTGTGGACTGTGCCTGTTTGCCTTGAGTTTGTGTTTATGCGCAGGGACACTGTGGAGCGTCTTAAGCAGGAAGTGGTGACTGATTTGTGTTCTCTGAGGAAAAAAAAAATCACTGGTATCCTTGCGGTAGGAAATGAAACCAGAAGCGGGGGAACTTTCATTTTTAATGGTGTCATTTTGATCTTCACCACAAGCCAATAAGCAAGCGGGACAGGCAGAGAAAGGTGAACGCGGAGCCACCAACCATTAAATTCCTGGGAACTGTAATTTACTCGTAACAAAGACAGGTATAATAAAACACTTTTGGTTGTCGATATTTCTGTGCTTCTTATTGTTTTTTAATGGTGTATTAAGCTTGAATTTGCGCTAATAGTGATGGCTAGGTTTGTTTGTTTTTCCAGGTTTATTTTATTGTATGTGTCTGAGTAGTTCACCTGAATGTATATACGTGTATCACACGCATATCTGCTGCACATAGAGGTCAGAAGAGGGTCTTGAATGAGTCTGCTGACATTAAGGATAGTTATATGCCAACATGTTGGTGCTAGGAAGAGAACCCAGGTCCTCTGCAAAAGCAGCGAGTGCTCTTAAACCCCTGAGCTATCTCTCCAGCACTAATGTTTGAGGTTTTTTGATACACGATCTCCTGTAGCCCAGGCTATGTAGCTGAGATTGGCCTTGAACTTCCATCTCCCTGGTGCTGGGATTACAGATTGTGTCACTATACCCAGGCTATGGTGTTTGTCAGCAGTTAAAATTATAAGGCATTGTGTCTCTGCATTAGCTCAGAGCCCTTGGACTTCTTTCTGGTTCACCCCCATCTTAGTTGTCACTTCCCTAGTGTCAGCTGACCACTTTGAAATAGGAGCCACCCACTGCCCTGCCATCCTCCCAGCCATGCCCCCACCTGCTTACTCTGTTGTTTCCAAAGCCCCTATTGTTCACAGCAGCTCAACACTGCGCTCATCTGCTTCTTAATTGTCTCTGCTCTGAACTACTGGATTCATGGAGCAGGGACTTGGTTTCGTTCACCCAGCAGTCCCTGGCACATAATAAATATTTATTGAGTGACTGAATGAAGCTTTGCATGGTGTAAAATGAGAGGTTATTATCAGAAGAGTCGGGGAGACTAGAAGAGAGTGATGGCACAAAAGGTTTGCATCAGAAATACCTGTGAGGACAGGTAGCACTCTGTGACAGACTAAAAAGGGCCACAGAGTCTTTGAGAGGCCTCCCAGCAAGAGACAGAATCTGGTTTTCATCCCCTGAATCTGAACAGGTCTCACAATTTGCTTTGACCAATATGATATATCGTGGGTGACAGGGTACAGATCCCAGGTCATCCAGCTTTCTTAACCCTGCCAAAAGAGCCACAGCTAGTCTCCTGAACAAGCCATCTGGGACCCTGACAGCAGGCTGCCAGCCACCAGGCTTGTGAGCGAGGCTATGCTGAGCTACCCAGTCCTAGCCAGATGGTCAGCCAATAGCAGCCACATGGGGCCTTTGGAGAACAGTGATGTCCAGCTGAATCCAGTCCAAACCTCCGAATTGTGTATTAGTTGCTTCATCAAAACACCATGGCAACTAATAAAAGATGCCAATAGGGCTCACAGTTCCAAAGGGTTAGAGTCCATGACCATGATGCCAAGGAGTGTGGTGCTGGAGCAGTAGCTGAGAGTGTACCTCTTGATCCACAAACATGAGGAAGAGAGAGAACTAACTGAGAACTGTACTGGCTTTTGAAAACTCAAAGCCTGCTGCCAGTGACACATCTCTAACAAGGCCACACCCCCAATCCTTCCCAAACAATTCAGCCAATTAAGGACCAAGCATTTAAATATATGAGCCTTTGGAGGCCATTTTCATTCAGAGTACTACAGTGTGCAAGTAAAATACAAATTATTTTAAGCCCCCAGACGCTGAGGTAATTCATTACACAGCAATAGCTAGCTGAATCATTCCTCTCCCTGGGCTTATGATGACATCTAAAATTCATGTGCTTGAAGGCAGCTTTGATTATTCTTTTTAACAAATGAAAATAGGGTTAGGTGGACGATGCAAATGAGACAGGGAAATAGTCAAACGGAAAATCCCAGCCAAGGCAACAATGGGTTGGATGCCCCTATCTTCTTGACAGACTTTGGGTGCCTAAGAGCTCAGGTGGAAGAATCAGGTGACTGCCAGCTTTGACCCAACCTCAAGTTCAGCTGTTCGCCAACTGTTGGACCCTGAGCATGCGACAGAATGTCTGCATCTTGAAAATGAAACTTATACAGTATCTACAAAAAAAAAATTGTGTTGCTATGGGGAAGAAAAGAGCTATTATGAAACAACAGAGGGTCTGGCGTGTCACTGTGATGCCCCCACAGGGGCAAATGACCAGTCGAAGTACCCCCAGAATAGTGTCAGGAAGCCTGTCCCCATACATGCTATCACAGCCTCAGCCCTGCCGGGGACCACCTATTATCAACACCCCCACTTCACAGGTGTGAGAACTGTGTCTCGGGATAAAAAGAGTGAGTCAGGAAGCAAGGCTGAAATTTAAGCCAGCTTCCTTCCCACTGCACAGTTCTTGTGCCTGCCTTCCTCTGCCTGGGTAGTCAGCTTCGCTCAACCCACCCCCACGCTCACCCCTAGCTCAGTCTGCTGCACTCAAACCCCTTGCAAGAAAACAAAACAGCCCAACTTGGCTTCTCTCTTCCTGCACTGCACCAGATGGGCCACTACTGCCCTGGCGTGGGAAGCTCTGAGGAAGGGCTTCCTGTATTCTGACAGAGCAGCTGCACAAGCCCCAAGCAATTCCCATTTAATGCCTACCCCGACTGCCCAGAGCTCCCTCCCGGAAGAGCGCTCTCACAGCGGGGAAGCAGAAACAGATTTAAAACTAGAAGTATATTGAGGAGCTGAAAGCTGGTGTGACCAAGGACACTGAGATGGGTTTCTAAGCTCGTCACAGCACTGAACCAGTCTGCAGTTTTACCCAAAGAAGCTGGAATAAAAGAAAAACAAGGAACAGGTGCCGGATCACAGTTTGGTCTAGTAATGACCTGACGCAGGGGAGGCTGGCCCTCAATGTTGACAAACTAGGGGAAAGAGAGCAAGAAGCCTAGAGGGCTGGACTGAAGCCCCACCTTCCTCATGGGACATCCCAAGGCATAGGCTGGTCACCCTCTCTGCTCATTCTCTCATCTGTCAAGGAGGAGAGTAGAAAGGAAGGCCTCAAGCCCAGGAGCTGGAGCTGGAAGCTTTGAGAAGTTACTTCAGCAGTTTGTAAAGCTCTTTGTCTCCACCCTTACCTCACTGTGGGCTAGCACCACGTTCAGCCCCCCCCCCCACGCTCCACGTGTCTCACCATGCGCAGCACCGCGTCCCAGAGATTAGAAAACAAGAGGTAGCACTGGGAAGATCACTCAGTCAGGAAAGTGTTTGTCATGCAAGCGCGAGGACCTGTGTTTGATCCCTTGGTTTCCATGTAAAAGCTGAGCAATACTTAACAAGATCCAGGACCCTGCTTCAAAACACAAGGTGGTCAGTGCTTCATGAATGACACCAGAGGTTGACCTCTGACCTCCACATGTATTTGCACATACACGCACACACACAAAATAAAAATCAAGGTGTGAGTCTGTTCAATACATACACAGGAAAACGGGTTTCCACCAAAGAAGGGTATAGTAAAGGCAATGTGAATAAGAGAATATTTTCTGGCCAGGTGTGGTGACACACACCTTTAATCCCAGCACTCAGAAGGCGGAGGCAGAGAAATGTTTGTGAGTTCAAGGCTAGCCTGGCCTACACAGTGAGATTCCTCCATCTCAAAAAGAGAAAATATATTTTCCTATGTTTATGAAATAAGGATTTGTATATCTTACAAACTTCTATTTAATGAAAAGTTAAGTAAAACCATGATTTATGAGTATCAAAATTATATTAAATATAAAAAAGAATGGAATTTTCTTTGAGGCAGGGTCTTGAACTTCTGATAATCCCCCTGCCTCACCCTCCCAAGATCTGAAATTACATGTCTAAGCAGTTCCTGTGGCTCCTTCCTACACAAATGATACTTACAGACATGTGTCTAGATCACATAGACAAGAGACACAAGAGCTGGGTGTCTCCTAGAACAGTACCCAGATTGGCAAGTGTTCATCAATAGTACCTCTAGAGACCACCTGGCTACATCTTTGGTCTGGTATGGTCTTGAGATTAAGTTTCTCTATGTAACAGAACCCTGCCTGTCCTCGAACTCACTTTGTAGACCAGGCTAGCCTTGAACTCACCAAGATCCATCTGCCTCTGCCTCCCAAGTGCTGGGATTAAGGCGGGGGGGCTCTTTTTATAAGAACATGCCCAACATGTCTCTGCTTTTTTTGTGGCGTGTTGAGGAGTCCTATTGGGCATTTTCTATGGTAGCTCACTAATAGCATTTGGCTGACGTTCTGCCTGTGAAAAGACACGTGGTATAGGCAGGCCATTGGGAAGGCGACCTCAAAGAAACTATCATCGTCACTGTATACTGAGGACATACTGTTAACATGACACATGCCTGTTGCTATTGACTGTGGCTGCCTGGAGGTTGATCATGTCTGGCCTTCTCCCTGATATCCAAACCTTATGCTTTGGGAGGAAGTCCCGGGAATGGTGACACCTAAGCTTGGAGCACGCAGAGTAAAGGAGATGCACCTCACATGGCCCACTTCATGCTTCTCCTCAATGCATCCGTTGATTCAGCCCTTTGTATCTGTGTGGACTTGTAGAGAGGGGTTGCTTGCTTAAGAAATAATCAGTTACTACCTTACTTATTTTTTGAGGTCATCATGTTAACATCCAGAAACCCTGCAAGTCAGACCCCGTCCATTCAAAATTAGGCCTGCGTTGACATGTGTAAGGGACGACACTGCCTCTTGCCAGGAAATTGCTCTGGTAACACACGGTCCTCTCCCCTGCTTGCGAAAAGGGCCAGGTGGGCAGCAGGTGGTGGGAAGAGACTGACAGATCTGGTTGCAGAGCCGCGAAGTCACTCCCACCTCCTGAGTCTGCAACAGCCATTCCATTTCCTCATTCAAACCCCATGCGCCAGCATCCCCACCCCCACCCCCACCCCCACCCCCGGCGAGCACACACCTGGAGCAGATGCTAAATAGCAGGTTGTACCTGTCTGGAGGAGAACAGACAAGTAGACAGGTAATTATGACATGGAGCTACCCGAAGAGAAGACTGGGAGGGACATCCCTGCCGAGGGAGCAACAGAGGCACAGGCACAGGGTAACATGCAGACTTGACTGGATCACGAGAAGAGCAGACAAAACATGTGTCCCTGTACATGTGGCCGGAGACTGGTGAGAGAGCAGCAGAAGGGGAGCTAGTGAGGCCCGGCAACAGAAGCCAGCCTGCAGGTATTAAGGCAAAGGAGCTTTACTGCAGAGTGTCTCTGTTGTATTTCTTTATTGCAAGAGGGTAAACACACAGGGTTCTCCTCTGCCCTGTAAACAAAGTCCAGACTAGAAAGACAAGAACAGAGCTCCAGATGTTCCCATCCATCTACTCTGCTGTACCTGACCTCCCGTCTCAAGATCAGCTCATGGCGGTATAGTTCCAGCTACTGCTTCCACATTTCCGCGAAGGGGAAGGAAGGCCTGAGTGGTACATTCCCTTGAAAGCCTCACCAGCCCTCAAAGCTTCAAGGTAGGCTAGGAAATGATTCTTGGAGCCAGCAAGTGACAAGTCTGAAGACAAAATGAGACTACCCCCCAGAGGATCTTGCCATCCTGGGGGAGCACCCCCAGAGGATCTTGCCATCCTTGGGGAACACTCCCCAGAGGATCTTGCCATCCTTGGGGAGCACCCCCCAGAGGATCTTGCCATCCTTGGGGAACACCCCCCAGAGGATCTTGCCATCCTTGCGGAGCACCCCCCAGAGGATCTTGCCATCCTTGGGAAACACCCGCCCCCCAGGACCTTGCCACAGAAACATGGAGCAGTTTGGCAAGTCAAAGGGAAACTAGGGAAGTAGGGCAGGAGAATGGGAACTTTCAGGGAGCAGGGAGAACAATGTTAGAAAAGGACCCAGCCATCATACCAGAAATGTACCCTTGCAGCAGTCTTTGGTGCAGCCAATGGGCAGGTTAAGGTCACATGACTGCTTAGCTTGGGGAGACTTTTCAGTGAGGTGGAAGGAGTTCTATACTGGCCCTTGTTGCCTCAGCATGGGGTGGTGTAGTGATATTTCATTTGACAAGCATTTAAATCAAAATTTATTTTAGGCAGGACTAAACTCATCTTCTTAGAAAGCTGGGGCAGGAGGATGCCAAATTTGAGGGCTCCCCGGGCCACATAACAAGTTCCAACCTTCGTAATTTATCAAAATCTGCCTCCAGGCTGGAATATAGTCCAGCGGTAGATAGCGTATGTGAGGCTGGCTGTAAGTTTAATTCCCAGCACACACACAAAAGAGCATGGAGGCTCACCATTGTCAATCGCTGAGCACCTGTAATCCCAGCCCTTGAGAGGCTGAGGCAGGAGGATTGCTAAGAGTCTCAAGCTAACCTGTGCTACAGAGGAAGTTCCAGGCCAGCCTAGGCTACACACTGAGGCCCTGTGTCAGAAAATCAATGATTTAAGAGGCTGGGGACTAGAAACAAATCTCTAGTAAAGCTCTTGGCTAGCACAAGCAAAGGTTCTGGGTTCAAAACTACAAGAAAAAGTCTGCTCTAGGCCCACAAAATGAGCTTCGCTCTGTATGCCTGTCAATTCCTTGCCTGCTTCCTGTGCCTGGGGTCTTGTCCTTGTGGCTATAATGTCCACCTGTTAGACAGCTGGCCCCTGATTCCATAGTCTCTTACTGTCACTTTCCAATTAGAAGGCATTATTATCCAGTTTTACAATGAAAAAAAAAAAAAAACAAAGCATACAGGGGGCCACCAAGGGTCAACTCTACTGCCCTCGCTCACAGGGCCTCTCCTGGGGCATGGCATGTGCCTGCTTTGTCCTAACCTGAAAGACCCCCAGAAGCTGGCATTCAGTCACTTCACATTACAATCGATCCCCACGTCCGTGTCCGCTCTCCCTTCTCTGAAAGGCGTCTCTCCTTTTATGTTCACCCCTTGCTTTTTGTCTTCTCCAGCTCTGTGCTGTCTCTAATTTTGACTGTGATGAAGCCCTTTTCTGAGACTTTGTCTGGACCAGGCCAGTGGTGGTTTATAATCCTGACAGATAATGAACTCAAAGACAACCTACGTTCGGGTCACAGTCTGCAGCTGTGGGAGGCACTCTTGGGCTGTAAGCTAGGGGGGAAGTCACAGGGGTGAGGTCTACTCCACTCTGGAACACAGCGCTACAGATGGCAGCTCCAAAGCTTCTGACATCCTTGTCAACTGTGTTGGCAACCAGAGGAGGACATTGAAGCTAAGCAAGGACCTCCCCTGCGTCAGCAAGCCAACCCAGCAGCAAAGGCACCTGTTATGGAAGATCCAGGGAGGATCCTCTAGAGCGACAATCACCTGCAGCTGGATGCTTTGCCATGCAGCTCACTTGGCTGGACCTGGAGTAATGAGGAACTGTGCTTGGCTTGAGTCCCTCTGGCCTGGACCTGTGCTTTTGTGGCTGGACAGGAGCCACTGTGACTGCCAATAGCCACTCATCTATATCCAAGCCTCTCGGGAATCAAGGCCAGTCGCTGATATGGGATTCCCCTGTTCCAGCTCTGACTGCTCTCCTCTGCCCTAGTCCATCCCCATGAAAAGCGGGCATGCTCTGAAGATGCCTTCAAGCATCTTCTGTCCACTGTGGTAGCCACTGTGATCACACCGATTTGGAAACTGAGGCAGAGCATGAAAAATGGCTCGATTGTGAATTCATCAAATTAACACAGTGGCAGGTAGGGATCACAGGCACTCTGGGCAGACCCCGGTGAAGCATGGGAGCTATCTTCTCCTGAATCCAGTGTTCACGGAAGGACTGAATAAAAGTAGTTTCCCATTTCATCACAGTTATGTGTATGTTGCCTTTGACCTTAACTCCGTTCTGCATTCCTTGACTTACCTAAACTATTAACGCTTTATAATAAGGATCAAAGACCATGGACTCTCTAAAGTTGGGTTCATCAACTGAGATCATTGCGAAGAGAAATAACGTGTGCATGGGAGCTGTGCTGGCACATGCTGTAATTCTAGAACTAGGAAGGCTGTGACAGGAGGATTACCAGGAGTTTGAGACAAACCTAGAATGCACTAAGGGATTCTGTCAAAAAAAAAAAAAAAACCCAAGTCTACAGGAACTGTAGTGGCTCAATAAGGAGGGATGCTTACTTCGCATTATGAGAACCTGAATTGGAATCCCCAGCACCCACAGCTGTAATTGCCTGTAACCCCAAAGCTAGGGGCAGAGACAGGATGTCTGGAGCTTACTAGGGAGCCAGGCTGGACAGCGGTAAGCTTCAAGTCAGCAAAAAACCCTGTCTTGAGGAACTACGATGGAGATTGATTGAGCAGGATGCCTGACATTCCCTGGCACAACAGCACACACGTGCATACACCACACACAAACATATATACACTGTACATATGTTGTACATATGCAAGTACACTTTATGTTTTGTTTTTCAAGACAGGGCTTCTCTGTGTAGCCCTGGCAGTCCTGGAACTCACTTTGTAGACCAGGCTGGCCCCGAACTCACAGAGTTCCACCTGCCTTTCTCCCGAGTGCTTAAAGATGTGTGCCACCATGCCCTGCACAAGTAAACTTTTTAAAATAAACCAGGTGTGGCTCTTGCCTGTAATCCCCGTGCTTGACAGGCTAAGGCAGGAAGATCATTGCAAGTTCCAGGCAAGCCTACACTACAGAGCAACACATAAAATAACAGTGTGTGTGTGTGTGTGTGTGTGTGTGTGTGTGTGTGTGTGTGTGTAAGAGTGAGTATCCTATTCCTGGTGTTTTTCTTCACAGCAACACTGTCTGGCAGGAAGCTCTTGAAATGCTGGCTATAGGGAAGAGTACATAGATGTCAATGGTCATTATTCCAACAGAAATACCTGACTGTGGTCTGTAACCCACCCACTGTGCCCAATAGAATGGCCAGCACTCTTTGAGTATCCTATAAATGGTCTCTGCGGACACATTCATACAGGTTTGTTTCTAAATTGGCTGCCAAGAGCTGCCTCCACTAAAGACGAACGCTGGGTTCACTATGCTAGTATAATTGCCACCCCCACTTGGAGACAACCCAGGTGACTCAGAGGGTGGAAATGCCACCTATGCCTTAGGGACAGGAAAAGTGCTGGACTATGGCCAGCACCCACAAGGCGTGGCTGTCTGCTGGAAGATCCAGCTGAGCTCTCTGCCCCTCACACCCTGTTCTACTCTCTCCAACCTCACTTGCTGATCTATCAATAACAAATTTGAAAGGGGGTAGGCATTTAGTCTGTGACAGTTGTTCAGTAGTCCCCTCCAGTAGCTCTCTGAGGACAAGGACAAAGCCTTGGGCTCACACAATTGGCCAAGTCAGCAGTGGACAATCAATAGCAAATCACTTTGCCTGCGTAGGAAAAGTCCCAACCTTTAGCAGGAAGACTGACAGCAGGGTGGGCTTTGAGGACAAACAAAGTTCCAGCCAGTGTCACAAACTAGCTGGGGTTTTGTGGAGGTGAGTCCAGACCTTTTGATCAGTCTCAAGAATCAGGCCCAGGGAAACCATGTGGGATAGGGTGTGATGAAAGGGTCTCAGTCTCATGACCAACTGCAGGCATTGGTGAAGGACATGATCCGAGCCCCGCAACAGCACTGTGAGGTAACCCTTATTCTGACTCCCATTTTACAGACAAGAACACTGAGGCCAGAGCCCAGCTCCTAACCACAGCTTCAGCATCCATAGCTCTTGCCTGTACAGGCTGCTATGACTTCAGTCCCAGGAGCACAGTAGCCCGTAAAGCACATTGGTCTCAGATTCTTATTTTAAACCAAGGCGGTGGCTGGGAGGAAGCAGATAAGAAGGCTGTGCATTCTGAGCTCAGGTTCAGTCAACCCTCCCGGAGGTGAGGATCAGGGTGACCGTGAGTGGGAGATGGAAGCATCCTTCAGGAGGACGGGGGCGGCTCCGCTCTGCTCTACTCGGCACACCGGAGGCGGAAATTACTAACTAGACATGAAAATATACAAGTCATTGCAGACAAATTTAATCAACACAAGGAAACAGACCAAAGCGGGGAAAGAGAGAACAGGTGGCTACAAATAAAAGAGAGGCAGGGCGGGCATCAAGCCTCCTGGGACAGTGGGCTGCAGATGGTCAGTGCGTGTGCGCGTGCCCGTGAGTTCAGTATTCCAGACAAGCTCATTCGTCTCCGCGATAATGAAATGGCCATTTAGTGAGTGGGTACATACAGCAAAGGAAAGAATAGCAGGAGAGCCCAGGCAGGAAGGAAGCTGGGCTGTGGCCTTGAGGGAAGGAACGGACCCGTGGACGTCAGCCAACACAGCTTTTGCAGGGTCACAGCTCTGGGGTGTGGTCCAGTTTTTGGCCCTGAGCCTTGAACCTTAGTCTCGGTCAGAGTAGAGGATCAGCCGGCTGGGGCAGCGGCTCTCAGGAGATGCAGGTCATCTTCATGGCCACAGTTATTTAAGTGTGAAGTATGCCACTTAGAAATGGGGACATGGGGGGCCCAGCAAAATCTTTCTAGGCATCCTGCTTCTTCTCCTGAGATCAGAATAACCCAAGGAAGTGCCAGCCAGTGGAAAGTGCAGACTGAAGAGTGACTGAGCCTGGCTATAACTGCCACCCTGAGAGACAGGCAGGGCAGAGCTTCAGGAAGTGGACAGCAGCTGGCCAGTCTGCTTCAGGGAAAACTGATGGGTTTGGCTTCCGAGGCATGGGACCTGGGCATCCAGAGAGGGCCTTGGGCTTAAAAGGAGAGATGAGAGCTATGATAATGGCTGCGAGTTCAGCAGGCCCTGTCTCAAAATTGTTCATCTGTGTGACTGCACATTCGAGAACTTCACACCCTCAGCTCTATATGCCTCCCTGACTAACACCTCCCACCTCCCACCCCAGCCCCCACCAGAGTCTCTCTACCTCCAGGGTCCTGGGGCTGTAACAAGGCTAGGCCTTGTTCTCACTCTCACCTATCCTGGACCTTGACAGAGAATGGACCTAATGCCTTACAGTGTTTGGGGTGGAGCACAGCCGTGGCTCTCTGCAGCTGTACCTGGCATCACTGACATCCCTACTCTGATCGAGGTCCCAATGGGTTTATGGCGCTTACTTCCAGGAGCACAATCAACTCCCAAACAGCTGCGTCATTGAAATATTTCACCCTAGCGGGAGGGACAACTTCCCCATAGCTTCACAGATGGAGCCCCTCCTTCAGGAACTCTTCATCTCCTGAGGGCACAGTGTGGCCGGAGCAGGATTGTGTAAAGCTGGAAGAGGGACCCGTGAGGTAGAGAGTGGCTAGACTTTCAGGTGAGTGGCTAATAATGCTCCCACTATCGTCATCAATAGACTTCAACTTCTTTACAGTAACCACAGCTTTCCTAAGCTGGTAGCGGCTGCTATGCCCGAAGGCAGCAAATCCTTTTAGCAACCTCCCTTTTGCTGCGAAAGGGTCATGTAAAGGGTCCATGGGTTATGGACCGTGACTCTATCTAGTACACAAAGGTCTATAAGGCAAAATGTCATCAGAGGCTCTCAGGCAAGTGAGACAAAGAAGGGAGAAGTGGTGCTCGTGGATCTGAGAAGACTCTTCCAAGAAAGTGGCACCTGGGTGGAGATGGCAGAGTATACCAGGAACACAGACAGGCCAAGGTACTACCTGTAGCACTGGGCAGATGGAGGGTATTGCCAGACATGGCCGTCATGCTGCCTGCTTGCTCCTTCTTTCTGAGGTACACTGTCTTAGGCTCCAGCATGATGTCCTTGATGTCCCCAAAGCCTCAACTGATAAGAGTCAAGCAGGGAGGCAGCCCATGCTGGGACACAAGCTTGTGGACTAAAGGTAGCCAAAGGCCCAACTCTTCTTGAGAAGTTGCCTATGAAGCTACTGGTTAATAACCGGTCTGACCCAGGGAATTTGCACTGGGAGACGGTGAGAGAGTCTGGGGGATAGTTGTGGAGGCTGGAGCTGAAATACAAGGCTACAACGCCCCAAGACAGGAGAAGCCAGGCTGTCACAAGGGGGATAAAGAAGTCAGCTGGAGGAAGCCATGAGTCAGCAGGAGGGGTGGGGAGCTCAGCTGTGAGTCAGCTCCAGCCCCAAGCATGCTGATGGCAGGGACGGGAGCAGAGAGGAAGGGAAGCTGGAAGGAGTCATAAAGACATTGAGTCACCGTGAGTTCTTGTTGCCCATGGGGGCTAGAAGCCATGGATTACCAGGCCCTGAGGCTCTGTCCTATGATGACATTCCTGACTGTATGCACTATGTCCCAGTCCTGGGAACCAATAAACACAAAGTCCTAAAGAGAGACAAAGCCTGGAGCAAACGCATGGAGTGGACATGGGAGGCCCAGCCCCAGCTCACCTCCCAACTCCCTTCTCTCAGGCATGTCCCTTGCCAGTTTCCATCCCATGACTACCACCAGCTTCCCTGCCCCTCTGTGGCTCACTCACCCCTGTGAGTACTGTGACACTGCTATGGTACCACCAAGGCTGAACAGTTCAGGGGCCCAGACAACTCAGCTTTCCCCACACAAGCTGAAACCGGCCTGGTAGAATTGTATGTCGGGACTCACTGGGTGCAGGACAGCTGCTTCCCAGATCACTGTCTCTGTGCCCTCTGGAAAGTCAAGCTGGGTCTCTCCAGCTGACCTTCTGTGAGTCACTTCCACAACCTCTGAACAAACCAGTCCAATAATTCATGCATTCAATATTATTGGTGGCGACACAGAGCAGGAACAGAGCTTGCTACAGGGATATGTATATTACTTCCACAGAACCGTAGGTTTTGTAGGTCAGTTCAGGCACTAGAAAGCAAAATAGGGAAACAAAATAGGGTCTGGAAATAAAGCACAGTGGTAGAACATTTGCCGGGCATGTGAAAGTCCTCAGGTTCAATCCTCCATATTCACAAATCACACAAATATACCAACAGAAGGTAAAAACTACAGCCTTGTGACAATGAGGGCCTGGGGGTGGCATAAGGAGTCAGGAGAGGACTCTGAACCAAACCAGAACACTGTGAAGGAGCCAGCCATGCAGACTAGATATTCAGTTCATATTCATGCATTCATCAGGGCCATGGTGCTAAATTAGAAGCATTTCATTCTTCTTGGACAGCATCTACAGTGGCTACAAGACAGTAATGGAAACAGCCCAGAAAGTTTTCACAGTGAATTACACTATAACATTCAGATACAAAAATACCAATGAAATTATAAGACCAGAATTATTGACATTCAAGTGATCCCAGCTGACCCAGTCCCTTGTACATGAAGAATTCTAATTTGGTGTCTTGTTCTTCATTCTTCAAGGCAGGCAGACTCAATGCCAGGTGGGTTCTTTAAGGTCTTACAGCTGGGTAAAAGAGTGAAAGGGCAGAGAGAAAAGAATTAGGGAGGGGCTAGAGAGATGGCTAATAGGTTAAGAGCATTGCCTGCTCTTCCAAAGGTCCTGAGTTCAATTCCCAGCGACCACATGGTGGCTCACAACCGTCTGTAATGGGGTCTGGTACCCTCTTCTGGCCTGCAGGCATACAGACAGAATATTATATACATAATAAATAAATATTAAAAGAAAAAAGTAGGGATGCTTGGGGGGGGGATCACACAAGAGCCATCAAGGAGAAAGGTTCACGAGAGATTGAGGAAAACCAGGGACTTTTGCTAACTTGTTTACAAACTCAATGTCACCTTTGTGGCGAGTGACAGATATGGGAGAGGGGTTGAAAGGTCTGCAAATTGCAGCAGGCACCCTGTGAGTGACAGACTTGTGAGTGTTATATCTCTGCCTTGGTCAGTTTTCATCACTGGGATAAACTGCCTGAGAAGATCAGCATCAAGGACAAAGATATCTTTTGGATCACGGGTCTGAAAGTTGCTGATCTATGTCACTCAGGTCACTCAGTACTGTTGCTTAGGGCTATGGTGAAGTCAAAGCATCATGGTGGAGAAGGAAGATGCTCATTGCACAGCAGTCAGGGAGGAGAGAGAGAGAGAGGGAGAGAGAGACAGAGACAGAGACAGAGACGGAGACAGACAGTAAGGAGGAGGAAAAGGAGAAAGAGAAAGATGAGGAGGAAGAAGAAAAAGAAGCTGCCATCACCACTACCAAAGACAAAATACACCCTCTGTACTAGTTTCTTTTGCTGTGATAAAATACCCGGGTCAAGACAACTTACAGAACAAAGTTTATTTGAGCTTGTAGTTCCAGAGGGCTAGAGTCCACAGTGCAAAGCAAAGGCGTGGTGGCAGGAGCAGGAAGCTGAGGGCTCTCATCTAGAACTACAACCCACCAATGAGGTCAGAGACCCATGGATCTAAAAAAGCCTACAGACAAACTGGCAACCAAGCCTTAAACACACAAGCCTGCAAGAGCATTTTAACTCCAAGCCATGACACACATGTAACCTTTGTGTGTTCATATGCATGCAGTTCATGGCTTTGTTGTTCAAATTCAGAATGCATAATGTATAACCGCTCTGGAATCCCTCAAATTCCCTTCCCAATTTGGGCTCATGCCTTTGTTGGTCATATTACCTGGGCAAGTGGCTTTATGCCACTGAGCTCCATCGATAAGAGGACAATCACTTTACTGCACGGTTTAGCTGAAACTAAGGGGTTTATCCCCCAGAATTTGTCCTCTTGTTTTGTGCAGGACAGCAATGAGCCTAGGCAGACACACTTGCTTCTTCAAAGCCTCGTTGCTGCTGGTAGCTGTGTGCCTTGCTGTTTTTTATAGGGTGGATGTGAGCTTGGAGATAAAGCTGTCATCTTTGTTTGTATGTATCTGGGTGTACGTGTATGTAGGAGCCAGAGGTCAGCCTTGGATGTTGCTTCACAAGATAACCTCCCGCCTTATTTTATTTTGTTTGTTTGTTTATGTTTAAGACAGGGTCTCACTCTAGTGATAACTGTCCTGGAACTTAAAACTCTGTAGACTAGGTTGGCCTCGAACTCAGAAATCTGCCTGCCTGCTGGTCCCCAAATACTGGGATTAGAGATGTGTGCCCCTATGCTGGACTCCTTGTTTTATTTTTATCTTTTTGGACAGAGTGTCTTACTGGCACCTGGGATTTGCAGATTAGGATGGGTTGGCTGGCCAGCAAATCCCAGGGATCCTTCTGTCCCTCACTTACAGCACCAGGATTGCAAGGGTACATCACCGCACCTGGCTATAAGTGTATACGTACAGGTTTTTTGTGTGCACACATGTGTGTTTGTGCATACAGATGCCATAGGTTGATGTTAGGTGTCCTCCTCAATCTCAATTGTGCTTCACCTTATTTTTTGAGGCAGGGTCTCTTAACAGACCTGGAGCCCATGAATTCAGATAGATGGATGGGCCATTGAGCCCCAGCATCCTCCTGGCTTTGCCCCTGAAGTGCTCAGATTACACCTGCACACTGCTGCACCTGGCTTTTTACACAGGTGCTGGGAATCAAACTCAGGTCTTCTTGCTTGCATAGCAAGCACTTTGCCAGCTGAGCCATCTCCCCATCCTTCACTGACACAGTTTTTAAAACACGCCCCCATGTTGTGTCATAAGTGGCTGCAGTGACGAATTCATCCAAACCTTGGCACTGCCCCATCCTTTAAACTCTTCCCAGCACTTGACATGCAGCCTGCACATGGTCAGACTATCACTGTGACTTTAGGGAAACGGAGATGACAAAATACAAGTCAAGGAAGAGATTGACACTTTCGAACTGAATTGAGGCTATTAAGGGCTCATCTTCCATTGCTGAAAACTATGGCTATGGGGTTGATGCTTTTCCCACAGATCAAACAGCCACACCAATGAGCCATCTGGTCATCAACACTGAGTGGAGGTGGCAAAAACCAGGGTTAAAATCAGAGGTTTATAGAGAGGCTGCCTTCCCTTTTCCCATCAGGTGTCTTAGTTAGGTTTCACTGGGTCCTTGTTAGGTTGAATTTATAGACAGAAAATGGCACAAGTGAGACAAGAGAGGGTCTCCAGCCAAGGTTTCTGCTTGTATCTAAGGAGAAAACTCCAGGGTTGGGCTCCTCCACTGCTCCCAAAGCCAGGGGAAGGCTGTCTCCTGCCAGATCACATCCTGCTGCTGAAGGGAGATGGGCAGCGTGCTTTGGGTGGGGTCAAAAGAGTACCACCAATGTTGTTTTCCAAGATGGTGTCTTTTGCTGCCATGGTGGTGGTCAAGATGAGAAATCTTAGAGGACGCATCAACATGGTGAAACTGGTGAGGTGGCAGATGACCACACGAGGAGGTTCTCCCAATAGACTGCCTAGACAGAGTTTGCGGTCCCCATCAATCACCAAGGCACAGGCTGATTCTAGCTCTGCCTGCAGAGTCTGCACAGTCATGAGGTGTTCCAAAGGGCAGCCTTCTTCCCACATCTTCCATCCCAAATGTCTTACATCTTGACTTGCAGGCAACAGGAAGTGGTCTGAGTCCCTGGGGGTGGCTTGAGCATATATGAGACTTCAAAACCCACCCCCACAGTGACATACTTCCTCCAACAAAGCCATACCTCTTCATAGCACCACTCCTTTGAGGGCCATTTTCTCTCTAACCACCATACCTGGCCTGGGACTTGCTATATAGACCAGTGAGAAAGTTTGTGTCAAAAAACAAAGTGGACCGTACTTGAAGAGCAGTACATGAAGCTGATCTTTGACATCCACACTCGCATGCACACATATGTGAACACCCATGTCCACCCATATCTGTACCAACCTTTATATGCATGTGTATGTAAGCACACAAACACACACATGATCTAGAGCTGGGCATAGCTTTAATCCCAGCCCCTAGGAGGCCGAGAAGGACTGATGTAAGTTTAAGGCCAGCCTGGGCTACAAATCAAAACCCTATCTCAGAACCAAAAAAAAATAAAAGAAAATTAAAAGAAATAAACAAAACGCATCAGTTATATTGCTGCGTGGGGAACTAGTTAGTGGGATGTTGCAAGCTTAGGGCTCCGGACCTCTGTCCTACTGGCCTATGCTGCTGAGGACCCACCATGCCTTGCAAATTCACACTGCACCTCCAGCCATATCACTTCTGGTTTGGAGATGGCCTAGGCATTTCTCATCCTTCCCCCAGCTCTTTTTTTTTTTTTTTTTTTTGTTTTTTCGAGACAGGGTTTCTCTGTGGCTTTGGAGCCTGTCCTGGAACTAGCTCTTGTAGACCAGGCTGGTCTCGAACTCACAGAGATCCACCTGCCTCTGCCTCCCGAGTGCTGGGATTAAAGGCATGAGCCACCACTGCCCGGCTCTTCCCCCAGCTCTTACATACAAGATATGGGAGCCCAGAAGGACCCTCTCCCATACTCTGCAGCTTCCTCTGTTGTATCTGCAGACAGTCTCGCCATCACCCTACTCTGAAGCTCTCTGGATGAGTGTCCCAGAAGCTGACAAGATGCATGATCGTCTCTCTTGCACACAGAAATACCATGGCAACAGCAACTCCGTGACAACAGCCAAAGGAAGCCAGACTGGAAGTTGCCAGCTCAGAGCGGCAGACCATCTGGGAGGCCACTCCTCCAAATGCTGCCTGCTCTGAGTCTGAGTCCTCATCTCAGCCGGGCTTTCATACATAGCAGGGGTGACATTTAAGTGCCACGAGAATAAACAATGGTGAACATGCACTCCCTCCCCACACTGTACATTTTTCTGCCCTGATATAATGGAGACAATGAGTAAAGGAAACCAAAGAGGGCCCTAGGTTGGAGTGAACGAGCACAGTAACAAGGGGTTTAGATCTGTACGAGGGGGGGAGCCGTCATACAACCAGTGGCCCGATCTGTGTATTCATGATTACAGAGCTAAGATCATCTTAGAAGCCGATTTTTCACATAGGAAAAAAAAATGTGTTCGTGTATATATTAGTGAAAAGCCTCCATCAACTGCATCCCTGGTGCATAGGTTCCCACGAGCTTGCCTTTCCTTCCGAGGACAGTAGTCTCCCTGGATACACAGAATATCTGCTAAGAACTATGGTAGGTGCATGTACATGTATTGCCTCATTTAGTCTTTGCAACAGGATTAGCAGATACAATGAAGATATGTGAAGAGATGCAAAGTGCTGCTGGGGGAGGTGTGAACGCTTGTCAAAGTCATCCTAGACACTCTCCCTGATGTTCCTAAGGAGTCCTGCCATGGGCAGGGACCAGCCCAAATACAAGGAGTTGGAGCAAGGCTGTTTGCGGTAGTCAGCCAGGATATGCAGACAGTAGCTGTGTTTTGCCTCTAACAATGTCAACAGCTCCCTGTCCCCACCTCTCATATCCCACACAACTGTCTTAGAGCCCTCAGCCTGGACCTAGGCACAGGGCCTACTCAGGGCCATCTCCTAAGATACAGGCTGCCAGTTCTCTGTGTGGCTCTTGACAGAATGGACGAGAACACAGCTGTGCCAACCACTCGCAGGTCAGCAAAGACACAGAACAAGCAAGATCTTAAGATGTATGGAGCTAGAGGAAAATCTCGTGGGAGCCACCTAAGGGCACCAAAAGCAGGCGGGGTGGGTTTCCAGTACTGAGAAGCCAGTGCTGTGGTAAAGTCAGGGTCAAGGGTGGGTTGCGGGGACCCCAGGCAGAGACTGAGTAGGAGAAACTGATTGAGGAAGATTGTTTGCTCTGGGCACTGGGATTTAGGAGACATTGGAAATGAGGGTAGGTGCAGAGAGCGGTGTAGCAGATTTACGAGAGGACATGGTTAGAAGAGGCCGTGGACCAGGATAGGAGGAGTCATCGGGAGACTGGAGCTAGTGTAAGGAGTGATCTGAGTGATGAGTACTGGGGGCGCGGGGCACAAGCTCAGGAAAGGTCAGGCTAGGCAGGCTGGGAGCTGTCAGTTTCCAGAGACGTCTGCCCTTGACATTCTTTTCCTTCTTTCTTTCCACTGCACTTTTTAAAAAATTGTCGTGACTATTTTCATCTCATAGGACCAGGTGTTAAACCTAAGGTCTTATAGATTCTCAGCAAGCCCTCATCTACATTTGAAACTCACTTTTTATTTTGAGAAAAACTTCCTAGATTGGCCACAAACTTACCATCCTTCTGTCTTAGCCTACTGGGCAGCTAAGACTACAGGTGTGCTATACCAGGCCGTAGCGGGCATTCTTAGTTCTCCTGACACTTCCCTGGTACTGCACTGGGCTGGCCTAGACTTTCTTCCAATTTCCTTTCCCCACCAGCAGCTCTGGGAAGCCTTAGTTGCTGGAAAGGACCATAAAGCCCTGCATGCATGTTTCAGCACTGCCTTGGAGCTGGAACTCCTCTGCTTCCCGCCCTCCAATCGGCAGCAGATCCCATCTGTCCTCCCCCGAGTGTGAGGTGAATCATGCCCTTCAAAAGAATTACTGGAGCCCTCGCTGCCAATGACTGCCAGCACTCACTTGGAAATAGGGTCTCCGTGATACCAGCTTCTCCCAGCCTCGAAAGATTAGTGTTTCACGAGAAGAGGAGACATATGGACACCACGTGACAGAGGAGACAGGGATGCAGACGTCGGAGGGTACAGCTGCACGAAGCCCCTGGGACAGAGACTAGGAGAATGGTCCTCCTGCCATGGGGCCTCTGACAATGCAGACTCCTGGCTTCCAACATTGTAGGTAGAAAATGTCTGCCTGTTAAGCCACTTAGACTCATACTTTGCTTGAGATGGATTGCTTCCCAGAGCCCCTCAAACTGTTTCCTCTCCCTGCCCAACTTGTATCTATCTAGTACAGGCTTGTTCCCCTCTCTTTCCATCTCCTGCATGCTGGCAAAGTCAAATCATCTGGAGTGCTCCAAGGGCCCACCCACTCTGTCCCTGTCCTAACCTTTGCCCATCACTGTTCCCGTGTTCGGAGGGTGAACTACCTGTGGCCACGAAAAGGCCCAGGTCATAGCTTGCTGCGTCAGACTTATTCTGGGAGATGCCATCCACTCTGTGGTTCTTCCTCTCTGTCTACCTGCTGCAGCCAGCCTGATGTGTCTGGACCAATTTAATTGCTTCTGTGTACCCAGTATCTTTCCCTGTCCCTAAGCCTAAGTGACTTGAAAGCAAAGAGTGTGTCCCATGGCAGGACTGTGGTAGGTTCAGTCGGTATGGTACACAGATGGCTGCAAGAACTGGTTGGGTGGTTAGATGGTAGGGAGCCTCGGGAAGCTTCTATGCCCCTGGCTCAGTCTGGACAGGAGACCCTGAAGATGTGGGATCAGCAAGAAGAAACCCTGAAATTGTGGAACCAATGCTCACGCCACTTGGCGACTGATTATCCTTAAGGAAAACTACAAACCGAGGTGCAGGTTTTCAGGCGGGCTCTGTGTATGTGCGTAGATGTGGGTAGGTGTGTGGGCTACTGAGCCTTCAGCTGTAGTGAATGCACTCTTGTTGCAAGCCGCGGAGGAAGAGGCACAACCCAGGGTCGGGCAGCTGCCACTTCCTCCTTGCCTGCAGACCGCTGACCACAGGCGGCACTTTCTCTGAGATTGCTTCCCCTGAGGTCTGCAGGTCTGCATGCAGCTTCCTCTGGCACTGCCCTGCGCCTGGCCCTGCCCTGCCCGCTGCCCTCCAAGCTCCCTGTAACCTCTCTACAGCCCTACAGAGGAAGCGGAAGCATCCAGGAGATTCTGTTCCTGTTACTTGTTCATAGCGGATGATCCTGGAATGGGGTCCTGGTGTATTTGTTTCCAGAGAACGTCACCACAAAGTGGGTTGGCGTAAGCCATTCCAGAGCCAGGTTTGAGATCAAGGTGTCCCGGGAACCCCTCTGAAGGCGCTAGCTTGGGCTTGGGGGTGGGGCATCCTCCCTTGTTCTAGCTGCCTCTGCTGTACTCCCTTACCACTTCTCTCTTTGTAAAAGGACACTTACTACTGGGTTTCAGGGAGATGTCATTTCGAGAGCCACCTGTCTCTTCAAAGAAGGTCCCGTTTACCAGGAGCCATCTCCAGATGAATCTTTTGGTGGTATGCCATTCAGCCCACTCCCTTAGGGACAACGATCTGACCCTGCCTGGTGGGAGAGGGCTGGGGAGACGTTAGACAGAAGCAAGTGGCTGCTGGCTTGTTCCAAATATAAAGTGGGGGCTGCCCACCTCCAATAGCTGCAGCAGCCTTCCCCAGGAAGAGCTTGCCCCGAAGTCTTTCTTCCTCTCTTCTTCCACACAGTAACCCTGAAAGCTGTTCACTTTTACACATGTGCAGAGGCCTCCCAGGCTTCCTGCTCCTCCCCCAACCAATCTGCCTCCTTTATAATTCCAGGCCTCCCTCCTGATTTCT
>NC_022017.1:30537617-30539338 GCF_000317375.1 Microtus ochrogaster | reverse complement strand
GGAAGAAAGACCCTTTCCTGAGCCCTGCTGCCTCCTGGCCCCCTGTGGGGATCCCCATGTGTCCCCTGAGCCACCCTCTTCAGAGGAATGCATTGGGCTAAGATTAGGACACTTGGAGTCCTTGGTGAGAACACTGTGAGGGCCCTTGGCAACCCTTGCCACCACTGACAGCCTTGAACTCATGAATCCTCCTCCCTGTGTCCACGTGCATGCGTTGGCCCTTCTCAGTGGAGAAACCCCTCCTTCCTGAGGACCACCCAATGCCCCTCAAATGCCAGGCGACACTGGTTACTGCTTGTCCTAGCCCCCACTCCAAATCTCAGTGCCCCCACTTGGTTCCTTTCTAATATGTTCTGCCATGGGCAATGTCTCGCCTCTCATCAGGTTTCATGGAGGCAAACTGACTCGGCTCTTGGGTTTTCAACCATTCCCACCCTTTCCTTCCTCCCTGGGCAAAATGACCCAAGGTCTTCCTAGTGGCACTGCTTGCCTGTGGCCCATAAGGTGCCTCCCTGAGGAGGTCAGACTGTGTCCTACTTAAAGCACTTGTTTTCAGGCTGCTGCTTCTCACCATTTTGAATATAACTGCCAAGATCTTTTTGTTTTGTTTTGTTTGTTTTTCTATTTTTGTGTGTTTGTTTTTTGTTTTGTTTGCTTTTTTTGAGACAGGATTTTTCTGTGTAGCCCTGTCAGGCTGGCCTCAGAGATCCTCCTGCCTCGACCTCCTGAGTGCTGGAACTAAAGACGTGCGCCACTACTGCCTGGTAGTTCTCCGCATCTTAAACAGCCACCAGCGGTTTAGTACAATCTGTCACGGACAAATAATATCATATTTATAAGAAGCTAGGGACAAAGGTCAGTTGGTAGAGGAAACTCTGGCCCCTGTCCCCCAGGAGAGCGCAAACAGGGTGTGCCGGTGCACACCTGCAATCCCAGCATTCAGGAGGTGGGGGGGGGGATACCAGGAGTTCAAAGTCATCTTTGGTTACATAGTGAGCTGGCAACTGTCTTAAAAAGAAACTGTTACCACCTATGAATTTATCCAATGAGCACATAGGAACATCAGACTATGTCAGAGGGTCTGAAGAGATGGCTCCCGTGGGGGAATGTAGCGAGCTGCGTGAAGCCACATCTGATAATCAGCTCCTAATTATGCCTAAGACCTGACTTATGCTATTATCACACAACGATCATCAGCTGCTTGCATATGCGTGGGCCTATGGGCAGTGCCCACCTGGCAATCCGGGATTGGCAGCCCATGCCTACGTAAGGGCTGGAAGAGGTTTGCCCTGGGAGAGAGAGAGAGAGAGGGAGAGAGAGGAAGAAGAGAGAGAAAGAAGAGAGAGAAAGTGAATAAAGTCCTGGAATAAACTGCAGTGAGAAGAGCTCCGGTGTGTCGCACGTCATCCTTGCGGGACGAGGGTAACCGTGACAGGGGAAAGCACAGGCTGCTCTTCCAGAGGACTTGGGTTTGGTTCCCAGCACCCACCTGGCAGCCCCTACCCCTCTGTTGCTCCAGATCCAGAGGATCTGATGCCCTCTTCCAAGCCTCCACAGGCACCGGATACAAGTGCTGTACACATATACATGTGAGTAAAACAGCCATCCACATAAAAATAAACAAACAAGCTGGGCGATGGTGGCGCACGCCTTTAATCCCAGCACTCGGGAGGCAGAGGCAGGCGGATCTCTGTGAGTTCGAGACCAGCCTGGTCTACAGA
>NC_022017.1:30533745-30536762 GCF_000317375.1 Microtus ochrogaster | reverse complement strand
CCCCAGGTTTGATCCCCAGTACCACATGAGCCAGGCAAGGTGGCACTGTAATCCTAGCACTCTAGAGGCAGATGAGGAGGATCAGAAATTCAAAGTCATCCTTAGCGACACAGGGAGTTTGAAGCCAGGCTAGACTGTGTGATACTCTGTCTCAAAAAGACCCTGTGGAGACCAGTGATCATGTCTACCAAGTAAAATCACAAATACTTGAATTAAAGCTGATGAAATTATAGAAAGACCCTACACATGCGTATATATTGGCCAGCTCCCAGGGCGGGCTCTTCTCCAGTGGGCATGAGTCCTTGACTGCCTGCCCTGCCTTGCTGCTTCCTGGAGTAGCTCTGGTCCGTTCAGAGGGAAGGAACAAGAACCCAGGCATCTCCTCTCCAAGGGCATCTCATCTCCATTTCCCAGCAGCACAGCCTAGTGCCTGTTGCCTAGGAACCCTGAATGCAGTGGTGGAATGAGACAGTACCCTCACCATGTCACTCTTGGTACTCACACTCAAGGGGTTGGCTTAATACCCCCAGGAGATTAAGGAGGGACCTGAGGTCAGTCCTGAGCCTCAGCCGCTTGTGTAAATGTGGTACCGAGAGGCACAGGAGACAGTAGATTCATACCCTGCCTCCGTTTTTGGATAGGAAAGTGAAGGCACCGGAGTGCAAACTTAAGTAGCTGTGGAGAGAGAAGCCAACACGGCTTCTCATCACCAGGATCAAAGCTCAGGGTCTCTTATAGAGTACGCCAGTGGTCAGTAGCCCAGCATCCAGCCATCCATCACAACCTCAGTGCCCAGAGATGGGAATGGTGGAGATCCAGGACTCCCTTCCTCAGCCTCATCTTCCTTAGATCCCCTCAGCCTGCTCCTGCAGGAAGCCCTCCCAACAGATCATTTCCTACAGAGGAAATCGCCTTTGTCCTGGAAGGGCAAATTTGGCTCCAAGAGGCCAGGCCCCTTGAGGGCTATTGTTTGGTGCTTCCTCCTTGGCAGCTGGCCTTGGACTCCTGGGCCCCTTGCTGCCTGGTGTCTAGTCCTAGTACTCCCAGTGGCAGGCAGCCTAAGAGCACCGTAAGAGCAGCCGGTTACACAACTAGGACTTAACTTAGTTCCTGCCCTCTGGGACACAAGGGTACAACAATTGTTCAAGGCAGAGTCATGCAGAACTGCCCAGAATCATCTAGAACCATGCTGCAAAGCCTTTCCCAAATTCCTCACACTCAGATACTATGAGAGATAATACAATGGTTGCAGCCTGTGTGTGTGTGTGTGTGTGTGTGTGTGTGTGTGTGTGTGTGTGTTTGCATGTGCATGCATGCATACATGCACTCCTGCTGCATCTAGAGAACAACCTCAGGCATCATCCTCAGAAACATGCCTCGCACTTTTTCTTTCTTTCTTTGTTTATTCTATTTTTTCTGAGACAGGGTCTCAAACTTGTTATTATCTAAAGGCAGCCTTGAATCCTCCGGCCTCTATCTCCCACGTGCCCCTCTCTAAGTTCTGGGATTGCACGTGTATGCCACCACACCCAATTTACTCAGTGCTAGGAGCTGAGCTCAGAGCTTCATGTGCCCTAGGCAGGCACTCTACCTACATCTCCGGCTAGTCTGAAATGTTTGAGACAGGGTCTCTCACTGGCCTGGAGCCCCAAAGATCCTCCTGTCTCTTCCTCCCCAGCACTGGGGTTATAAGTGTACCACCACACCCAGAATTTTTACCCGGGTTCTGGGAATCCAGTTCAGACCCTCATGTTTACAAAGCTTCCACAGCCCACTTACCAGGCCCTGCCTCCACCTTTTAGTTACCATGAATAAAGCTGCTTTAACCTGTCTGTTTAAATATCTGTTGGACGTCCTGCTTGTAATTACTTGGGGGTAGAAACAAAGAACCAGGATTGCTGTGTTATAGGACAGCTCTGTCTTTAATGCTTTGGGGCTTACCGTGTTTCTCCCAATGTCTGCCGGGGTTTATTAGACCCCCATATGGTGTCTAAGGCTCTGTTCCTTTTCCTCTCCATCCTTGCTAGCGCCTGTCATTTTCTCCCTTCTGCTATCCTGATGGGTGTGAGCGGCGTGCCACTGTGGGTTTGACTTACATTTTCTTGTTGACTCGTGATGAGGTTTCATGTCCGTGTGGTCTGTTGCACATCTTCTCTGAAGAAATGTCTCCAAATTCCTTGCCGATGTTGTAATCGGGTGTTTGGTTTTTCTGGGCCGACTGTTGTCTGAAGCTCCTCAAGTGCAGGGGTGGCCACTAACCCACTCTGCCTGGCTTCTGCATCCTCCATTCTGAGCTCCCAGTGGGCTCTTTCATCAGATGCCTGGGGCACAGTAACTGGTGGAGAAGACCCCATTCTTTACTCTGTGCCTACCTGAGCTGTCCCCTACCTGCCTGTCTCCCTCTCAGCTTCCTCTGGCTTCCTTAGTCATCCTCAAAGTTCTCAGTCACGTGGAGCTGCATTCAAATCTAGCCAATGTGCAGGAGGCCGCCAGGAAAACACCAGACACTGGTACAGCCTGTTGCCTTCTGTCTGCCTTGAACCCAGTATATCTGATACGCATCAGTGAGTTCTTGTTTTATTTTTCTGAGACAGGGTCTTACTACATAGGCCATGTTGACAAAAAAATGCAATCCTCCTGCCTCAGTCTCCCCAGTGATGGAATTAAAGGTGTGTGTCACCATGCCCAATGAAACAATAATCTTGCTGCTTTTGGAACGAGGGTGGGTAGGTGTGCTGGTTAACCTTCCGTCGCACCATCAGATACAGAATCACCTCGGAGACACACCAGAGGCTTTCCAGAAAGGTGTAACTGAAGCGGAAAGACTCACCGTGGAGTGTGGTGACAGTACCCGTGGCCTCGGGCCCCAGACTGAGAAAAAAGAAAGGAGTTGAACTCAACATTCATGACTCTTGGTTTCCTGACTCGAGACCGAGTGCGACCAGCTGTCTTTGCTCCTGCCGCCATGCCTTCCTCGCTGTCTGAGTTAGGGTTGTGTTGTTGTTGTTGTTGTTGTT
>NC_022017.1:30526690-30533576 GCF_000317375.1 Microtus ochrogaster | reverse complement strand
CCAAGTGCTGGGATTAAAGGCATGCACCACCACCGCCCGGCTCCACAGCAACTCTTATAGAGGAAAGCCGGCAGACACCATGCTAGAGTAGTAGCTGGGAGTTCTACATCTGGATCAGCAGACAGCAGGAAGAGAACGTGACACTGGGCCAGGCTGGAGTATTTGACACCTCAAAGCCCACCCCCAGTGACACATTTCTGTAGTTGGCTCTTTTTTTTTTTTTTTTACCTCTTTGGGGCCTTGCCCCCAACTCTTAAATAAATCACAGAGATTTAGTCTTCCTTACAAATGCCCAGCCTTAACTGGCTTGTTTCTAGCCAGCTTTTCTAACTTAATTTATCCCATTTCTCTTTGCCTGTTTTACCTTGGGGCTTTTTACCTTTCTTTATGCTAGGTATCTTTCCTTCTTATTCCATGGCCGGCTATGTGACTGGGCAGCTGGCCCCTGGAGGCTTCCTCTCCTTTTCCTTTTCTCACTCCTCCCTCATCCCTAGAGCCTAGATTTCTCCTCCAATTTATCCTCTCTGCCTGACAGCCCTGCCTACCCCTCTCCTGCCTTGCTATGGGCTGTTCAGCTCTTTATTAGACCAACCAGGTGTATTAGACAGGCAAAGAAACATAGCTTCACAGAATTAAACAAATTCAATGCACATTAAAGACTGCAACACATCTTTGCATGATTAAACAAATATTCCCCAGGATAAATGAATATAACACGTCTTTAACTAATATCCCACAACACACTTCCTCTAACAAGGCCACACCTCCTAATAGCGCCACTCCCTATAGGTCTATGGGGACCATTTTCATTAATATCACCACACTTACCAAGGTGGACTGTTCCCTAAAAAAGTGAGCCCACACAGGTGAAGAGCACTAGCTGCTCTTCCAGAGGTCCTGAGTTCAATTCCCGGCAGCCACAAGATGGCTCACAACCATCCGCAATGAGATCTGGTGCCTTCCTCTGGCCTGCCAGCATACATGAAGGCAGAACACTGTATATGTAATAAATAAATAAATTTTAAAACAAGTGAGCCTAAATAAACTTCTTATTTTGCTTTTTTTCCGAGTCAGAGAAGCTTGATTAGGAGTGCTTATAGCTCTATCAGAGGACTAGAGTTCAGATTCAAGTGCCTACATCAGGCAGCCCACAAACACCTGTAACTCCAGCTCCAAGGAGTCCAGCATCTTTTTCTGGCTTCCATAGCCACCTGCATGCGCGCGCGCACACACACACACACACACACACACACACACACACACACACACACTTTTTTAAGTTTTAAGTTGATTTGTTATATATTTTGTCTCGGCATTGAGCCAGCCCAAGGGTCACAATGCTGAGTTTGGAATCTAACTCTGCACTTGGAGCCCATATCTAGCATGAATCCCATACCTTACATGTCCCAGTCACCAGCTCTCTACCTTTTTGGATCTGAAAGTCAAGCACCTTCCACCCAACCCGCGTCGTCAGTATGGCACCAGTGCATGGCCCAGTTCTCCTGGTTCTGTCCTGCTTATATAAGCTGTCTTCAACTTAACCAGCCCTCATAGCCTTTTCTTCCTTCTCCCCACTCCATGGGGTATCCCTGCCACAGGACTGGCTGGCTCCACCTGGTTCCCTCTGATCCTCTCTGAGCTTGGACCCATGCCTCAAGCTGTCCTTCTTTCCCCTAAGAAGCCTGGTCCCATGGCCAGTCCTAGCCTAGCAAGCTGCCATATGGGTATGGCCTCGTGGATCACACTTCCTACACGCCAAACACGAACTCCTATGCTGAGCTTTCCCACTGCTTGAGCCCTGCTGGGTTCTAGAGCAAGGCAGTTGCTACAGAGGCCTCCTACCCTATGCCTCAGTGCTCCAGCATAAGATATGTTATAGCCGAGGAGCTGGCCTGCCCTAGCAACGGTTAGAGTGAAGTGCTGAGCAATTCAGACTCCTCAGGCATCCTTAACCAGGGAGGGAGAGGAGTTGGAGGTGGGTTCCCTGGCTCCATCTCTTCAGCCATTCACCCTAGTTGTGTACCCCATACTTCCCCAGAAGTGGCTGCAGAAGTTCCCTAACCAATCGGTGCCTTTTGTTAATCTTCCTTCCCAGTTGTGGGAGACAATAGTGAGGTAGGGAAGATCCTATACTCGGCCACTGTTAAACCTTGGGTTTAATTTTCGGTCTTGCTGTTTGTAAGCCAAGTAGCTTTAGTTACCACCTCATTCCTTCATAATGGGGTCGTGATTCCCCAAGCATCTCTTGTTGTTAAGTTCAGACTTAAACCTGGGCCAGCCCCTGGGACAGTCTCTGATGTTCTATAAGAAAAGTAAAAAGCCCCAAGGCAAAACATAGATAAATAGAAACAGGTTAAGTTGGGCTGAAGAGATGGCTCCGTGGTTGAGGGCATTGCCTGCTCTTCCAAAGGTCCTGAGTTCAATTCCCAGCAACCACATGGTGGCTCACAACCATCTGTGGTGAGGTCTGGTGCCCTCTTCTGGCCTTCAGGCATACACACAGAAAGAATATCGTATACATAATAATCACATAAATATTTAAAAAAAAAAAGAAACAGGTTAAGTTGCTGGGCGGTGGTCGTGCACACCTTTAGTTCCAGCACTCAGGAGGCAGAAGCAGGTAGATCTCTGTGAGTTCGAAGTCACCCTGGTCTACAAAGCGAGTTCTAGGACAGGCTCCAGAGCTACAGAGAAACCCTGTCTCAAAAGCAAAACAAAACAAAACAAAACAGAAAGAGGTTAAATTAAGTTAAAAGAGCTAGTGGGACAAGCCTAAGCTTGAGCATTCATAATTAATAATCAACCTCTGTGTCTTTATTTGGGAGCTGGTTGGTGACCCAAAGAAAATTCCAACTACAACACATTTAGAGAGGTGACTCAGTGCTTAAGAGCTTTGACTGCTCCTCCAGAGGATCTATGTTCAATTCCTAGCACCCACACGGTGGCTCACAACTATCTCTAACTCCGGTTCCAGGGAATTTGACTCCCTCTTCTAGATTCTGAGGGCACTAGGCATGCAGATAGTGCACAGATGTACAAGCAGGCAAAACACATATAAGTCAATTAAAAAAATACATTAAAGAAGCTGGGAGGTGGTGGTGCACACCTTTAGTCTCAGCACTCAGGAGGCAGAGGTAGGCAGATCTCTGTGAGTTCAAGACCAGTTGGTCTACAAGAGCTAGTTCCAGGATAGGCTCCAAAGCTACAGAGAAAACCTGTCTTGGGGGAAAAAAACAAAAAAAACAAAAAATTAAAGAAAAAAAAAAAACAAGACAAGGTTTTGGGATCTAACAGAGTGTCTAGAGCACTTGCCTAGCTTGCAGAAGTCCCGAGCAAAAGTGGAGGAAAGGAGCTTTTTAATACCTTACACAGGTAGCACGGGTCAAACCCATTTAAGTCACCTGACCCCTCACAGGCAGGTGTGTGACTGAAATCAAGTGACGGAAAGCATCAACCACAGGGCCAGGCAGGAGGAGGGGGCCAGAAAGGTGGGGTGTCCTCTCCATCCCTTCCTGGAGTGCTCACCAACCTGGAGCTCACCAACGCAGGCTCCAGGCTATGCCCCTGGTGGGAGCCCAAAGGTTCATACAGTCTGCGCTCAGGAAGTGGCTGGTGAATGAACAGAGGACCTGCCTGGATATGACTGCTTTCCAGATCACAATGGAAAGAAGACTGGAGCTCTTTGGCCCTGGGCCTGGCCTCTTGAGCCAGCCCTGAGCCTGGCTTGGTTTCCTGGCTCTTACCTGCTGGGCACAGGGTAGAAGAGCGACTCTTCCAACATGCCTTCCACACCTCCCTAGCCAGACTGCCTCCTTGGACGTTTCTCTCTTTTCCAGCTCTCGTGATTGTTAGGATGTACATACAAGAGGGTCCTGTGTGGGAAGAGTGATTCCAAGTCTCATAAATAATGTGATGACACAGTGTTTTCCTCAACCCCCCCTAAAAAATAATATACAGAAGCCCAACTAGGTTCCTAATCAGCACTGTGCCACCCACAGGGAATGCTCTTGTGGTTAAGGTTGGTTTGGGTGCCTGCCAGGGGAAGTTCAAGTTGTTATGACTGAAGGGATGTATCCGTGCCTTCCATGTGCTTGTGTGTACAGGTGCATATGTGCATACATGCTTATGAGCTGCATGTGTCTACGTGTGAGCATGCACTTGTGAGTATAGGTGCATACCTTGTGTGCGTGTGCGTGTGCGTGTGTGTGTGTGTGTGCGCGCGCGCGCGTGCTGGTTATGGTCCTGGATGGAGGAGGAGTCTCTGACCCAGCCTTTCCCAGACACTGATGTAGCGTTTGTATGGTAGTACTTTTTGGTCTTTGGATCTTTCTCCTATTAACTCTTTTGAACATTATAACAGCCAGGTGGTCAGAGCTACTTACTGTAGGTTTTTGTTTATTTGTTTGTTTGTTTTTCAAGATGGGGTTTTTCTGTGTAGCCCTGGCTCTCTCGGAATTCACTCTGTAGAGCAGACTGGCCTTAAACTCAGAGATTCACCTGCTTCTGCCTTCCGAGTGCTGGGATTAAAGACGTGCACCACCATTCCCGGCTAGAGCTGCTAAAGTTTTAGCATCTTAGAGAATTAATTTGTTGTCACAAAGCTAGGCTGTGGGAACCAGGACTCGAGCCCACACGTCTCAGTTCCAGGCACTGAGATCCCCAGGAACACCTGGGATGAGGGGGTGGGCCCTGCCCACAAAGCTTCTGCTTTACTGTAGATGTTTCACAGTTGCCAAAAGATCTGGGAATATAGCCTATGACCTATGATGATGGAAGAATCAAGGTCAGATCCAGGGAAGGTCACCATATGGGGCCCCATGATCTGGTCATTGTGCACAACAAGCAGATATAGTAGCTTAACCATTGGGAACTTATGTCTTGAACCAAACAAGAAAGCTGGAGGAGGTCCAGGGCTGGGGTGTCTGCACGAGGAGGCCAATCAAAGTGAGGTCTCCTCTAGCTCTGGCCCTTCCATCTTGAGATGTGAAGAAAAAGCATGTGCTACCTTGCCTAGCTTCCTTGTTTTGTTTTTTATAAGGGGAATTACATATTAGCACAGACTGGCCAGAAACTTGGTATATAGTCCAGGCTAGTCTAAACTCATACATTCCTGCTTCAGTTTCTTTTTTTTTAATTTTATTTATTTATTTATTATGTATACAACATTCTGCCTCCATGTGTGCCCACATGCCAGAAGAGGGCACCAGATCTCATTACAGATGGTTGTGAGCCACCATGTGGTTGCTGGGAATTGAACTCAGGACCTCTGGTAGAGCAGCCAATGCTCTTAACCATTGAGCCATCTCTCCAGCCCCCCTGCTTCAGTTTCTTGAGCACTGGGATTACAGATGTGCACCACCATGTCTGGCAAAAGATGCCTATCTGTCAAATCTGGTGAAATCTCTAGCCCAGGGTGGGGGTTCCAGTAGTGGATATGAGCTTAATCATGGGGGCCTTGTTCGATTCCACATCAACTGCCCCCAGACCGAACAGGACTGAGCAGGTGACTTAGTGGGAAAGGTAACTGGCAGGATAATGGCAATGGGAGAGGAAGGAGGGTGCCGTGTAGCAGGAGGCTGTGAGGAGGGGCAGCCTAGAGTCACCAAGCTGAAATATAGTGTGACCCAGGGAGGGGGACTTGGCAGCTTTCCTGAAGGTGAGCTGGCAGAAACTCTAACTGATGGCTTGCAAGGAGACCTTTGCCCTTTCGTTTCACACCCGGTCGGTCACCCATTAAGTCCTCGACGTGTCTTTCTCTGAGAGCGGTCATCAGAAATGGTCTCACCAGTGTCTGGCAAACATTGGTGTTAAAGCCTGCACAGAAGAGCTGCCCAGCAGGGCCACTGAGGGCCAGTTCCCACCAAGATTCAGAGGCGGTTGGCCTGGTTTCTCTGGGAGCTTAATCCGTTTTCTGTATCGGTGCTTCCCTCTCTGTGCAGGTTCAGGTGGCACAAGGGGGCACAGATACCAGCTGGCATAGAGACCAGAGGACCCATGAGGCCTGGCATCTCACAACAGCTGCTCTGAAGCTGAGGTGCCAGCTGGCACCTGACCAGGATGCCCTGTGAAGTTGCCTTCACAAGTCATTCATAAAAAATCCTAAAGGGCTGGCACCGTTCCCTCCACTACCCGCTGTTACCACAGTGTCCTCTCTGCCCTGATGGATGGCTTCTTATTCCCCGGAGCCATACCTGTGGGGTGTCGGTGCTGAACAGGCAGTAATCTCTGCTGTCATTCTGGATCTCAGACAGAACCCTTGGGCAGCCTGCAGTGGGCACATCTGCTCATAGCTGCCTGTCCTCACATCAAGCTGGAGGAGAGGCTGACAGTTAAAAGAGCAATGACAATGGGCAGGGTTCCTATTAAAGCAAAGGTTGCCGCGAAGGAGCTTCAGGAATGCAGGAAGGCACCCAAGCCAGCCAGAGCTCAGAGAAGACATCTGGGAGGCGGTTATGTGGTGATGCCTAAGTTGAAGACTAAGATGTAGGAGATGCTGGAATAATGGCCAGGCGCTTCTAAATTCACGAGACAAGAAACCACAGGCACGATAAACTCCAAAAACTCCAAACCAAGAGGAAAACTAGATCCCAGACATGATCACCTAGCTGTGGGGGGAGGGGGGTCCAAAATGAACATCTTTAAACCAACTAGCGGGAGAAAAATGGAGCAGGAAGCTACAGAGCGGCTCAGTGGTTAAGAGCACTTTCTGCTCTTAGAGAGGACCAGGGTGGGTTCCTAGCACGTAAGTGGCAGTTCCAAACCATCTGTAACTGCAGTGCCAAGGGATCTGACACAACTCTCCTCTGGCTTTGATGGGCACCAGACATTCAAGTGGTACTTATATATAATATACATGCAGGCACTCACACATAGATATTAAAAAAAA
>NC_022017.1:30510972-30525945 GCF_000317375.1 Microtus ochrogaster | reverse complement strand
ACACAAACATGTACAAACACATGCATGCACATGCACACATCATCATTAATGAGAGGTTACAAATTTTCAATCGGTGGTTTGATTAAGTTTTGTAATGAAACAAAACTTGTACATTGCACAACATGGATATACCTACTGCCACCTAGTGACAAGACCTAACAATTGCAGGGGAAGTGCAGAGAAAAAGTTTTCCAGAGTAGTAAATCCTAAATTATGACAGCAACCATTGAAACCTGTCATTGCGCTATTTCAGAAATATTTGTTGAATGAATAATTCATTGCCAAGCTGTCCTGCCAGCTGCCTTTGTCTCACAATCTTCGTGATTCCTTTTTCCTTTTCTCTGAACAGTAAAATAGTTTTCCTTTTTAAAATTAAAAACAAAGTTAATCACACATATTTGTGTATGCATTTGAGACACGGCCTCAGGTAGCCCAGGCTGGTTTTGAACTTACTATGTAGCCAAGGATGATCTTGAACTTTTACTCTTCTGCTTCTACCTCAGGAGACAGGCTTTCAGTCATGTACCCCTATTACTGGGCGCATTAATTAATTACCTCATTTATTTATTGAGTCAGGGTCTCTGTAACTCAGACTGGTCTCCAACTTAGAACTTCCTGCCTCCACTTCCCAAGTGCTGAGATTATAGCCATGCCACCACTAAGCCCAGTTATTTTGATTTTGAGTTTTGAGAGAATCTTATTGAGTAGCTCAGGCTGGCCTCAAGCTTGTATCAATCTTCCTGCCTCTGCCTCCCAGTGCTTAGATCACAAGTGTGTGCCACCACATCCAGCTCAAAACGACTTTTTTTAAGTCAAAGTGACTGCTAGATGCTTCCCTGTGTGGTGTCGCTAGGGTCCCAATGCAGCAAGGGGGCCTCCACTGATGCCAGAAACCATGACTTTGGTTGTTTTAGCTTTCAGAACTATGAATGAAACAAACCTCTATTTTAAAAAACAAAACAAAAAGCAAACAAACAGAAAACCTGGGGCTTGCAAGGTGACTCAGTGGGTAAAGGTGCTGCTTACTGCCAAGACTGACAATCTGAGTTCAAATCCCAGGACCAACACGGTGGAAAGAGAACTGATTCCTCCAAGTTGTCCTCCAACCTCCATAAGAATGCATGTGCGCGCGCACACATACACACACGTAATAATTTTAAAAGTGTAAATGGTAATTGTTCATGCTAATAAAAGTCCTAAAGGAAGTAAAAGCCTAGCCCGAATCCCCACAGTTAGAAATAACCAGATAGCTGGATGTGGAGGTGCATGCTTTTGACCCCAGCACTTAGGAGGTAGAGGCAGGAGGATCTCTGCAAGTTTGGGGTCAGTCTGGTCTACACAGCAAGTTCTAAGTCAGCCAGAATTACATAGTGAGACCTTGTTAAAAAAAAAAAAAAGAAAAGGAAAAAAGGGAGGGAGGAATGAAGGGAGAGGGGAGAAGGAAAGAAGGAAAAAGGAAGGAAGAGAGGAAGGGAAGAAGGAAGGAAGGAAAGAGAAAGAAAGGAAGGCAGGAGAAAGAAAGGGAGGGAGGAAGAAGGGAGGAAACAGCACTGTTAGGTGAACAGACTATTGGACAGCATGTTCTGCAAACACAGAGAAACAAGTAGTGAAAATACTTTCACAGAACCACAAGAGTCATGAAGTTGGGAAGAGGACATGGGAGAGACGCAGGGAGAATCAGAGGAGGGGGTGGGGACTGGGAGTGACCATGTCTTATTGTATATACATACCAAATTCTCAGGAATAAAAATAAATGGTAAAATCCAGAAGAGTGGGATTGTGGGTGCTAATTTAAATTTAACTTTAATTTAACGAGGGGGAAAGACATTAATGGGAATACTGAATTCACATAAAATATTTCTTTTTTTTAAAGAGACTTGTTTATTCATTTTTTGTTTGTGTGTGTGTGTATTTATGTGCCCATATATTTGTGAGCTGCATGTTGGTGATGGGAACGGAACCCAGGTCCTTTACAAGAGCAGCAGGTGCTCTTAACTACTGAGTCATTTCTCCAGCCTCTTAATCGTTCCTCTATATGAAAGTTTTCCCAAAATATCCTTTTAAGTGCAAGAAAGCTTGAGGCACGTCCAGGATGAGGTCACCATGGCTGCCATGAAGGAGGTGTCCCTGGTGTTTGTACAGACTGACATCTTGCTGTGAGAGATGAGTCAACCGGTTTTGCTGGCCAGCACTGGCCTAAGGGCTCTGCCCTTTCATGCAGTCCCTTTACTTCGGAAACTCTTGCTAGCTGCCCCAAGTCCTCTCCATTCTGCTACTCACACCGTGGCCAGCCCCACTCCACCCCTGGCCCTGCAGTATGCAGAAGGATGGAGCAGTTGTGCTACTCACACCATGGCCAGCCCCACTCCACCCCTGGCCCTGCAGTATGCAGAAGGATGGAGCAGTTGAGATTCTGGTCCTATTCCCAAGTGCCCCTTCAACTCCTTCAATCAAAGCAGCTCAGCTCTTGCCTGCTTTACATATTGGGTGTTCACAGAAGGCAGAGAATTCAACAAGCAAGCCGTAGTTTGACACCTACTTTTTTTGTTTTGTTTTGTTTTGTTTTGTTTTTCAAGACAGGGTTTCTCTGCGGCTTTGGAGCCTGTCCTGGAACTAGCTCTGTAGACCAGGCTGGTCTCGAACTCCCAGAGATCCGCCTGCCTCTGCCTCCCGAGTGCTGGGATTAAAGGCGTGCGCCACCACCGCCCGGCTGACACCTACTTATTGTGTGTTGGTTTTGTTCTTTTGGCTTTTTGAGGGGCCCACCATCCAGCTCCCAAATAAATCACACACAGAGGCTTATTCTTAGTTGTGAATGCCAGCCTTAACTTGTTTCTTGCTAGCTCTTCTTAACCTAAATTATCCCGACAACCTTTTGCCTCTGGACTTTTCTCTTTCTCTGTTTCTGTATACCTTCCTTTACCTCTTTCTCTGTGACTTGCTGTATAACTGGGCGGCTGGCCCCTCCCTGACATCCTCCTCTTCTCGTTCTCTTGCTCCCGGCTCTCCTCAGTCTAAGCTCTCCGTTTATCCTCTCTGCCCACCAGCCCCGCCTATCCTTGCTCCTGCCTTGCTATTGGCCGTTCAGCCCTTTATTAGACCATCAGGTGTTTTAGACAGGCACACAGCGTCACAGAGTTAAACAAAAGCCACACACCTGAAAATAATATTCCCCAACACCTAATGCTCCAGGATAGCCCCCAGGCCCTTCACATTGAAAACTCACTGTTTCAGGCTAGTCCTCAGGCCACTGAAAACCACTACTCCAGGCTAGCCCTCAGTCCCTTCATTCTATGTGCAAACATAGACTCCCTTTCTGTCTAAGCAGGCTCAGGTCATTAGCAGTTTGGCAGGGTTCTGGAATTGTAGGGTAATTACCTGCCCCATAATTGGCAGCAGATGCAGGCCTTTGGGCATGGAAAGTCCCCGGTGAACTGGCTCCAAACAGGATAAGGCAGAAAGTGCCAGATGAACACACGCTGAGGGCTGGAAGAGAATGAATGGCTTTCAGGTCCTACCTGTGGCCTGCCTGGTGCCTACGGCCTCAGTCCCACAAGGGCGTGAACCTCCTTTCAGAAGAGGAAAGTGGGGGAGCCGTGGGTGCACCTCACAGTGAAGCAGTTGCCTAGTGTGCCCAGCGCATGGGCTCCAGTCCCCAGCACTGCAGAAAAGGGATAATAAGAGGAAGCTAGGACTAGGAGCCTGTGTTCGCCTGGTATCCTCACAGCCCAGGCCCACGAACAGCCTGGGTGTGTCTGGGTGCTCTACCCCAGGAGAGACAACAGCCGCACTAGAGCTGGAAGGCTAAGGTACAGTCCTAGCTGGCTGTGGAGACATGCACCCCAATGCCTGTGTTCCCAGAGGCAGGGTCCAGTCCTGGGAATCTTATTGAGTATGGAAGAAGTTTTAGAAAGAATTCTCTGGGTTGGTGTGGATGCAAATGGGGGGATGGGAGTCAAGGGAGGGTTTAGAGTCAGAATGGCTTAGGTTCAAGTCCTGGTTCTGTTTCTTATTCCTGAGGTCTCAGGCAGATGATCACTTCCTAGAACTACAGTCTCTTCCTCAGGAAATATGTTAGTATAGTACTTCAGGTGGAGTGATCAGCCGTTCAATGAAGACCCCAGCAGGGCCTCAACCACTGGGAGAAGGACCAGAATAAGACCACCACCACAGTTTAAAGCCAAATGAGAAGCAAGCTTTAATTAAATACTGGCCAGGTAGATAGGTTCTGGCCAGGTTCATCCATACCCAGGTTCCTGGGAAATGGCCCAGAACCACAGTTTGTAGTGGCTTAAGAAGGAAAACCCATAATTCATTGCATTTCCCATCAGGTCCCATCAGGTCCCATCAGGTCCCATCAGGTCCCATCAGGGGCAAGCATACATCCTGGTGCTCCTCCAAGCCTGTGAACCTCCCACCCACATGTGATCAAGCACACACATACAGATGGTCAAACAAACTTGTTTAGGAGAGTGAAAACCTGTGGTTTGTTACCGCCTATAAATAATAGCCTCCAGCCTTTCAGGAACTATCTGTCCTTGGGCAAGGGGCTTGCAGATCAGAGGCCTTTTTTTTTTTTATGGATCTCTTAGGCATAGTAATTAAAACTAAAAATGTCACTATAGCTCTCAAACAGGACTCCTTCAAAAGTCTTTGCTCTCAGAGCTCTCTGTGTGTGCTTATGTGTTTGTGTGCATGGGTTCGTGTAGGAATGTCTGACTCTACATCCCACCGGGTCTGTGACCCGGATGTGGTTCTGATGTGGGAAGAGGACAGCACTAGAAACAAGGACTCCACTGGAGAAGCAGAGCCTCTCAAAGGGTGGCGGTGAACTTGGGAAAGCGCATGTGCACACACAGATCTGACCCGCTCTATGGCAGGAGCCAGTTTGGGGCTTTTGAGAGGCTACTGTCCTGAGCCTCATGCCAAAACCCAGAGTCTGCAGCACGGTGATGACAGAAGGCATCACAGCTGTACCTCTGACCCCTGCAGAGCCCTGGCCTTTGTCACACGGATAAAACAATGCCCGGTCCAGGACTGGTTAAGGGAAAGGTATGCCCACTATGCCCACACTGCCGAACTAGGAGGCGTCCCCATCAACATGGCTCCACCATTTCCCCTCTGCTCTTAATCTCTCTGCCCTCTGCAGCTTTCCTAAACTGGTTTAACCACAAACCTACTGGGACTAGGAAGCCCCGGGTGCCAGTGTCCCATTTTATTTCTTTGCCTTCGGGCAAAACACCCCAACAAGAAGGCAGCTCATGGTGAAGGTGTCCACCCCAGTCTGAATTGCAGGCTACAGTTGCTCATGGAGGGGACGCTGCAGCCCCAGGAGGTAGGCAGCCACACCACAGCCAAGACCAGGAAGAAATAAACCCTGCATGCTTGTTACTCAGCTAGCTCTGTCTACTACAGTCCAGGGCCACAGAGTGGGGAATGTTGCCACCCAAAAGTGGGTTGGGGCTTTCCATGTCAGTAAAGGCAATCAAGACAGTCCCCCACAGACGTGCCCATATGCCAACCTGATCTTCACAAGCGCTAAGTGAGACTCTCTTCAAGGTGACTCTAGGTTGCATCAAGTCGACGATCAAATTTATCCATCAGGGTTGGAGAGATGGTCTAGCAGTTCAAAGTGTTTACTGCTCTATCAAAGGACTAGAGTTCGGATCCCAGCTCCCAAAACAGGCAGCTCACAATCACCTGAAACTATACTGGGATATTTTATTACATTGTGTGAAGTTGTGTCTCTTTTACTTCATCTGCCTAAGGCACCTTCAGATTGGTTTAATAAAGAGCTGAACTGCCACTAGTTAAGCAGGAAAGGATAGGCAGGCCTTCTGGGGAGAGAGAGGAACTTGGGTAAAGGATCTGAGAGGTAGGGATTTGCCAGCCAGACTCAGAGGAAGTAGGATACGAAGTACTGAGAAGAAGTAATGAGCCATGGGGCAGAACATCGATTAATATAAACCAGTTAAGTTATAAGAGCTAGTTGGGAGCAAGCCTAACCTAAGGCCAAGCTTTCATACTTAATAAGAAGTCTCTGTGTTAATATTTGAAAGCTGGCAATCCAAAGAAAGTGCAGCTGTGTGTAACTGCAGCTCTAAGGCATTCAATGCCCCTTTTGCCATGAGTAGGCGTCCATGTGAGCATGTGCGTGTGCATACACACACACACACACACACACACACACACACACACACACACACACATTGTTGCAGGGTAAGACTGCTCAGACTTGGATGTAAGCCAATAGAAAGTCTTCATTAGCTGGCCGGTGACTACACTGGGTGCTCAGGATCCCAGGGTAGCTAGCACTGAGCCTTTCTTAGGATGAACTTTAAAGCACAAAAACCATGTTCTCGGTTGACACATTTCAGTTAAGAACAGTCAACCAGAAGTGGACTACAGAGGCCAAAGAGCAAGGTTAGTGCACTTAGAGACTTTCTCAGAAGTATGGACTTTGATGGATTAGGCTTTTGTTTTCACCTTTGGCAGATGGTGCTGTCTATGTGCTGAGGTTTACAGCCTACATGGCACTTCCATCGTGGAGTCAGTTGTGCTAAGGTCTGGGGGCCTAACAAGGTTTGGGGTCCTGTTAAAACATTTTGTTTATTTGTTTATTATTTTATTTAATTTTTCTGAGACAGGGTCTCACTATGTCACCTGGCTGTCCCAGAGCTCTCTATATCAACAAAGCTGGCCTCAAACTCTCAGAGATCTGTCTGCCTCTGCCTCCCTAGTGGTGGGACTGAAGGTATTTACTACCACACTTGGTTATATATTTCCAAACACAGACAACAACAGCAAAAGCTAGCCATTACACCTGCCAAGGGGATCCAGGTGGGAGGTGACACCCCACCCTGCAGCACTCCCTTCCAGGAACACTCTGAAGCGTGATAGCCAGTTGGGGCCTCAATGACTAGAGGTGCTGATGGTACAGTTGGGGTGCAGAGCTGGTGGGCTGTCCCAACGCCACCCCAGACCTTGCAGGTCTCCACTTCGTTTGTCTCTAACACAATCCTAAACCCTGCTTGCCCCGTCTCTGGCCCCTTCCTCTGCCAGGTACTGCAGGTGACCAGCGACAATTTGATTCCCCCCACCTCCCCGGGGACTATGGTGGGATCCTATCAGTTCCCTGCGCTCCTATGTTCGCTGCAGCAGTGGCAGCAGATGCCCATGTGGAGCTCCTTGGAACCTGCTGGGAACTTTAAGACCTTAGAGATCCAGACCCACCCAGGCCCACTGGGTCAGAATCCAAAGCCGAAAGTCCTGGCTCCAGCTGATAAACCAACCTGTCTCCATTTTAGTCTTGAAAGACACCACCTTGGGGCTGGAGAGATGGCTCAGAGGGTAAGAGCACTGGCTGCTCTTCCAGAGGACCCAGATTCAATTCCCAGCAACCACATGGTGGCTCACAACCATCTGTCATGATACCTGGTGTCTTCCTTGCCAGCAGTACATTGTATACTTAATAAATATATAAATCTTTAAAAAAAAAGACACCACCTTATAGTAAAGACAAAATAAATTCGTGCCTGCTTATGATTAAATCTGTTTCTCAAGGATTGGCCTAAACTTCACCTGTAACCTGAAGTACAAATGGTTCTGTTCTGCCTGTTCTAGGAAGGACAAGCATGTCTTTGTTTCAAAAGGTTCTTCTGACCACCTGTTGTTATATGACCACTGAAAGGAAAAATATCTGCTCTGGACCCCAAGACCAGGTTCCCAGCAGGAAGGAGATTTACTTGCCCCAGAGGGACAGAGAGAAGGGAATAAGAGAGGAAGACAGGAGACAGGGGAAAAGGGAGCAGGGGAAGGGAACAAAGGAAAGGGGGAGGGGCATTTGTCCCAGTGCCTCTGGAAAGAGAGGAGACAGAGGAAGCACATAGGAAAATGGCAGTTTATAGAGGCATAAGGGGAAACCCAGCATTAAGATGAGGCATTTCATTTTAATTGGGCATGCTAATTAGGTGAGCCAAACAGGGCTTTTGATTGCTGAACTTCAATACTTCGATAGCTGTGCCTTGGAAGTCAGCCTCAGGAGGAGGAAGTGGCCAAATATAGCTTGAGGGCTAGCTTTAGGAATGTAATCTAACAGTTTTTAGCAAGGCAGAGGAAATGGGAGAAAGGCAAGGCCTGCCAGAGCCGTTCTCTAGCTGGCCAGGTCCCTTCAGCCACCTTGCAACTATGCCTTTTTCCCCCAGGAGGTTGTTATGGCTAACTTGTTAAAAGTGTATTCTGCCTTTGCAGCCCCACCTACTTGCCTACCAAATCCTCCATTTGGAAACCCCCTACTCCTGAACTATAAAAACCCTTATCTTACCCATGTGCAATGCTGATCTCTTGAATCTCATATTTAGGGAGGGAGAGACAGCCTGTGTACACAAATTTTTAAAAAAAGCTTTTTTAAATTAATTGCTTGATTAATTAATTAATCAATCAATTAATTTGGCCATGATTTGGGTCTGTCATCTTTCTCCTCCCAACTATGGGGTTAGCAAAACAACAAATTAGTCCAAAGTCATTGCTTAGAGGAAAATCTCGGGCCCCTTGCAGCCTGTCCAGGCAGTTAGGAGCTGGGGTTCTGCACCTCCATCTCCAGCCTGACCTCTTTTCTCCCCAACACCTCGTTTGTCATTTATCTTAAACTCCTTCTGGAGTATGGGTCACCCACGTCAAGGTTGTTCACTATTTTCCTGCAACCAGGGACTCCTCGCTCCCCCAAGCCATTTTCCTTTCAACTGACTCCAACTCACTCTCACCAAGACCCTACCCAAAGACCGTGTTGCAGGAAGGCCTCCCCAACTCCTCCCCACCCAACTACCACCCTACACACACTACATTTCTCTCCACCTTGTTCTCTAGTGGGTAAGCCTTGAACCCATCTCATTACACAGCAACTTTGGGTGGTAGTGGCCTGATTCTGCATAGTACCCAAAGCAGGGCCTAACACAGGGTGGGAGTTTCCTGGGGAGACATAAACATCTACATTCGTTTTTTTCTAGGGTACCAAAGATGAACAGAAGTAGAGTTCCAGCAAAGTCTATCTTGGGGAACCAGTGAGTTCACTGCACCTACAGAGCATGAGACAGGGGTTGCTTACAGGGGCATGGGTGACCCCAAAGCAGTTACATGACTAGAAGTCTTATGGTTTCCCTGTTTCAGTGAACCTCCCACAGTCTGTACCCTCTAGCACGGTGGTTCTCAGTCTTCCTAATGCCGTGACCTTGAAATGCAGTTCCTTGTGTTGTGGTGAGCCCCAACCATAAAATTATTTTCATTGCTACTTCACAACTGTAATTTTGCAACTGTTATTAATCGCAGTGTAAATATCTGTGTTTTCTGATGGTCTAAGGTGACCCCTAGGAAAGGGTCATTGGATCCCAAAGGGGTAGCAACCCACAGCCTGAGAACCACTACTCCAGCATTTCCTGGGACTACAAGGTCATGTGCAATCAAGGCAGAATTACATACAAATGGCTGGGATAGGCAGGGCCCAGTGGCTGAGATCAAGTGGGGGTCCAATGACCTCCCCACTCTTTCCTGCTCCTCCTGAGAGGGAGCACCAGCTGTCAAGGAGCGCTAGCTCTTGAGGTTCATCCACAAGTAGTCACAGCTGCTCTGAAAATGATGGCCTCGATGTCAGGAAGCCAGTGCTCCACCATGGCCGTCTGGCTTGTGGCAGGTGCCCTCCTACTCCGCGCACGCGCGAGGTGACCAAAGGCTGTTAGAAGACTTGTGGCTGGAGCTTTGCAGCAACTGCTCTGGCGGGACAGAAGGTGGCCAGGGTGTATTCACTCGCTTTTCAACTATAAATGGAATCTACACTCTTGGATTAAAAAGCCACCCCATGGAGAGTTGGGCGAGGCCAGCACCATGATCCACCCACACTCAGCCCGGCTCTGTTTCACAGCTGAAGCCTGCCAGGATGCTCCATCCCGGTGCAAAGCTTGGGAAAGCGTTGGCAGGTTCCTCTCCCCAATGGCGTGACTGTGGTCCTGTTCTCACTCTTCTCCAGTCACTAGACCCTCTCAGCACTGTCGGTGCCTCTGTCCCTGAATGCCCAGGTGATTGGCATCTGTCAAGTGGATTCCAAGTAAGCAGAGCCTGCCTGCCACACCTGTCTGACAGAGCTGGCACAGACACCCAGCATTGGCCCTTGATGACGATCTGTCCTTCATCCTAGTGTGCCAGCCAGGCTGTACCCTGGGCTACCTAGGCTCCTGGTCCCCTGAAGATTTAGACAACAGGTACCTCTGAATAGGCTGTTTGAACCCAGATGAGCTTGGCCTCCATTCATTCTGCCTCACTTGCTCCCTGGGTCCTGCTGTGTCATTGGAGTTTGTCAAAGTCCAGGGAGCTTGCCGGGGGACAAAGTGGGGCCCAGGAAATCAAGACCCACATCCCCCCAAGCTGGAGTGAGGTCACCTGACTCACACCTTCAACCCCCTGCTTCCTGACTCCCTGGTTTAGAGAGGAAGTGGCCTTGAGCTGGGGTGGGGGGTGTATAAAAGGGTACTTTGACATTCTCTCAGGGAAGGGTGTGAGAAAGGAGGGTGGCTGTGTATTTTTGGATGTGGCTTAGGAATCTGTTCCTCCTCCCCCAGCACCATGGCAACCAGCAGAGCCTCCAGCTGCCTGTTGGGGTGGGGCAGCAGCTCAGACTACAGGCTCCCTGTCGTCTCAGCCTGGGGAAGTACAAAACTCTGCAGCCCTGGGCACATGGCTTCCCCTCTCTGGGCATCTGTCATAGGTTAACAATATGAGCAGGTGGCAGTGGTGACACACGCGGCCAGCCTGGCCCCTGGCAGGACTTGCAGGTCTTCACAGGAGGCAGGTGCTCTAAGAGATTAAGGGACTGCTGGAGACAGAATGGGAGTTGTAGGAGCCCCTGATGGCCCTGCAGTCAGTCTGGAAGTTTCCACAAGGCCAAAGTGGCCTGTCAGCATGAGCTGCACATCTCAGTAACAAGCCTGTCTTATTGTCCCTACCGTGCTCAGCCCGGCTAACAATGTGACCAGGATTTCAGGTTCAAAATTTTACTCTGTCAGTCCCAACAGGCTAGGCTTGGCCACTCCCCCAAAGCCCAATTCAAGAGATAGTGACAAAGGCAGAGGGAAGCGACTTAACCAATGTGGCCATGCTGGGAAGGACAGACAAAAGGGTCCAGTGGCCTCCAAAGTCTGTCTTTGGGTTGCTGATATAAATTTTGAGTTTAAATAGAGAATCAGGGGACAAAAGGTGGGTGTTCCTAAGCAGTCTGGTTCTGCCCACCACTGTCTCAGCTCCTGCCCTGCCAGGAAGCCCAGAGAAATCCTCATGGCTGTGGGGAAAAGCTTGCTCATAGGAGGGATTACCCCTGCACCAGGGAGCAGCCTTGCCCTCTCTGATGGTGCGCTGTCCTTTGATGCTCTGTGGCTCCTGGAACCAAGGTGACTACAGAGTTAGGACTCCCGCTGGAGGCCTTTAAGCACTTTTAAGGGATTCTAGATCGGAATGTTGAATGGCGGCTCAGTAACTCCTATCCCTGTGACTTCAGTCTTGAAAAGGGATGAAACGGGCTATAGAGACTCTAGGCAATTAGGATGTTGGCCTTACAGGTAAACAGGCAACCCGACGAAAGGAGACACAGGCAGAGAGGCCACATCTTCCCTCTGCTCTTAGTCACCTGTGGACCAGCGAGGAGTCAGTGAATTTTAGGAAATAGAGCTTTTAGGCCAGTGAAGGAAGTGCCACCCACGTGAGGCAGGCACAGTGAGGAGCAGGGAAGGTCTGAGCCTCCGTTCTTGCACCCTTGCTTCCCGCTGCAAGGTCCTCAACCTTGAACCCGTGCTGTTGTGAGACCCGAGTCAACCCCGGAAACCACCTGGGCCACACATTGTTTTTACAGCTGCCGCAAAAATCACTGCCACAGGCTGAACACAGAAACCCATTCTCTCAGCTGTAGGAACAGAAATGTCAGGCGCAGCACTTGGGCCTCCCTCCTGCCTAGGGCTCTAGGGAAAGGCTCTTCTCTTCCAGCTCTGAAGTGCTGGGGGCTTTTCCTGACTGTGGCTGTCATTCTGATCTGTACCTCTCTCTCTTCTCCTGGGTGGATTGTGCCTCTCCTCTTCTCACGGAAACGCCAGCTACTGGGCGCAGGACCACCCTAATCCAGGGTGGTCTCAGCTTAACTCACTGAATCTGAAAAGTCTCTAGTTCTACATAAGGTCATGTTCCAAGGTCGCGAGTAGACTGAGCCCTGCAGACACCACCACCTACTACAGGCTCCTTTTGGTGGTCAGGGGACATCGAAAGGGCAGTGATCACACAGAGTGGCCAGAGTGAGTTCAGGTGAGTCCTAGACAGAGTAGAGGGCCAAAGGTGTGTCCTTTAGGCAGAGGCAGGGACAGAGAGATCATCAGCCAGGCCTTGTCCTCCCTCATCCCAAGGCCCTCCCACTGCTTGGTACCCGCGGAGCTTTGAAATATAGGCCCAGGCTGTGGTTGAACTGTGAAGTTGGAACTAGGTATGTTGGTTAGTTTTTTTTGTTTTTTTGTGTTTGTTTGGTTGATCTTTTGAGACATGGTCTGACTATATAGCTTTTGCAGGCTGAACTTAGCAACCTGCCTCTGTCTCCTGGGTGCTAGGATTTAAGGTGTGGTGGTCTGGAGGAAAATGACCCCCAAAAGGAGTGGCACTATTGGGAGGTATGGCCTTGTTGGTGTAAGTGGGGTATTGGAGGAAGTGTGTCATTGTGGAGGTGGGCTTTGAGGTCTCACATCTGCTCAAGCCATACCCAGTGAGAGTCTACTTCCTCTTGCCTGCTTATCAACATATAGGAGCTCCTTCTCCAGCACCATGTCTGCTGGAGAAGACATGCCACACTGCCATACTCCCTGCCATGATGATAATGGACTAACCTCTGAAACTGTAAGCCGCCACCTCAACTAAATGTTTTCCATTATAAGAGTTGCTGTGGTCATGGTGTCTCTTCACAGCCATAGAAACCCTATCTATGAGAGAAGGCATACACCACCGCACCTAGCTGTTGCTAGTTTTAGTTGTTAACTTGATATAGCCTGGAAATATTTTTTTTTTATTTTATGTGTATGAGTGGTCGGATGCTTGGCACCAGAAACAAGAGCCCCTCGGGGCTTGCCTCCCCGCCTCACCAGGTCAGTGAAAAAATGATGAGAGAAGTGGTATTTCACCAGTGGGCCACCAGACTGGCAGGAACCCGTACCCAGAGGGGGGGCGGGGCCACCAGGGGTCTCCCACTTATTCTATACCTCTCATGTCTCTTCACCATGCCAGACTAGAGTCAAGCTCAACAAGGTCTTCTTTTCCTGCTGATTCCGTTCCCTTGGCTGTGGTTTCGCTGGATAGTAGGTAGGGACAGTGGGAATCTTGTTCATCCATTCATGCGCGTCACTAATTAGATGACGAGGCATTTGGCTACCTTAAGAGAGTCACAGTTACTGCCGCCGTTTACCGGCACTTCATTGAATTTCTTCACTTTGACATTCAGAGCACTGGGCAGAAATCACATTGCGTCAAACATTCACCACCGGCCTTTGCAATGCTTTGTTTTAATTAAACAGTTGGATTCGTATATATACCATGTACTTGCCTGGTACTAGTGGAGACAAGAAGAAGGCACTAGATTTCCTGGAACTGGAGTTTACAGGCAATTGTAAGTTTCCATGTGTGTCTGGGAACAAAACCTAGGTCCTCTGGGAGAGCAGCCAGTGCTCTTTAACCACTGAGCCATCTCTCTAGCCCCATGGGAAGATAGTCTTAATGAAGAATTTTCTAGATCAGGTTGGCCTTGTAACCATGCCTGTAGAGGTCTGTCTTGATCTTTAATTGCTATAGGAAGCCCCAGCCCATTGTGGGCAGCATCATTCCCTAGCAGAGGCTCCTGGACAGTATGAGAAGAGAAAGCTAACTGAGAGGAAGTGAGCAAGGGTGTATGTGTTTATTCTCTCTGCTCTTGACTGCAGATACGGTGCTTGTTTGTTTGTTTGTTTGGTTGGTTTTTGGTTTTTTGAGACAGGGTTTCTCTGTAGCTTTAGAGGTTGTCCTGGAACTAGCTCTTGTAGACCAGGCTGGCCTCGAACTCACAGAGATTCACCTACCTCTGCCTCCCGAGTGCTGGGATTAAAGGCGTGCACCACCACCGCCCGGCTGTTTGTTTTGTTTTTTGAGACAGAGTTTCTCCATAGCTTTGGAGCCTGTCCTGGAACTAGTTCTTGTAGACCAAGCTGGCTGCCACCACCGCCCAACAGATATGGTGCGTTAAGTTCCTGTCTTGATTTCCTCACATAAGAGGTAGTAACCTGGAATTATAAGTCAAATAAACCCTCTCTTCCCTAAGTTGCTTTTTGTCAGGATACTTTATCAATGCAGCAGAAATAAAACCAGGATACCAGGGGCTTGCCCAGGCACCAATAGGGAGTGGCACCATTATGAGGTGTGACCTTGTTGGAGGAAGTGTGTCATTATGGAGGTGGGTTTTGAGGTCTTGTATGCTCAAGCTATATCCAGTGTGGGACCCAGTTGCTTCCACTGCCTCTGGATCAAGATGTAGAACTCTGAGCTCCTTCTCCAGCACCATGTCTGCCTGCCTGCCTCTATGATGATAGTGAACTAAAACCTTTGAAGCTGTAAGCCAGACCCAACTAAATGTTTTCTTTTCTAAGAATTGTTGTGGTCATGGTGCCTTTTCACAGCAAAAGAAGCCTGCAGTTGTTTTTACTCTTTGCTCTTTGAGGGGCCCACCACCCAACTCCCGAATAAATATACAGAGACGTGTCATTACTTATAAATGCCCGGCCTTAGCTTGGCTTGTTTCTGCCAAGCTTTTCTTAATTGAAATTATCCCATCTATCTTTTGCATCAGGGCTTTTGTCTTTATTCTGTATACTCTGTGGCTTGCTGGGTAGCTGGGTAGCTGGGTGTCTGGGTGTCTGGGTGGCTGGGTGGCTGGGT
>NC_022017.1:30507238-30510872 GCF_000317375.1 Microtus ochrogaster | reverse complement strand
GGGTGGCTGGGTGGCTGGGTGGCTGGGTGGCTGGGTGGCTGGGTGGCTGGGTAGCTGGCCCTTGGAGTCCTCCTCCTTCTCTTGCTCCTAGTTCTTTTCCTCCCAGATTTCTCCTATATTCTCTCTGCCTGTCAGCCTGGCCTATCCTCTCTCCTGCCTTGCTATTGGCCATTCAGTTCTTTATTAGACCAATCCAGTGTTTTAGACAAAGTAACACAGCTTCACAGAGTTAAACAAATGCAACATAAAAGAATGCAACACATCTTTGCATCATTAAACAAATATTCCACAGCATAAACAAATGTAACACATCTTAAAATAATATTCTACAACAGAAACCCTAATCAAGACACCAAGGTTTGCGCAGCTCTTGGCCATTCTCACCTTGACTACCCTTTCTTTCCCTGAACTGGCTCTGGCTGTCAGAACGATATACTTAGTGGCTTAAACAACAAACATATAGTCTTCACAATTCTGGGGGCTGTAAGCCTGAAGTCAAGGCCCTACTGGTTTAGTTTTTGGTAAGACCTCCTTCCTAGCTCATGGCCTTGTCAGTGCGTCCTCCCATTGGTGGAAAGGCTGAACTGTCTGTCATCAGAAGGACACTCATCCTCTGGGTTCAGGGCCCCACCCTCAGGACTCCATCTAACTCAATCACTCCTGGGGGGACTAAGGCTGCGATGTCAATATGGTGAGGGACGGGGGTGCATGGTGCATCTTAAACACCAAGCTATTTTCTACCCTTTTCCTTCATTGAGGATCCCGCCCACACAGTCCATCTGTACCATTATGCGTCTACTGTACGCAAGCGCTGGCTGGGTGGCAATACAGGCTGCCTCCTCTGAGCCCCAGCCGCCTTTAAACCCCAGGTGAGGGGGCTGTGCACACACCTGGCCTGCCTTCTTTCTCCCCCCCCCCCCCCCCAGCCCAGGGCATAGTTCTCCAAGGTCCCCACGTCAGGAGACTTGCTGTGAACATGCTGAAGCAGCAAGCCTTTAAAAGAAAAACAGCCACTAGGTGACACTTGAGATGACAGCCTCCCAGGACTCCCCCTGTGGACTGCCTGGGCGACCCTGGGTGGCCTTTCTTCCTGGGCTGCAGCCTCCTTTGTTGGCTCTCAGACCTGCCAACAATCCCTTGGCCAAAGTCCTTCCATGCCATCTGTTTCCCGCTGTGATGGTGACAGACACAGTTTGGCAGGCAGCCGAGGAAGGCACGGGCCTCGTCCTGAGGACTCAGCTGTCCCTTCCAGTGAGTAAAGACAATGATGAAGGGGCAGACGTATGGTCAAGGACCAGAAAGGTCTGGGGCATGTGGGACCCACACCCTGTGTCCCTCACCCTGTGTCCCTGTCCTCCCCACGAAGGACTCAGGCTATCGGGCCAGATCAGCATCCCTGGTCCTAGCAATGGGGTGTTACCTTATCTTCACATCTGGGCATCCACTCTTTGTCTCTCCTCACTTTCTGGTCTGTGACCTTGCTGAGGGTCTTGCTGACTCAGGGTGGAGATTGCTCTGGGGGTGGTGATTTTCTCTTGCGGGTTGTTTGTGTCTTGATTACAAAGTACCTTCTGCATTCTTTGTCTGGCTTCTTCCTGCCCGCCCTTCCCAGCACATTTTTTTTTTTTTCACCTTGAAAAGAAAATTGATTCAAGCCTTCCAAGGAGCTTCCCGCAGTCACTCCCAGAAGCCACCCACCCCAGCTGTGACTTCATCTGTGCCCTAGCCACTCTGCCTAATACCAGCAGGCTCCATTATACCACCCCACCTGTGACTCTGTACCCTTAATGCCAGCCTGGGAGGAAGATCACACATGCTGGGGCTGACAGGTGGGTGCATGGTGTGTGGAGTCTGGGCTGGCAACTCCTTTTCCATCCGGTTTGTGTGTGCTCCTGCAGCCACATGGCTCATTTTGGGAGATCATGGGTGGGACAAAGCCAGGCAGGGTGTGCCTGATATGTTGGGGATAGGGTAGAGGTTCTTTATGTTACTTTGTAGGGTCCATTCGGGTCCTAGGCCTGGACTCTAAAGCCTTATACTCTCCCTAAAAGTAAGGAAGATGCTGATAGTGCAGGTCAGGCTGGGGCGGGGTGGCTGCCCAGGACAGCAAGTTATAAGACCAGGAAAGAAGTCCACTCCTTCATAGAGCAGTCTTGCGGACAGAGAGCAGCCTGAAGCTCTGATCAACTGGAGTTGTCCCCTTACCCTTCAGTGTGGGACATCCTGGGGGAAGTGGGACTTCCTGAAAAGTGAGAAACGGGTTCTGAAAAGGAAGTGAGTTCGGTCACACCACGTCCCTTAGGAGACAAGAGCAGGAAGGCGCCCTGAGTGGGTAGCACTGCCTCTGTGTGATCCTGAGCGAGGGCTCATGGATGGTGACTCCAAGATCACAGCGGCTCTCCTCTTATACTGGCCCGGGAACCGTCTGCTCAGTGTGTTCCACGCCCAGTCCTGCCCAGTCACTTCCTGGGGGCTCTGTTTTCCTAGGCAGCCATATGGTGCCCCCTGCTGGCTAGTGCTGTCACTGCCAGGGAGAAGGCAGAAAGCTGGAGCCCAGGGTATTTGACCTAGAGGTAACAGATCTACCAGGACTTGGAGCCAGCTGCAATTAACTCCCGAGCAGGATGCTTCAACACGGCTGGCTGGCCCCATTGCCACTATGCAGGGGTCCCTCTGCCCTCCTCTTCCTCCTGGAAACCTCAGGCTGAGACGGGGCCACGAGAAATTGGGAGTGGACTAGAGATAAATGAGGTAGGCTTACCCACAGGGGCCACGTTCTGATGACCAAGTAAGTGCAAAAGCTGTTTAACACACTCGTGACAAAGGAGTACATGGTTAGAATAAGGAAGTCAGACGTGGAGAAAAGGTAGTCAGACTCTTAGCCACCTGGAAAACCCTTATTCATCCTTCAAAGCCCATCCCGTTCAAGCCAGAATGGCGGTGCATGCCTTAGTGAGACCAAAATAAAAAGTGAAAAAGATGCCTCATCCAGCAAGCACGAGGCCCTGGGTTCAATTATCAATGTTAAAAACTAACCAAACACCATGTTCAGGCTAAGATAAAACCTCTTCCAACGTCCTTCAAGGAGATCACCTGGCACGTTTCGCTTTAGGACAGAACATAGTGTGTCTTTGTTAATTAATTAATTTGTGTGTTGTGCATGTGTGAACTAATTTGTATGTGTGCGTGAATGTGTGTATGCGTGCGCGCGCGTGTGTAGGTATGTGCACATTTGTGCAGATGCCAGGGCATCAGATCTGTTGGAACTGTGATACAAGATGCTGTGAGCTGTCCTTATGGGTGCTGGGAATTGAACTTGGGTCCTCTGCAGCCAAAAACACTCTTAATTGTGAAGCTCCCTTTTCAGCCCCTTTCTTGGTTTTAATGGGACTTTTGTGGGAGTAAATTGTGTGTACCAAATAATGAGCTTCCCTGGATATTTTGTGCTCCCTTGGCCCACCTCACTCATTCCTCTTATTTATGTTCACTTCTCTTCCTAAATAGCACCTCTACTGCCACGTCTTTTTTTTTTTTTTAAATCTAGATCCCACCTTGTCTCCTGTGTCTGGCTTATTCTGCTTAACAATCATCTCTGGTTCCATCCATATTCTCACAAAAAAAAAAAAAAACAAAA
>NC_022017.1:30505034-30507108 GCF_000317375.1 Microtus ochrogaster | reverse complement strand
CAGCCTGGTCTAGAAATCAAGGTCCAGAACAGCTAGGACTGTTATACAGAGAACCCTGTATATATATATAAAACCCAAATATATATTTTTTGCTGTTCAAGTTTAGAGATTTATTTATTTTATGTGTATGAGCATTGCCTGCATGTATATATGTGCACTGCCTGTGTGTCTGGTGCCCCAGGAGGTCAGAAGCGTTGCTAGAGTACTTAAACTGGAGTTACAGATGGTTGTTAGCCATGCTGCAGATACTGGGAACTGAACCTGGATCATTTGTGAGAGCAGCAGGTGCTCTTAACCATTGATGATCAAGGCCTCAGCATCTGCCATCACCATAGCGGTCTCAGAGATGCCCTTGTTGAGAGCGTGGGTAGCCTCTGGGTCTCGTTTCTTTTGTTTTTTTTTTTCCCCCAAAGATTTCTTTTTTGAATTTATGTATCTACTGTGTGTGCCTGTGTGGGTTCATGTGTATCACGTGCTCTAAGGAGTCCTCAGAAGCTATTACAGGGCACCAGACCCCCTGGAGCTGACTCATGGGCAGTTATGAGCCGCCATGTGGGTTCTGGGAACCAAACTCAGGTCCTCTGCAAGAGCAGTCAGTGCTCTTAACCATTGAGTCAACTCTCCAGTCCCATTGATTGCTCCCTTCTGAAGTTGCTTGTAGTTTTATGACTGCTGAATGAACTCTTATAGTTTCTTGGCACGATGGAAGTGGCGAAGGATAGGCCCTTGGGTGGATCAGCCTTAGTCATGCCTGCAGTCCCCTGGCTTCACCACAGTACAGAAGTAGCCCATCTGTCCCTTCCCTTCCCTTCCGTTCCCTTCCCTTTCTTTCCCTCCCCTTCCTTTCCCTTCCCTCCCCTTCCTTTCCCTTCTCCTTCCTTCCTTTTTCCTCTCTCGCTCTGTCTCTCCATTTCTCCCTCCCTCCTTCCATCCCTCCCTTCCTTTTTTCCACCCCCTTCCTTCCTTTCTTTCTTTCCTTTTTTTCAGATAGGCTCTCACTATGTAGTTTTGACCTAGAACTTGCTATGTAGACCAGGCTGGACTTGAACTCATAGAGCTCTACCTGCCTCTGCCTCTAAGGTGATGAGATTGTGCCTGGCTTTTTGCTTTGTTTTGTTTTGTTTTTGAGATGGGGTCTATCACTAGGACCCAGCCTTGCTAATCAGGCTAGGCTGGCTAGTCAGCAAGCCCCAAGGATTTGCTTGTCTCTGCTTCCCTAGCACTGGGAATACACGTGCACCCCTTCACCGCCACTCTTGGCTCTTTTCCTTGGGTGCTGGAAATGACACTCGGGTCTTCATGCTTGCGTGGTCAGCACTGTACCAAAGAAGATACTTTTTTTTTTTTTATAAGATCTTGTCTATGGTACCGGTGGTTATATGACTTGGACACACACATCTTTGTGCTGCAACAGTGAAAAGGTACAGGCTGTGATAACCTATTCACATTTGGGAAGATAGATTTCATTTCAGGGGTTCCTGCGGGAGGGGAGAGGGGCTGTAAATGAAAACGCTGGGGCTGTAAGTGGGTGGTTGGTGATGCCTAGTGGAAGGGTCACCAGGACGGTGGAGCGGTCTTAAGAGTATCTGCGCCCCAGAGTAGAGCTCTGGGTCAGGCAAGCTCTCTATTAAAGGTCGGTTCCCTCTCGTCATTTGGTCCCCTGACAGCCTCGAGGCAGTGACATCAGTATCTCCAGGTCGCAGATGAGGATACTGGGGTCTTCAAGGCAGAACTGTCAGCTGAGTGGACTTCCCTTTATGTTGCCTGAGCTTTTGCTTCCATTTCCAAGAAGCCATTGCCAAAGCCTAGGGTCACAAAGAGTCACACACACACACACACACACACACACACACACACACACACACACTCCCCACCCCCCGTTTTCCTCTTAGAATACCCTAGGTTTTGTTTTTGTGTTTGTTTTAGATCTGTTTTGAGATTTTGTTTGTTTGGTATGTAGTGTGAAATAGGAGTTCAGCTTCATCCATTTGCATATCCGGTTGTCTCCCTGACAACCACAAGAATCTGACTCTGAGCCTGGCAGTGGTGGCGCATGCCTTTAATCCCAGCACTC
>NC_022017.1:30498797-30504094 GCF_000317375.1 Microtus ochrogaster | reverse complement strand
CTTCTTCTTCTTCTTCTTCTTCTTCTTCTTCTTCTTCTTCTTCTTCTTCTTCTTCTTCTTCTTCTTCTTCTTCTTCTTCTTCTTCTTCTTTTCTGCAGGGGTTTTCTGGTTCCTATGAACTTCAGCCGCTGTCAGTGTCTGTAAGGAAGTCACCAGAATAGGGTGGGCTTTGGACAGCGGCTTCACTGTGTCCATGGAGTAACCAAATTGCCCAGCTCTGCTCTACACACACCATTCCAGCCAACAATGGTAGCACAGTCTGGTGTTGTGTGATGGTGCACACTGTAAATGTGTGTTTATATGAGAATGGGGGGGGCACCTCTGGGGTGCCGTTACTGTCCAAGGTTAGAGGTTAGAGCTCTTACTTGGAGAACCAACCAGGACTCCTGGGTTGTTCTTTGAAACCCTTGCCCAGTCTGAAGGGCTGGGAGCAACTCGCTCTTTTCCAGCATCTCTGAGCTGAAGCCTGCACTGCAGGGAGGGGCAGCCCTCCCTCCAGGCTGGAACTCAGTGCCTTGCTTGGGGTTAGGTTTGTCTTTGCCACACAAGTTCACCAAAGGCCCTCCTTACACACACACACACACACACACACACACACACACACACACACACACACACACTCGAGTGCCCCTCTCTGCATGCTGCTGGCCACCGCCTAACACAACAACTTGACATGGTTTGCTTCTGCTCAGAAAGAAATCGTTCCCAAGCCAGATGCTGTGGAACAAACCTGTGGCCTCAGCTACTCTGGGCTAAGAGGAAGGACTGAGGTGACCCAAGCTTAAAGCCAACAAAACAGAAAACAGCACTGAACCCTTGCTCACATTTTCTTACTGCCTGTGTTCACTGAGCACATCCATTGTCTTTTCTGTTTTCCTTTTGGGACAAGGGCTCATATAGCCTGGGCTGCTTCAAACTCACCTGGGCTGACCTTGAACTCTGGATCCTCCTGCCTCCTTCTCCTAAGGGCTGAGATTCCATGCATCCGTCACCACGCCTGGTTTAGAAGTTATCATTTTGTTCTTGTTTATTTCTTAATTAAAAACTTTAATGTAATTAATTAATTTATTTTTTAAAATGGGATGTCACTACCCAGCCCTGGCTGACCTGGAACTCACTATATAGATCAGGCTGGCCTCCAGCTCTCAGGGATCCACTTGCCTCTGCCTCCTGATCAGATTTTTCAAATCACATTTATTTGTTTATTCATTTGGTGGTGATGGGAAACCCATACCACTGTGTTTGTGTAGAGATCAGAGAACAACTTTTAAGAGTTAGTTCTTAGGGGCTGGAGAGAGAGATGACTCAGCGGTTAAGAGCACTGACTGTCCTTCCAGAGGACCTGGTTCAATTCCCAGCACTCACATGGCCGCTCACAACTGTCTGTAACTCCGGTTCCAGACTATCTGACATCTTCACACCAATGCACATAAAATGAAGTTAATAGAAAAGATTTGTTGCACATTTCTTCCCACGTGAGTCCTAGGGACTGAACCCAGCTCTCTACACAGTGTTGTTCCCTGAGCCATTTCTATGGAGCCTGTTGTTTTGAGACAGGATCTCCCTGTGTAGCCCTGTCTAGCCTGTTACTCACTGTGTAGACCAGGTTAGCCTGGAACTTTCTTCGACCCTGCCTCCTTTGCCTCTTCGATTCTGTGGTTTGTTTCTCAGTGGCAGCCTTCTCTATGTGCCCACTCTACTGTTTCCTACACGTGTGTGCACCGTGTATGTGTGTGGTATCCCCCTGAAGCTGAGTGTAGTGCCAAGATGTCAGTGCATGACCTTCAGAGACTTCAGCAGTGAAGCCCGCATCAGCCCTAGGGACAACAGAAACTGGGGCCTAGCCCTGCCATCTCTCCAAAGTCCTCTAGGGGGCATGATACCACCAGAGATCTCCCGGGCAAGGTGGGGGAGCTTGGAGATCCCAGACTGCAATTAGGTTTTTTTTTTTTTTTTTTTTTAATCTTTTTTTTTTTTTTCTTTCTTAATTTATTTAGTTTTCTCTTGAGGAGACTGAGGCACTTAATTTATTTAGTTTTCTCTTGAGGAGACTGAGGCACAGGGAGGGGGAAGAGGTTTGCTATTTGTATTGTTGTCCTTGCTAAAGACAGGAAGCTCCTAACGGGCCTTTTGTGATCCAGGCATTGTCTCTTATTTGCTGTCTTGCTGTTGCCCGGCTTACTCGCGACTTCTCCCAGGGCCAGCTAACGGTGGGATGACTGTGATTCTAAGTGAATGGCTGAATGGAGCACTGCTGCCAGCACTGGTTTGTGACGTGTGAGAAAGGACAGTAGTGGCATTCCCCTCCAATCCCAGCAATGGAGAGGCAGAGGCAGGCGGCTTGCTGTGGGTTTGAGGCCAGCCTGATCTACTGCGTGAGTTTTGGTACAGCCAGAACTACACAGAGAAACCCTGTGGGGGAGGCTGATGGTCAAACAGCAGGAAGACTTTCCTGTCACACTGGGGTGCCTGAAAGCAGGGCCTGGAGGGTCAGACAGGCCTTGTCTCTTCCTCTTTTTCTTCTTGACCTGTCATAGTGAGTCTTTTTTGCTTATTTGTGTGTGCTATTGCTGTTCGTTTTGCGTTTTGTCTGTTTTGTTTTGTTTTTTTTGTTAAAGACAGGGTCTCCTGTAGCTTGATCTGGCCTTGATCTAGGTCTTCTCCTGCCTTCTCATCTTGGGATTACAGGTGCACACCATCATGGCTGACACCATGCCTTTACTCTTATCTAATGTCATGTTGAGTCATTCACAGGGATTCTATGTCCATATTCTGTGATGACAACTTCATTGGCTGACTGACTGACTGACTGACTGACTGACTGACTGACTGACTGACTGACTGGCCTCCTGTGTCCCAGGCTGGACTTGAATTCAATATGTAGCTTGGGAAGACCTTAAACTTTTATTTTGAGACATGGTCTCTATGCATAGCCCTAACTGTTTTGGAACTCACTGTGTAGACCAGGCTAGCCTTGAACCCACAGAGATCTACCTACCTGTCTCCCTAGTGTTGGGATTAAAAGTGTATGCTACAATACTTGGCGAGACCTTACTTTTTTTTTTTCTAGTTCAGATATTTGTTATTATTATTCCCCAACATAATACTTTCATTAATTATTTGGGAATTTCATACAATACGCCCTGATCACACTTGCTTCCCGTTCCTTCTGGGTCCACCCTCCCAACCTTGCACTCTGCGCCCCCCCAAAAAAAAGAGAAAAAAAACTAAGTCAAATTTGTGTAGTCCATAGTATTCACTGGGGCCTGGTCAAACTCCCAGTGGCCAGCCCCTTAAAGCAAACTGAGTTCCCCCACCCCTGCCGGAAGCCGTCAACTGTGAAGAGCTACACTCCAGCGTCTTTATCACAATGCTGAAGGACTCTCTTTAATAGTTTCCTATCTGGACTATTTCTTTTTTGGGGGTTGGCACAGCAGTCTCCAGTATCTCTCATCATTAGTTATGAGTCTTCGGTCATCAATAACCACTGTAAAAGATGATTCCCTACCCATAGAAGCCAGTAACAGCATGGATCATGGGCACCAACATGGTTTCCGGTGGCAACCTGGACCATAGGCATCAATCTAGTTTCTCGTGCAATATGGATCACAGAAGTCCTTTGAGGAGACATAACCCAGCGAATAAACCAGTCTTCGTCTCGGATATCTTGCTGCTGCTCAGAGTCAGGGTGATCATGTGGAGCAAGCAGCGTGTCTGGGAGCAAGACCTGCTTGAGCTCCCGGCTGCTGTGCACTGCCTTGCTCTCGGCCATACCATTGCATGACCCATAGTGTTTGCAGCTGGAGCGCAGCACCACGGGCCCCATGCTCTCCTCTGCCCAGTGGGTTGAGTATCACAAGCGGCAGCAACAGAGGCAGTTCCAGTGTCACAGGCTGGACCTACACAGGCCGAATGGTAGCACTGTCCTAGCAGGCCGCAGTGAATGAGGTGGCTGAGTGGTGGGCCGAGCCTCCTGGTGGCCTGATGGCTAGCTCGACTTGACAACAGCATGCTCTTTTGTCCATTGTGACTGCACTCTCATACCTGTTGCTGCCTCTGCATCAACCTTGAACTTTTTGGTTTTTTTTTTTTTTGGTTTTTTTGAGACAGGGTTTCTCTGTGGCTTTGGGGCCTGTCCTGGAACTAGCTCTTGTAGACCAGGCTGGTCTCGAACTCACAGAGATCCACCTGCCTCTGCCTCCCGAGTGCTCAACCTTGAACTTTTAATCCTCCTACCTTTACCAACCAAGAGCTGGGATTGGAGGTGTGGGCCACTATACCTGGTTTGCCATGTGCTGGGGATAAAAGCCAGGACCTCGTGCATGCTAGGCAAGCACCAATACCAACTGAGTTACGTCTTGAATTGCCCCGTACCAGTTTTAGATGCAAAGTGTTTCACTGCATGCGTATGTGGTTTGTAAATGCAAATGTCTTTCCATCTCAGAAGAACAATGGAGCAGTTATGTAAATCTCGCTCCTTCATATTTGATTGGTAGTACGAATAATAAAAACCCAGAGACAGATGTTGGCCTTCAACCTGAAGATCAGAAAAATAGAACATCTTAGAGACCTTTGCCTCTACCAAATCTTCAGACCGAATGGGTGAGATCCTGTCTCCATGAATCCTCTGACTCCATCTCCACTGAGTTCCTGTCTCTTCCTCTTTACATTCCTCTCTCCGCCCAGCCACATCGCTCCTGTCTCCACCTCCCTAGTACTGGCATTAAAAGTGGGTGACTCCCAAATACTGGGATTAAAGATCTGAACCACCATCACCTGGATCTGTTTCTGGATTGATCTTGTGTAGCCCATGCAGGGTAGCCTTGAACTCACAGAGTCCTGGGATTAAAGGTGTGTGCCACCACTCCCTAGTCTATGGCAGACTACTGTGGCTGCTTTGCCCTCTGATCTTCAGGCAAGCATTGTTTACTAAAACACAAATAATATACCACTCTATTGTCTTCATTACATCTTCCTAGATCCCAGGGATGCGCTGGAGTTCCATACTCATGAGGTGTAGTGAACACTGTGAAGACCAGCCACAAGCTAATGGATCACCACCCCATTGCCCATCAGACTTAGAGCACATGAGTTTAAAGATAAAGCTATTGATCGTTTGTGCTGGTGGCAGCCCTTTGAAACCATGAGCCCCAAATTAAATACTGTCTTTTATAAATTGCCTTGGTTGTGGGGTTTTTGTTGTTGTTGTTTTCTTTATTTTTGGTTTTGTTTTTTCTCTATCACAATGACTGAAAAGTAACTAAGACACTCACCTACCCCTTCATTCACCTATTCAC
>NC_022017.1:30497112-30498648 GCF_000317375.1 Microtus ochrogaster | reverse complement strand
CCCCGTTCACCTATTCACCATCCCCGTTCACCTATTCACCACCCCGTTCACCTATTCACCATCCCCGTTCACCTATTCACCATCCCGCTCACCTATTCACCATCCCCGCTCACCTATTCACCATCCCCGTTCACCTATTCACCACCCCACCCATCCAGCTATCTACGCACATACCACCATTCCCATCCACCAAATCACCTGAGTGTCCTCCTACTGTCTTCCTGTCTGTCCATCTGCAATGGTTGATCTTGATTGCCAGTTTGATGGGAACAGAATTAACTAAGAAATGTGCCTCTAGTCAGTCATGGTGGCACATGCCTTTATGCCAGGGAGGAACATAGAAGACAGAAGTGGACAAATCTCTTTGAGTTTGTGGATAGCCTGATCTACAAGCAAGTTCTAGGACAGTCAGGGCTGTTACACAGAGAAACTCTGTTTCAAATAAACAAAGAGAAAAATAAAGTGTGCCTGTGGTTGGGCCTGTGAGGACATTTCTAAAATAGATTAACTGGGAGGGGAAAACCTCCCTCAGTCTGGGGACATGCTCTTGTAGGGAGCCCAGAGAGGAAGTGTCCAAGGAAAATGCAGCCGTATCCTTCTGCCTGTCCACCCCTTTCTGTCTGTCTGTTCATCCCTTCCTGTCTGCCTGTCTGCCCCTTCCTATCTGCCTGTCCACCCCTTTCTATCTGTCCACCCTTCCTGACTACCTGTCCACCCCTTCCTGTCTGCCTGTCCACCCCTTTCTGTCTGCCTGTCCACCCCTTTCTGTCTGTCTGTTCATTCCTTCCTGTCTGTCTGCCCCTTCCTGTCTGCTTGTCTACCTCTTCCTGTCTGCCTGTTCACCCCTTCCTGTCTGCCCCTTCATACATGTCCACCCCCTCCTACCTGTCCAGTCCTTTGCTGGTTGAAGGGTCAGTCTGCTGCTGCCGCTGCCATCTCTGCTGCCATCCTCTGCTAACATCAGGCTCCAGCCGCTGCTTTCACCTTCCAGCGTGGGCTGAAGACCAGCAGCTCTCCAGGAATTGTCTAGACTTACAGTGCTGGCTTGGGAGTGCTTTGAGGACCAAATGGCTGCTGGTGTCTCATTTTCTCCAGGGTGCAGTAGCAATTGTTGGGCTACCCAGCTGCTGACCTCTGTTGGTTCTGGTCCTCTAGGGAACCTTGCCTAAAATACCGTGTACCACCCACCCACCCACCAAGTATTTCTTGAGGTCTACCAAGAAGAAGACACTGGTGAGCATTTGTAAGTGTGGCTTTTGTCCCTGGGGTCCTTTCAATGAGATACTGTATACACTGTATAGAAATGCTTTAACAAGAACACAGCTGCTGCAAGGTGCTAGTCCCAGACAGACACAGGGAGCAGCTCCACATCGGTTTGACACCGACTGTCTTGCTTGGGTACCCTTTCATGATAACAACTCAGCCCCTTTGGCTTTAAATTTATTTACTCTATTTATTTATTTTTTATTAATTTTTAAATTTTATTTAGTCAGGGTTTCTCTGTAGCTTTGGAGCCTGTCCTGGAACTAGCTCTTG
>NC_022017.1:30484991-30497012 GCF_000317375.1 Microtus ochrogaster | reverse complement strand
AACTCACAAGAGATCCGCCTGCCTCTGCCTCTCGAGTGCTGGGATAGAAGGCATGCACCACCACCATCCGGCTAAACGTTTTTCTTATCTCTCACCATGTGTGCTGTTGCATTGGGGCAGGCAGAGGACAACGTGAGGGAGCTGCCTCTCTTATTCTGTGATATCAGGCTTGGTGGTCATTGCTCTTTCCCACCGAGCCATCACCCGAGTCTGGATTTGGCTTTAAGCATGAACTGCAGAGGCATGGCTTTGTTTCAGGCCAGCTCAGGGCTTGCCAGGAGGAATGTGGAAGAGAGGAGCAGAGCCCAGGAAGGGCTGTAAGAGGCAGACTCCAGCAGACGGGTACACGATGATGAAACTGGAGGCCAGGTACCTCCATGGAAGCGGCAGAGCTGGGACAGAGGCCTCTGGGGACAGTCTCCCACGGCAATAACAAGTCCTCTGAGGGACCTAGAGGGACGAGACCTCCTGTGGCCAGGTCAGATGTCTGCTGTTGAGCAGCAGTATTTGGGTGGGGCTGGGGTGGAGGGAATATGGCCAGTGCTGACTGAGGAGCCTCGGTTGGTCTCTTCGCCTTTCCCCATGTTGCACTGGCGTCAAAGATACAGGAGCTTCCTTTCTCGGGTGCCAGCTGCTTTAGTCCATAATCTTGCAGACAGGAACAGGCAAACTTAAGTCTTGGCTTATGTTGTGAGCAGGGGGCAGGAAAAGGGAAGAAAATGAGGCCTCACCAAGTACTAGGGTGCTCAGCCTGTGGTTGGCACGAACTCCCCATAGCAGCCGGAGCCTAGATGGGGAAACTGAGGCTCCGGAAAATGAAAGGAATTGGCGGAAGTCTGATGCCTCACACCCCGACATATCACAGCCTCCATGTCTCTCTCTCCTCCATTGGTCCCTGTTCTGCCCTCCCTCCTGAACCAGGCCTAGGTCACATTCACATCTCAGCCACGTGCACAGGGCACAGTGGAAACTGTTGCCCCTGCAGGAGGCTCCAGGCTGCTTGGCACCAAACCCCCATTCAGGGCCTGATGGCCACTCTAGTTCTGTAGTGATGAAGTTTTGAAATAGCTGGTCTCCTCATGTAGGAAGTGACATAAAGCATTGAAAAAGTTGTTTTATTTTTTTTTCAAAGATGAAGTCATGTGTGATTCTGCCATGGGCATGTGCCCAGGTGAGACCCTCCATGTGTGGATACAGTGAACCTGGTCATATTGCTTTCTTTTACCAGAGTGGGCTTGACCTCTTCTCCCTTGCCATGAAGACCTCGAGGACCAGGGGTGGGCTGGGCGAGCTTGACAAGGCTCCAGCACAGTGCTTGTCACAGGGAGTGTCCCCAAAGGCTCCTGCTGTTTGTCCTCACCATGACCATGCTTCATGTTCCCTCCTCAGACAAAGCCTGAGAGGGCCATGACCCAGGAGCTGGAGAAACGGAGGCAAGACAGCCCGAGAGCCATGGGGCTGCAACAGCGGCATGGGAGCCACAGCCCCAGACACTGATTAGACTTCCTGGGAGTCTCTGCTTCCAGCTGTGGGGCCAACCTCCCAGAAGAAGACAACCAAGTTTCCCCAGTACTCACATGTACACCCACACACGAGAGAAGTGCTTACATAGACACACATACATATGCACACATGCATAGGAACACAAAATAGGGCTTATATAGGCATATAGGCACATACTATGCAGAGACACATATGTATATACATACCCGTGGGTACACAAAAACATAGACAGATGGGTCTACACACATACCCATATAGTTATATATATATAGTCTATACATACACAAGCATACATGTACAAACACGTCCATTCATGCATGCATGCAGATATACACACAGAGGAACTTGTACAATGTATTAACACAGATGTGTCTGCGCATACCCCATACCCCCACAGAAGCACATTCTCCTGTCTTGCTGAGTCCTGCCCTTATCCTATGTGCCCCTTACTGTCATCAGACCCATGCCATACACATTGGTTGTGGACTCCAGGTTCAAAACTCTTGGGTTTGGAGCCTGGCGTGGCAGCACCAATGTGCCTCTGTGCCTTCATCCCTCACCTGCAAACTGGGGCCAACACTGCACTCATGCCATGGTGCAGGAGCGAAAGTAACTTATTGGGAGCGCTGAGACAGCAGCTGGCAGCACAGCTGTTTGTAGTGCTCTCTCTCACCTGGTGTCTGACTCCAGCTGGCAAGGCGCTCTTAGCTCCAACCCAGCCGTAGCCACACCAGGGACAGCAACTGACACAGAGCAGGTGCTAGGCCACGGTTAGCAAGAGACACTTGGCAGATTCTAGGGTTTGAATTTAGAATGTCCAAAGCAGCAGGGCATAAACCCTGGCCCAGGGAGAGCCTGTCAGTTCCTGTGGAACCCATTTAGATGTTTCTCATTTGCTAGGCTTGGGAAGGGGGCAGCAGAGTGGCAGGTGCTGAGGGAGTATCTATCTCCTTTACCCTTAAAACCCCTAAAGCAAAACCACATGGCCCTCAACCACATGTGGATTTTTTTACCCTGGTTTCTAAGAGGGCCCATGCCTCCCGGGTCTAGGTGCCCCCTAGGGATTAGCCAGCACCTTGTTTTGACTTGCTTGTTAACCACATCCAGACTAGCCAGGACCCAGGGTAGGACAGCGTGGTAGGTAAGGCTCCTGTGGAGGGAAGTGATGGGCTGGACTTCAGGCTCAGAGCATCTTCTGGCTGTGGCTGTCTCTCAATGGATCCATCCTGTTAACACTGGCCAAGATTCCAGTTCTGTTAATGTCCCTGTGTATGAGGACGTTAACCAAGAACAACTGGTAGCAAATCACGAGCTGGTGAAACCACAGTTTTAGAGAAAGAAAGGGAAGAACAAATGAGAGCAGCCTTGAGGGATTAGCAGGAAAAGGATAGAGATTTAAACATTTAGAAGGCAGAAAATACCATTAAAAACACACTAGAGGCTAGGCAGTGGTGGCACATGCCTCGGGAGGCAGAGGTAGGCAGATCTGTGAGTTCAAGGCCAGCCTGGTCTACAGAGTGAATTCCAGGACAGCCAGGACTACACAGAGAAACCCTGTCTTGAAAAACAAAAACCAAACCAGAGCGAAACAACCATAACAACAAAGCCTGAGAGAGGGCTGGAGAGATGGCTCAGTGGTTAAGAGCATTGTCTGCTCTTCCAAAGGTCCTGAGTTCAATTCCCGGCAACCACATGGTGGCTCACAACCATCTGTAATGAGGTCTGGTGCCCTCTTCTGGCCTGCAGGCATACACAGAGACAGAATATTGTATACATAATAAATAAATAAAAAAACAAAAAACAAAGCCTGAGAGAATGTGGGCTGAAGTGAACATTGATGGGACATAGCACATCCCAGAGAACTTGGGACATACAGTTCCTGGCCAGAGGGGCCTCAGGCTTCCACCAGATGAAGACCTTGAGGCATCCAGGAATCACAAAAGGCAGTGTGAGTCGTGGAGCTGAGGATGCATTAGGCGGTAGAGTCGACTGGACGCCATACATCTGACCTAGCGGCAGGGCTGGTACAGACGGAGACAGAAGCTAGGGCTCTCATCATGAGCCATCCATCCGGGGCTGCTAGAGTCAACCTCATTATCAGTAGTAGTACCATGAAAGTGTAGCATGGAATAGAGCTATAAGGAGCTGTGGGAGTCTGGAAGTCACTACCCCCGTATCCTGAGGTGCAGGATGGGAGGTGGTAGCTGTAAGAAAGAGAAGCCAGGCCCAGCTGTGCAGTTTGGAGGCTCAACTGACAATGGCCTTAATGCTTGATGATCTCATTAGAAGTGTCTCAGAGTTCAAAAGGAGGAGGCTACCTATAAACTTGCTGTAGGATTAGATGCGAGCCTGGTGGAGTCCCTCAGTCTGCTGCCAGTTCACAGGAATGGCGAGAACAGAGGAGGCACCGGAGCACAGATCAGTGTGCAGACAGCAAGACACAGAGGGAGAGAGTGAAAGCAGAGGTGAGCTGGCATAGTAATGCATACCTTTATCCTATCACTCTGGACGCAGAGGCACTCAGATCTCTGTGAGTTTGAGGCCAGTCTGGTCTACAGAGCGAGTTCCAGGACAGCCAGGGATGTTATATAGAGAAACGAACAAACAAGGGTTTCAGTAACTACAAAGTGTTCGGGGGATAAACTTCTTTCAGACAGGGAGCCCTAGGTTCAGAGAAGCACACACGTAGGACACAAAGAGTCAGCCTCACTCTTAGGGAGGGTCTCTGTTGCTGCGAGTACCCTTCTTGTCTTTAGGTTTTGGGCCCATGAGAAACCAGTGCAGCTGTGACCTCGAGTTCCCACCAACTCTGTTCCTGTCTTAGTATCTTCTCTGATCCTGGCCTTCCAACCCGGCTTTAGTCTGCCACCATCTTGAGAGACCCTTGTCCCAGAGTTCAGACACGGGACATACTCCTTTTGGTGTCAGAACATGTGACGAGGGGGAGCAGAGGCCAGGAGGGAAGTACCCTGCCCACAGTCAAACCATGGAGGAAGCTGCATCACCTAGCCATCAACTGGGATGGGACGTGGCTTATTGTCAGCAGTAGGGGAGTTAGTGGGAGCCCAGCAGGGCCTCTCTTTCAGTGTGGGGAATCTGAGACCCCAGGGAGAGTCCTGAACTGGTGACAGACAGAGCCTGAGCAGAATGGCCAGTCAGAGGTCCAGACTCCCCACGGAGATGGCATTTTGTTCAAAGAAGTCATTATTAAGCACCAACTGTCTCCTAAGAAACTTTAGTTTTGTTTTCTGAGGATGGCCTTGTATGTTGTGCCACCTGGACACATGTCTTCCCTGTCTGGATAGATCTTTTCTTAATGTTTTTTGAGCTCCCACAGATGGGATCCAGGCAGGACAGAGAGATGGGGTGACCGGTCAGCCTGTGTTCAAGGGTGCCATGAACGGAGGACAAACCAGAGACTAGGCATTAGGGTATATGTGGTGCTAGACAGCTGAGGACCCTGACACCGTCACTGGGACCTCGTTACCAACATCCATCATTACAGGAGGAGGTATAGGGATCCATGTGGTCCAGACCAGGAGAACTGTGTGCCTTGGGGCCTTGTGGGGTTTGTCTTTCTCTGCCACAGCAGGAGAGGGACAGGGGAAGGCCAGGTTCCCACTTCATCTTGATCTTGCTGAGGCTTGCCTTTGAAATCAAGGGTTCCACTGTTTACCAACAAGTTCTTAAAAACTTTTGGGAGGTCTCCTAAGCTATCTACAGGGCTCCACTGCCTTGTCCACCTCACCAGCACCAAGGATGGGCATGGAGGATGCTAAAGTAGCATGGATCTTAGAGGACCAAGGGTGGTACCTTTCCCAAACACAGCCAGGCCACTTCAGAGAGCAGAGAAACCCTTTTCAAAGGCCTGCTAAGCACACACATCCAACTCCTACCTCCAGAGCAAGCTGGCCAAGTCCTGCTCTTCGTGGTTCTGGAGTCACAACTGGGCCAGCCTAATGTTCCCAGGGGAAGGGGTGGCCTCAGCCTGCAGTTTCCGTACAAAGCAAGAAAGTGTGATCTCACCAGAGGTAAACTCAAGGACACTTCCTCTTTTACTGGGCCACCTCTAGAAGGTTCTCAAAGCTACAGAAGCATGTATCCTGTCCAGCCTGGATAGGGGTGCAGGCAGCCGTTCTGGGCATACGCCGCTTGTGAGGAGGAAAGAACTGAAAATGGCATGGTGGTTCAGATCAGGAGGTGAAGGCCAGAGGACCAGGGGTTCAGGGTCCCTCTGGACTATAAAGGAAGCTCAAGGCCAGTCTGGGGTTAATGATATCATGTCTCCAAACCCCCCCAAACCCAAACAACAACAATGAGCAACAAAAGCAAGCAAGCAAGCAAATCAAAAAAAAAAAGAAAGAAAAAAGAAAAAGAAAAGAAAGGAAGAAAGAAAGAAAGGAACGAAAGCTCTATAAATCAGGTGAATCAGGTGACAGGATTGTGGCTGCCACTAGCCCCACTCTACCCTGGCAGACACAGGTGAGCGAGCTAAGTGACAAAGGGCTTAAATGGCCCTGGAGCCAAAGGCTCGTTGCTAACAGTAGACACCTGGTGAGACACTGTGAATCTCTAGCTAACAGGCTTCCAGATTGGGGTGGGGATTCTCACCTGGGGAAGGGAGAGTACATCAAAGGGGAGGTGGATGGACACACATCCTGCTCCCCATCCCCTTCCTGGGGTGTCCTCCCTAGAAATAAGAGAGCAGGCCTGCAGATTCCTGTTGTGAAAGCACCTCCCCTCCCTCAGAAAAGTATGAGTCCCCCAAGTCTATCACAGGAGCCCCGATTGCTTTTTTCTCCCTTTAGTGCTGAATGTCCTGTGTCAGGGCCTGACCTCTCCTTAGAGCTCCTGCCGTGCTGCTATCTATCTGTCTGTCTGTCTGCCCATGGCATTAATAACTTACCTAGGACTGAACTAGTTACCCACAACAATTTGTCTCAGGTCTCTGTTGTCACATGTCAATGGGAAGGACGACATTCAACAACGTCAGGAAACATCCGCTCTGGCTTGGCTATCTGTAGTGCCTGATTGCAGCTTCCTTTCTGGTGAAAGAGACCATGACAGCCAGTGGTGGGGACAAGTAAGCGGCTTGCACTCAGCGCTCCGTGCAGAATGCCTCGCCTCTGGCACCTACCTGTGCCAATGATCCCCTTCAGACACGGATAGCAGGCTGTCCCTTGTGCTCCTGAGTTCCTACACCCTCCTCATTTCTGCTGATTTGCTAGTGTAACTCATGGGACTCAGAACCCTCTGCTTACCCTTTTCTATTCCCTGTGAGCGAAATCACGGGATGCAGATTAACGCAGAGAAAAGATGTTTAGGGCAGGGCAGGTAGCAGAGCTCCCTCCCAAGGGCGACATGGAAGGCTTCCCAACCTCATCCTTTGGGGGTTTTATGATGGCTTCATTACATGGATATGACTGATCACACTATTAGCAATTGATCAACTTAACCTTCAGCATTTCTCCAATACCCTGGGGAGAGGAATCTTGGGAAGAGGGTCACCCATTGACATGAACAAGACACAAATGGGGTAAGTTGATAGAAAGGCCAGTGTGGCAAACGCATGTGGGGACAGTTACTGGAGAAAAAAAACTTCAGGGGCAGAGTATGGACATGACCAAAAAGCACGCCGGGGAGGACAGGCTTTATTTGGCTTACATTTTGATACCACTATTTATCATTCAAGGAAGTCTGGACAGAAACTCAAACAGGGTAGGAACCTGGAGGCAGGAGCTGATTTAGAAGCCATGGAGGGATGCTGCTTACTGGCTTGCTCTCCCCCCCACACATGGCTTGCTCAGCCTGCTTTCTTATAGAACCCAGGAATACCAACCCATAGATGGTACCACCCACAGTGGACTGGGCCTTCTCCCATCGATAACTAAAGAAGAAAATGTCTTCCAGGCTTGCCTACAATCCTATGGAGGCATTCTCACAACTCTAGTTCTCTCCTTGGAAGACTTTAGCTTGTGTCAAGTTGACACAAAACCATGCAACCCAGGGTCCCTGGCCTCTGGAGAAAGCAAATGTAGGGGCTCTAGACCTTCACAGATCACCTCACATTTTATGGAATGGAACCAGTGGGATTCCCCAAGGGGTGCTCCCCTGGGAAAGTCAGCAAGTCCTCTTGTCCTGATTGTTCTTGTCCTGTTTGTGTAGTGGCCCCTACTGAGTGTGTGGGCCAGGACTCCTGGGCCGAGTGGCTCAGAAGTACTCTGAGATAATGCAAGTTGGAGAGTTCTTTATGGCTCCGACTCTGCCCATCGTCTTCCTCGGGTAGAAAGAACACAAGGACTGGGTCTACATCTGTGGCTGACTTTAGATGAAGGACTCCAATTCCTCATGGGAAATGATGGGCCCTTTTGGGTGGAGCAAGGGATAAGAGAAAGATGGGCAGGAGGAGTCAGGCTCTCCTAATGTCCTTCAGCTCAGAGTCCCAAGCACGTCCAAATGCTATAATTTGGGGTGTTGAGTTATGAACCCCAATAATAGTGAAAACACACAGATGATTCTAAGTTCACCAAATGGAGCACCACCAACACGCCAGCATCCCTTCATGTATGATGTCAGCAGGAGCACTCTGGCAAATTCTGCAGATGCCAAAGAATCCACGCTCGTGGTCCAGTGTAGGCCACTTTCTCTTTTCTCTGTGGTGCTTTTCTCTGACCAGAGTTGCCAAATCCAAACTCGATTAAATCTTTCAAATACAGTTGAGGCAGAAAGTTCCCAGCAGATGCTGAAGCAGGAAGAGCAGTGCTTAGATGTGGAAAATCAGAGCGAGAAGAAAACACCTTCCGGACGGCTAAGCTCAAAATCTGACTCCATCGTTAAATCGCTGCCAGTGTGGTGAGGGGCACAGACAGCCTCTCCGAGGAGTCTGGGGACTAAAATTCTTGTGAACTCATCAGGGCCCAAGATGATCTTGGTCTATGCAAGGATAGTTTTTGTCTTACATAACAAATTTGGAGAAAGATTTAACAGTAAGGGGAGGGACAGACAGAACGACAGCCTGACTCAGCACTCTCTGTTCACATTTCTTCTCCTTATTTTGTTTTTCAAGACAGGGTTTCTTTGCATAGCTTACTCACTCTGTAGACCAGGCTGACTTTGAACTTAGAGATCCTCCTGCCTCTGCCTCCTAAGTGCTGGGATTAAAAGCGTGCACCACCACTACCTGTGCATTCAAAATTTTTTTATTTTTTATTTTTGTTTGTTTGTTTGTTTTGTTGAGACAGGGTTTCTCTGTAGCTTTGGAGCCTTTTCTGGAACGAGCTCTTGTAGACCAGGCTGGCCTTGAACTCACAGAGATCTGCCTGCCTCTGCCTCCTGAGTGCTGGAATTAAAGGCTTGCGCCACCACCACCCAGCTCATTCAAAATTCTTTAAGAAGGAACCCGGGTGATGGAAGGTGCTTGCTGCCAGGACTTACAACCTGAGTATGATTCCAGGACCCCACATGGTAGAAGAAGAGAACCAGCTCCTGCAAGATGCGCTACCTGCACACGTTCACTGAGGCAGGTAGGGGGGTAGTCAACATGTCTGGAGCCAAACAAAGCCTTGGTGAGTTGTAAAGACACCCATCCTGGGGCCTGGAGAGATGGCTCAGCAGTTAACAGTGCTGGATGCTCTTCCAGAGGATCTGGGTTCAGCTTCCAATACCTATATGGCAGCTCACAACTGCCGGTAACTCCATCCAGTCTCAGGGGATCTGACACTCTCTCTGACCTTTCTGAGCACTATATGTAGGTGGTATATGGACATAGGTGCAGGCAAAACACACATACGCATTTAAAAAAATCATAAAACAAAATAAAAAACATAAAGAAAAAAGCCACTGTGCTGGTTAGTCTTGCTTGACATACAAACTAGAGTTATCTGGAGGGAGAGAGCCTCAATTAAGATCCAGCTGCGAGGCATTTTCTTAAGTAGTTATTGACAGGGACAGACCCAGCCCACTGTGGTTGGTTCCACCCCTGGACTGGTGGTCCTAAGTTCTATAAGAAAGCAGGCTGAGTGACCATGGGAAGCAAGCCAATAGGCCACACCCCTCTGTGGCCTCTGTATCAGCTCCTGCCTCTAGAATCCTGTCCTGTTTGAGTTTTTGTCCTGGCTTCCTTCAATGTGGAAGTGTAAGCCAAATAAACCTTTCCCTCCCAGCTTGCTTTTGGCCAGAGTGTTTCATGGCAGCAACAGAAACCCTAACTAAGACACGCACCTTTCATGACTCCCTGCCAGGCTGTCCCAGATCATTTCCTAGGACTCATCTAAGGCAGGTGTCACCATACTGGCTTGTCCCATTCAGCAGAGAGGCGGCCTCGCTCCAACCCCTGCTCCTATCAGGACCTCTTTCCTCTAGACAGGGAAGAATTCCTAGAGGCAGGGGAAGTGGGTATGACGCTTTGTTTCCCTTGGCTCTGAGAGAACCTCCCTTGAACTCTTGCAGGAACTCAGGAACTATGAATGGACGTCTTAGTGGGTCAGGAGTGAGCAGGGAATTGGGACCTATGACCTGGGCCTAATCTGGGCTTGGACACCTACAGGTGCTCCAGGCCTCCATTCCTTCACCCCTGGGTGCTGGCCTGGCTCTGGGTGAGAGGCGAAGAGGGACAGATGGTGAGAGGCGAAGAGGGACAGATAGGGGATGGAGTTCACACATGCTCTGACTTCAGGAAGGAGGACCACCTGGGAGGTTCGGTCCAGACTTCCTGGGGACAGCCTATCAGCCTCAAGCTTGTTGGGGTCACTCCCTCCTCTGCAGAGTAGTGGTGGGATGTGGCCTTGGGGATGTTTGGAAGTAAGATGCCCTGCCAAGCACTGGTCTCCCTGCCCTGGATATTGGGCTGCAAGCGTCCTTGGAGAATAGCTGTGCCTCTACCGTCCTCATAGGGGGACTGTGTTTACACTGCTCCAGGCTGGCTCACAGTCCAGCCTCCCAGAATGCCCTCTGAGTTCCCCAGCTCCTTCATCTCTGCTCCTTCAAACTGGGCACTATTTTCTGCAGCTAGTTGAACCCCTGCCCTAAGGTGCGGGGAGACAGGGAGAGCCTGGGCCCTGCAGAGCAGACTTGCGAAAGGATTTTACAAACTGCAGAGGCAATGAATCCGAGGTAGACTTCGAACTTTGACTGACCTTGTTGGGGTCAGAGCTGCCCGAATTTGGCCAGATGGTCTTACAATCTCTTTAAACAATAACATTCCATTGAGGGAGGCACTATTACCACCACAACGCAAAATTTTAAAAGTGCCTGCATCAGGGCTGGTGGGGCTGAGTGAGGCAGGGCCCATTAGATCATGTGGGATGCGGCAGGAGACCAGAGGATGGCTCTGACTTTATCAGGGAAAAGGCCACATGTGGCGTGGGCTCTCTGATGTACACATCTCTGTTCCTAGCATACATGTGTTGCTCTTGGATACATAGCTGACCTGGCTGAGCCTTGGGTAACCTGTGGAATGGGGTGACAGTTTCTCACAGGGTAGTTGAGAGGCTCCACAAGTGAATATATGTTTGTCTAAAGAAAGACTGTTAATCGGAGGGGTAACAGGCAGCCCATCCTCACAACTGTCATCATTGCTGTGGTCAGCCCCTCACTACAGTGTGCCCTCCCATGACCTCTCACGGTACAGAGGGAGCAATGTCAGTTGGAGCTAAGATGCCTGGGGGTTCATGGCATATGCCCCCTGCAGCAGACACTGTCTAGGACGCTCACTAGCCACCAGCCGCTTTTGCTTTGTGTGGCTGCCTTCCAATCTTGCTGTTGGTAAGATATGTGCATAATGTCGGGGCTGTGCTGAGACCATGGTCTGGGATGGGTCAGCTAGGACATATGCGACCCCACTATGTGGTCATGGGCATCAGCAACATGGTGAGTACCTTGGGAGGCCATGGGGTACCTTAGCCTGGGTGGAGGAAAGAAGGTGCAGGTGCAGAAGGCCATCCTGGAGGAGGCTATGTCTGATCCTATGAAAGACTGCCCAGAGTGACATATGGAGGAGGGACAGCAAGAATACAAAATGACCTTGTACAACCACGGGAAGGTTGGGCTTCCCTCTTGGCCAGGAGCCAGCAGGGAGGACACTTAATGTCCCCTTTCCAGCTCACCATCAGCTGTCTGGCCATAGCACCCAGTCTGGGTAGGCGAAGATGGTTCTCACATCTGTCCCCTTCTTCCCTAGCCCAGCCAGACCACAACTTCCTGTCTTTCTCATTCGGATGAGACTGAGTGAGGCCATCAGGCTGTGCAGACTCTGACCCTGGCTTGAAGCATGGGCCAGGCCATCGCCGGTCACAGTCGGCTGCAGCTCTTGGCTTCTTGGTTTCTTTGAGCAAAAATTCTGCCTAGGGACATGGATTTCTGAGCAGGGCATGAATTGGAGGGAGACAGCCCCGCACACAGGACCCTCCTGAGCCATTATGCTCTTAGGTTTGACCAAGGAAGGGTGACCACCATTCCCTTCCTATCTTAATGGCCATATATCATTGGTTAGTTCCTTTCTAGGTCCTTTCGGGGGGGGGG
>NC_022017.1:30463224-30484851 GCF_000317375.1 Microtus ochrogaster | reverse complement strand
TTTTTTTTTTTCTGATAAAATGTTTCATATTTACAAAAAACATTTCTAGCATGCTGCTGTGAAGCCCGTGCCCCACCCACTGGTGGGACAGAGCACATAGAGACTTCCTCTAGCCCTCCGCAGGGCTCTGACACCCTGAACTTGGTGCGACTCATTGGCCACTTCCTCCTTTCCTACTTTAGCGTGCCCTTTCTACTCCTGGATGTGGCTAGATATGGCACCGTAGAGCTTCGTCGTGTCTATGTTCTTATCCAGCGTGAGGCTGCTGAATCCTGCTTCCAGGTACCCAGGGCACAGGTGGGACACACTCAACGGACCATGGAATTTCACCTTTATTCTCTTATTTGTACCCTCCAATGGTGTACCCATTCTTGTATGCCATTTGGGGCTAGGTGCCAGCAGGAACTGACATTGACAGAGCTTGGGCCGTGGATGGGAGTCTCACAGTCTCTGGGCCCAGCACAGTCACATTGGCACAGGTTGTTTTGAAGCAGGGTCTCACATAGCCCAGACTGGGCTCGAACCCAAGTAGGTGCTCTGATCTGCCCATCCCCACCTCCCAAGACAATGGGACTAGTCTAGACAGGACTACAGGAATGTGTCACTGTGCCTGGCACTAGGGCTCAAACCCAAGGCTTCTTGGATGCTAATAAGCACTCTACCAACTAAGCTACATCCTCATCCCACCCTGGTACAGATAGACCCTACCTCCTCCCACATTTAGCCCCACGGCTTGCCTGATCTCCATCCACGATGTAGCTCTCTCTGGCTGGCCTGGAACTCACTATGTAAACCAAGCTGGAACTCACAGCAAACTGTCTGCCTCTGCCTCTCAAGAACTGGGGTTAAAAGCATGAGCCACCATGCCCAGCCCTACTTTTTTTTTTTCAAAATTCAAAATAACCCATTCTAATCATAGAAGAAACTGTAATAAAGGTTGTATTCCCACACGCAGGTTGTATGTTCCTTATCCAAGAGTGCCTCAGTAGAGTTCAGGGCTAATGCCCTAGCCTGATTATAGCCCCTGCCTCCTTCTCCAAATAAAAACAAAACAAACAAACTTTGAGAGCTGTGTTTGTCCCCTGAAGAACAGAAGGGTGGAGCAGACTCCCCATGCAGCTGATCTCGAACGTGTGTGTCAGTGTCAGAGAAATGTCTGTCTATTCTAAACACGTGTCCCTTCTCACACATCTGCCTAGCAGTGAGGGAACAGAGGCGCAGCTCCGGAGACACTGTGGTCCTCAGCAGCCTGAGGCACCCCCTGAACTTTGGAGTCAGGCCAAATCAGACACTTGTCAGTTTATAATAAAATAGAGTAGGATTTTGTTTTGTTAAATATATTTTATTTTTCCTTCCATGCCCCTTCGTGATATTTTAATATCAGGGTTGAAGAAGTGGCTCAGTGGTTACAAGCACTTGCTACTCTTGCAGAGGACCCAGGTTTGGTCCCAGCACACACATGCTTTAAAACCACGTGTAACTCCAGCTCCAGGGAAAATGTGTCCTCTTCTGGCCTCCGTGGGCACTTGCACCAATCCTGTGCACCTACATACATGCAAGTAAAATACTCATGCATAGAACATAAAAATAAATCTTAAAAAGTTTTAAATTTAATTTGTATTATTTTAGATTGTGTGTGTGTCTGTGTGTGTGTGTCTGTGTGTAGGTATGTGCATGTGAGTGCAACGGCCCACAGAGGTCAGAGAAATTGGATCCTCCTGGAGCCGCAGTGTGAGCCATTTGATATAACTGCTGGGGATTGAACTCCCACCCTGTGTAAGAGCAGTATGTGTTCTTAACTGCTGAGTTTATCTCTCTAGTCCCAAAATAAGTAAATCTTTCTTTTTTTTTTTTTTTTGTGATGGGGTCTCACTACATATCTCTGACTGTCTTAGAACTCTTTAGGTAGACTAGTGTGGCCTTGAGCTCATAGAGATCCACCTGCCATCTGAGTGCTGCGCACAGCTTTAGGCGTGTGCCATCACTGCCCAGCTAAAATAAGTACATCTTATTTTTGCTTTTTTGGTTTTTTTTGGGGGGGATAGGGTTTCTCTTTGGAACTAGCTCTTGTAGACCAGGCTGGCCTCGAACATCACAGAGATCTGCCTGCCTCTTCCTCCCGAGTGATGGACTTAAAGGCATGCGCCACCACTGTTGGGCTTTAAAATAAGTAAATCTTGCTGGGCGGTGGTGGCGCACGCCTTTAATCCCAGCACTCGGGAGGCAGAGGCAGGCGGATCTCTGTGAGTTCGAGGCCAGCCTGGTCTACCAAGGGAGTTCCAGGACAGGCTCCAAAGCTACAGAGAAACCCTGTCTCGAAAAACCAATAAAAAATAAATAAAATAAGTAAATCTTAAACATGAATATTTTAATATAGGCTTAAGCAAGAGGTTATGAGAGAGATGCTCAGAAGGGACGTACCCAAGAGCACTGGGTATGGGGGGCAGGTAAGACACCCCCAATGGAGATTCAGGCTCCTCGAGTGAGCGTCACAATTAGTTGCCTTCACACAGCACTGACCGCATAGGCCATTTCAGTGGCTCTTCAGGTGACATCTATTAGGTTGCTAGGAACCCCCTCTCTTTCCCGCTGTGTCTTCTGATGAGTGAGGTAAGTGAGGTGGCTCTGTGGCTGCCTGGGATGGAATGAGAGTCTGATAAAGTGAAACCAGGAACCACGAGGGTTGCACAGTCACTTGGCAGTGCTTCTCCTGTAAATTCGTTTTCTGGTGAGATTCTTGGAAAGTTTCAGAGGTGCGGCTAGGGAAGGAGAATGACATTAAGCAGTTGATTGTACTGGGTTCCTGCTTCTCAGTTGACCTGGGTGCCAGGGTGAGGGGCTCCTTTCCTTTCTCATGTCAAGAGTTTCCCCCGTGTCTCTATCCTGCCTCAGAATGGCTGCAAAAAATTTTCTCTTGCCGGGCGGTGGTGTCGCACGCCTTTAATCCCAGCACTCGGGAGGCAGAGGCAGTCGGATCTCTGTGAGTTCGAGGCCAGCCTGGTCTAGAAAGAGCTAGTGCCAGGACAGGAACCAAAAGCTACAGAGAAACCCTGTCTCGAAAAATCAAAAAAAAATTTTTTTCTCTTGGTCTGGAAGTGGTCTTTGGCACTGTCTTGGCAGTATCTTTTGACACATAAAAACTTCCCGTTCGGATAACTGGCTAATTTCTTTCTCTTTTTGAGGTAAGTTCTTACTATGTCCCTTTGGCTGATCTGGAACTAAGAATAGAAAATCCACAGACTCAGAGATCTGCCTGCCTCTGCCTTCCGAGGTCTGGATTAAAGGTGCATGCCATCATGCCTGCCTGTGCTTAGAGATTCTTAATGCTACTTCTAGGCCATTTTTAGGACTGTGCACAACGTGACACCGTAACCTGTGTGTCCTGAAATGCTTGGGAGTGGAAGGAAACTCTTGTGATGCTGGGACAGGGTAAGCAAGGGCTTTACAATGGAGCCACAACCCTTGCTTTACCACAAAGCCGCAACTCTAGCCCTATGGCAGGTTTCCTGTGGGTACTTGGAAAGTACCTGCAGTATGGGCCATGGGGATTTTTATTATTATTTTTTATTTATTTAGGCATGATCTTGCTGTGTAGCTTCAGGTGGCCAGACATTCATTTATGATCCTCTGCCTCACCTCCAGATGGTTGAGATTACATGAGCAAACCACTAGTCCTGGATTGCCATGGGGGGTCTAATTTAAAAAAAAAAAAGCACAGAGCTAGGAGCCTGGAAGATGTATGTGGCTTGACTCTCTGGTGTGGGATGAGGGAGGCCCACAGAAGAGAAACTGTGGAGCCTGGCCTTGGCCTTTCCACCCCAGTCTGGCACTCCCCTCCTCAAACCCTTCCATGCCTTGGAGGAAACAGGACAGACATCAGACCTGCTCTGCCCTGAGCCTTACAGAGTCCCTGCCAACTGGCCTCCACCTTGGCCAAGTTTCCACAAACAGGAAGCAGAGGCTCAGGGATGCTGGGTCTACCTATCACACACACAGTTGACATAATAGCAGGGGCCAGACAACAGGCAGGGCCCTGCATCTGAGCCACAGATCTCTGTGAGGTCTGCCCCCTCAGGGCTTGTGCCTAGTGGAGGTCATCTGAGATGAGGGCCTGGTGCAGAGTCAAATAGGAGGAGTGAAACCTGTCCTTTTGATGTCAGTGACGTTAACAACTTGTTTGGGCTCCTGGACAAGAATGAGGGCCAAAGAAGTCAGGCAGCCTATAGGCTGATTAGGCTACTTCTGTGTCCTGCTGTGGTCACCAGTACTGCTGGGCTTGGGATCTAGAGTTCCTGCTCCCCACCTCCAGCCAGCCTGCCCAGGTTTTGCTTCCAAGATTTGCTCAGTTACTGATCCTTCCTTCTAGGCCAAGAACAGATATTTGACATTACCAGTAGCATTTCAGTGTTTTTCTTTTTTCTTTTTTCTTTATGAAAGCTCTGGAAAAGTCCCTTGGTCTCCTTTCCCCTTGGGTTTAAAGATTTCCATGACAGGGCACACAGGAGAAGGTCAGCTAGGAGGAAGGGCTGGGATCTTAGACCATACCAAGCTGCCCAGGCAGGCAGGCTGTGCTTTCTTCTGAATCCAGTCTGAAGCTGGAAGAGGCTCAGGGTCAGTAAGAGTCAGATTTATCGGAAAGCTAGGAGGGGACCCAACGGGCTTCTGACCCTGCTTTCTCCAGCAGCTTCACCTTGCCCCATTTCCTGCTAAATTTAACCCGGGCTCCTGCGGCGGCCTGCGGTTAACCATGCAATTTTTGACCAGGAGTGGATCTTTACACTCCCTTCCGACAGTTCCTTCAGTTGTCCTCAGGGTCCACTCCGCGTCCCAGCACCGGAGAGCTTCCTGGAGGTGGCGGGAGGTCGGGCTTTTGTCCCTTACTTGTTGCAGGGTACAACTGGACCGCTGGAGAAGAGCTTCGGGGGCTGGATGACGTGGCCGGGCACCTGGGGACACCGCCCATTCCTTCCTGTGTTTCGGGGACAGGAGGAGGGACCGATCCCACAGAGGGGCTGCGCACGCGCCGGACCCGCCGCTCTGCTTAGGAAATGACTGAGCCAGAAGCCCCAGCAGAGTCGGACCCGCCCCTGAAGAGGTCCCACCCACCCAGGTCCGGCCAGACACGCCCCTAGCGAAGTCCCGCCCCTGCCAAATCACGGACAAGGCTTACTCCAGCGCTACAAGCCCCTCCCCTCCCCTCTAGGCCCCGCCCACACGGTCCATCACAAACCTCGCCCCTCTCCCCATCGACCCGCCCCGTTCCCTCTACGTCCCGCCCCGCTCCGCGGACGCTGCTCGCTGGCAACCAGCCTAAGGGAGGAGAGGAGGCTCGGGCGGGCTCTGGCGCGACCCGATTGCAGAGGCACTCGGTTGGGGACTGAGTTGCGGTCGCAGGCGCCAGCAGAGTCGGGGTCGGAGCCGGGCAGCAAGGGCTCGGAGCGCAGTGCTCCGGGCGGGTGGCGGGGAGCTTATGGCGGAGCCCACGGCGCGACACCTGTCGCTGCCCTCGGGGCTCCTGGAGCTGTGCGCGTTGCTGGGCGCCTCTCAGGACAGCCTCCGCGGCCTGGAGCAGGTAAGGGGCGGAAGGGGAAACTGAGGTGGGGTGGAAGTCAGAGCCGCTCTCGCCGGGTGCGCACGGGGCTGGCTTCGGTGGCTACGCACCCCTGTGGTGCGGATGCTTCAGGGTTGAGCCCCAGCTGTAGGGGGGTGAGCGCTAGCTCAGGCCAGGGGAGATAGGTAGCTGGCCATCCTTCCCTCCCTCCGCGCCCACCAACCTCTCGGGGCGGGGACCAGCTGGACTAGTACCTAGTGTTTGTGGTGGTGCAGACATGCTTCTGTGCATTGAAGCGTTGAGGCGTTCCTCCGCCCTCAGGATGCCACCATCTGGGGCGAGGTGCTGGCCCAGCGGGGACCCGAGGAGTTCATGGTCAACTGGAGACCAGGTCCTTTCCGAGTAGCGACTAAACGGCTCCCTTCATCGCAGAGCTCCACTGCCTCCCAAGTAGTGGATTGTGTACTGTGCACTGAATAGTGAGGTTTCAGGTGTTAGAATCAACCACCAGCTTTGAATATTCCGCTTTTAGTAGAGCTAGCTGCATAGCCGTTTTCTTCTCTTGCCGTGCAGCCCCTCCTCCCTTCCCTCCAGCAGTCAAAGACGAGTTTATCTCCCCAAGTTTATCTCCCCGTCTCCCCAGAGTCTTCTGAACACCTCATTCTCCTTATTTCTGTGCTGCATTTTCCCATTTTCTTAATTCTGAAACCCAAGTTGTTTTCTCCCAATCCATTGGTGCCTCTCTTTTTCCTTCGATCCAGCGTGATTGTGAACTGTCATTTTCTCCAGAGATTTTCCTAGTGTCCCTTTAAGTGTCCGGATAAATCCTCTGAGTGTTTACACGTGACAACATGGAAAAGCATAAAGGCATGCATACTGATTGACAGTTGACTATCCAGGGACAATGAATAGTGGAGGCAAAATGGATGTCACCAAGGAGAGTTAAATGTTAATAAAAGTAACCAAATGAGTGTTAAACCCTAGACAGTTTCATCCATAGGCCAAAGTGACCTGTCAGTGGCATCAATCCACACGGAAATGATTCAGAGTGTCCCTCCTACAGTTCTCATGCCCCCCTCCCAACCTTCTAAAGCCAGTTTGTCCTCTGTGCAGCTCCACTGTCTTTCTGTCTCTCGTTTACCAAACGGAACTGCCTTCTTTTTCTTAGTATCGGAAATAACCTGGTTTCACTTGTGGTCTTCTGGGTATCCATGCCTCTGCTTCCTGTGTCTCACAGTGTACTTCTTGCCTGCTCAGTGTGAGGCAATGCCTTCGAGAATGGGCTGAGTCAGCTTGGTTATTCACAGTGGTACTTTCCTGAATTAGGCAGGTGGTGGTAGCCCCCGGGTTAAGTGAGAGAGGGAGGTTTCCTTATAGTTTTCCCCATAGTGTACTCTTGCAAGATTTCAAAGAGAGCAACAAAACAAAACAAAATGGGATAAAAAAAAAAAAAAGCAGTTCAGGATTAGAGGGAACAAAGAGAGTTGAGAGGTGGGCTGAACTTTGGGGTAATTTCACTTTATATCAACATTAGTGTTATAGTTAGCTAGTTTAATTTTGTAGCAATTCTCTTTTGAATGTGCAAGGCTTTAAAATAATTTTTAAATTTGTTTTTTAAGATTGTCATTTAACAGCCGGGTGGTGGAGGCACTTGCCTTTAATCTCAACACTCGGGAGGCGGAACTCTCAGTTTGAGGCCAGCCTGGTCTACACAGTGAATTCCAGTACAGCCAGGAGTACACAGAAAAACCCTGTCTTGAAAAACAAAACAAGAATTGAAGAGATGGCTCAGCAGCCACTGAATGCTCTTCCAGAGGACCTGGGTTCAATTCCCAGCACCCACATGGCAGCTCACAACTGTCAGTAACTCCATTTCTAGGGAATCCAACACCCTCACACAGATATTTACAGGCAAAACACCAGTGTACATCAAATAAATAAATAAATAAAGCAAAATAGCAAAAACAAAAGAAAAAAATTGGCACTTCACTGGGTGTGGTGGCTTGCTCTTGTAATCCCAACCCTTGGGAGACCAAGGCAGGAGGATTGCTGTGAGTTCTAAGTAGGCCAGCCTAGGCCACCAAGTGAGACCCTGTCTCACAAAACAAAACAATCAAAAACCTTTAGGGCCTGGTGGCACAAATCCGTAGTCCTAGCACTTGGAGAGTGGAAGCAGGAGAATCAGGAAGGAGCTCGGGCTAGCCTTGACCACATAGTAGGTTCAGAAGCTAGCCTGAGCTATGAGAGACCCTGTCTCAAAAATTAAGTTATCATTCTCTGTGGTTTGGGTATTTCTATTTGGTGACACATGAAAACAGAAGACAAGAGGTCTGAGAACTATCCAGTTTAAGGTCAAGGGACATAGTGCCCTGCGTGTTTCTTAGAGGGAGCCCTAACTCTGTTTCATTTCTTGGGTGGGGGTAGGGAACTAGTCATTCTGTTGGAAATCCTGCCAAGTGTTTCAGGGTTGAGCAGTCCCCCTGTGAATCACTGTGTTTGGTTTTGATTTCCCCCACCCCCCTGGCCGAGGATGGAGCCCTGCTGGTTGTTGGAATGTGGGAGAGGATCCACTGTCAACTCAGCCGAGGGTGGATGACTTGCTCACACAGCCTTCTGCACCATTGCAGTGGAGTGGCTTTCTGCTCTGTGGGCAACAGCACCAACAAAACTTCCCAGACGATGATGGTGTCCTTCATCTGCACTGTCCTACACGGTGGGCATTGGCCACACATGCCCACCCAACTCTGGAAATACGGCCAACACCCTGAGGGACTGGATTTCACATTTAATTTATTTATTTAAATTTAAAAAAAACTTAAATATTTTCCTTTATTTCGTGTGAATGGGTGTTTTGCTTGTATGTATGTATGTATGCATGTATGTATGCGCATCATGTGTATGCAGTGCCTGCAGAGGACAGAGAGAACATCAGATTTCCTGGAACTGGAGTTCTAATTGATTGTGAGCTGCTATCTAGATCCTGAAACTTGAACCTGGGTGCTGGGTCCCCTGGAAGAACAGCCAGTACTCTTAACTGTGGAGCCATCTTTCCTGCCCAGTTCTAATTCATTTAGATTTCAGTGGACTCCTGCTGGTGACTGTGTTGGGTAGCATCTGTGAATTTCCTTTATTTCTCTAGTGAGAGCCAATCCTCCAGGGAGAAGAAACACTCCTTTGTAACACGACTTAGAAATAAATCTGTCACCCGTGAGTAAGGCGGCTCTGGGTTTTTGCTTTTTAATTAGCTTTTAAAAAGATGGTCATTGGATAGAGATTTAATAAACAGGAATGCGGGCAATAAGCCTCTGTCTGGCTCAGCTTGGGCCGGCAGAGGTTAGGCTCTGTGGCACTGACTGTCTTCTTATCCTTGCAGTGAGGGCAGCCACACCATGTGTCACCAAATAGCTTACATACAGTATACTCTTGATGGATGGACCTTCCATTTGCAGGAATATATATATTGGGAGACAGAGTTTCCCTGTGTACCCTGCCTGGCTGTCCTGGAACTCGCTCTGTAGACTGGACTGGCCTCAGACTCAGAGGTTCACCTGCCTCTGCCTCCGGAGTGCTGGGATTATTAAGTGGCATGCGCCACTATCACCTGACTGTGGCATTTATTACAACTGAGGAACCAGATGTGTACAGCTGTTTCAGTGACTCTGTTCATTTGTTGTCTCCCTCACTCCCAGTAGGATGAGATGTTTACAGTGACCCAGATGTCTTCAGAGGGATTGGGCGGATGCATTATTGGGTGCTCACTCGGTCAATACTGTGTAACTGTGACGAGAGCTGACTAGCCCCCACCGCAAAGTTAAACATCAAGGCAACGGTTTGAATTGAGAAACGGCATTATGAAAACGTGTCTCAAGCTTATGTGTGTGTTAAGAATGTAAGGAAGTACCCTAGGCTCTGCAGAAAAGCCCAGAATTACAGAGAAGGCTTTCCTAGTCTTGTGTATCCCTCAAGGTGTTCATTGCTATTTTTTTTTTGAATGATAAAATATCTTGTTAATCCAATCAGAAAGACCAAAATGTTTTTCATGGATAATGGCTGCTGAGACAGTATGATTTTTTTAAAAAAATAATTTATTTTTATTTGCATTATTGTTTTGCCTGCATTATTGTTTTTGTCTGTGTGAGGGTGTCATGGGTGATGGGAATTGAACCCAGGTCCCCTGGAAGAACAGTCAGTGCTCTCAACCCTTGAACCATCTCTCCAGCCCCCAAGACAGTAGGATTTTTTTTTTATTTGAGACAGGATCTCTCCGTGTAACTCTGGCTGTCCTGGCACTTGCCATGCCGACCAGACTGGCCTTGAACTTACAGAGATCCTCCTGCTTCTGCCTCTTGGGTCCTGAGATTAGAGGGGTGAACTATTGTGCTGAGTGGCTAGTGTAATGTCAACTTGACAGTCTAGAGTCATTGCAGAGATGAGAACCTCATTTGAAAAATGCCTCCATAAGATCTGGGTGTGTAGGCAAGCCTATAGGACATTTTCTTAATTACTGTTTGATTGTGGAGAGCCCAGCCTACTGTGGGTGGAGCCATTCCTGGTCTGGTGGTCCTTGGTTCTGTCAGAAAGCGGATTGAACAGGCAGGAGAGCAACACCCCTCATGGACTCTGCATCAGCCCTTGGCTCCAAGTTCCTGTCCTGTTTCATTTCCTGCCCTAAGTTCCTTTGATGATGAACTATGATGTGGAAGCATAATCCAAACAAACCCTTTCCTTCCCTTGGTCATAGTGTTTCGTCACTGCAACAGTAGCCTTAACTAAGACACCAACCATGCCTGACTGAGCACATTATTCAAATTATTTTTCAGATCTATTTTTTAATGTTTATGGGTGTTTTGTCTGCGTGTATGTGTGTGTACCAGATGTGTTCAGTGCTCAAGGAGGACTAAGAGGGTGTTAGGTCCCCTGGGACAGGAGTTAGAGATGATTGCTGCCTGGTGGGTGCTGGGAATTGGACATGTAACTTCTGGAACAGCAGCAAGTGTGAGCCATCTCTGCAGACATTTGAGTGCACTACTTTAAGAGACAAAGAGAGGTTGACACAAGGCATCGGCTTTGGTGTGATAACGATCCAGACTGACTGGGGGCTCAGAGTTTATCCAGTGCCAGGAATGCAAACCCAGGGAGAGCATCCCCTGGGAGCCGTTGGCGCTGGATGAGGGCACAAAACTGTATCATATCCTCTGACTTTCCTTCCCTCACAACCTCGATGATGGAGTAGTGCCGGTGGGACAGGGAAACCCAAAGTATTGGGAAGTCGAGGTCCGCAAGGAGCCTCTGGGGGAGGTGGTGACCCTGGAGGGGAGGTCCAGGAGGAGGCCCTGTGGGCACTCTGGTGGGACAGCTCACCCTCTGGCTCCTGTCTCGTAAATGAGTGAGCACTGAGGGTCTTTCTGGTGAGGAGCTGGAGCAGGCAGGGAGTTGGGGAGTGTCAGGCCATCGAAGAGCATCAGAGTCAGATGCAGATGTTTGGAATACTTCAAGCCCCCCCGAGAGGATAAGCTATGCATGACATTGGTGTACCTTGGCCTGGGGCACGGAATATCATTTTGCTCAGGGGCACACAATACTGTGACACATGTCCACGCGTGATCTGCACCTGAGAAGGGATAATGATGGTGACATGCAGACACTTGAGTGTGGTGCAGGGACAGATAGGTGTGTGCAGGGCCTCTGCCTCCCTCCAGGCCCCTGGTGTGTTTGTTAGATCTGGTGGCTCCCTGAAGAGTCTGAATGGGGACTGGTGGCAGGCTGGCACCAGGCGGGTGAGCTCTCGTCACTGTTCAGGTAGAGCCATGAGAGGTTTACTTCTGGGTCACATGAGCTGTCAGGTGCTGGTTTGCAGATGTGATGTCATGGATGGCAGTGAGCCCTGCTCATGCCTATGACAAGGTGGAGTTTGCACATGGCGGGAAGATGATGCAATGTCCACAGGTTGGAATCCTACATCCCCAAACCCAGACTTTTTCATCCTCAGTAAAGACATCGGAGGTGGGGGCTTCCGCTTCCCAAGTCCCTCCTGCTTTTCTCTGTGTTTCGCTGTGTGTTAGTTCTTCACCCCTAAGAGAAGCCATTCTTTTTTTTTTTTTTTGGTTTTTCGAGACAGGGTTTCCCTGTAGCTTTGGTGCCTGTCCCGGAACTAGCTCTTGTAGACCAGGCTGGCCTCGAACTCTCAGAGATCCGCCTGCCTCTGCCTCCCGAGTGCTGAGATTAAAGGCGTGCGCCACCACCGCCCGGCTGAGAAGCCATTCTTTAACAGCTAAGAAAAAGGGAAAGAAAAACTATAGGTGGAAGATAGGGGTTTTTGGAAATCATCTGTTCAACTTTGAACCTGAAAGCCTCCCCCCCCCCCCGCCATCCTCAGTGGGTGCTCAGGGAGGCAGCTGGAGTGTCTGCGCTGGCAGAGCCTGGGAGCTGTCTGCCTTTGCTGCAGTTATACCTTCACACGGAGGGCACTCCAGGAACTGGGAATCGGCATAAGGGCTCCAAGCTGGGAAGAGAGCCCTGCGATGAGCCAGGCAGGAGCACTGAGCAGAGGAAGGCTGGACTCAAGGGAGTCCCAGAACGCAGTCTCCCATGTTACATGGGACACACTTGGTTGTCCCTGCGCCTGTGATTGACAAGGAGATGATTCTGGGTGTAGGGACGCCTCCCTCTGTCCCTGTAGTCCTAAGGGAGGCAGAGGTCGTGTTTTAACATCAGCCCTATGGGCTCATGTAGCAGACTTTCCGCCTCTATAACTGGAGACATGGTTGTTGCATTTTTGATCCTTAATCCCACGGGTCTGTGTCCACCAGAGGTGAAGAGGTCAGTGAGAGCAGTGAGTTCAGTCTCTTTGCTGACAGAACGTGTTGCTCACAGAACAGCCTTGGGTGAAGGGAGCTCTCATTCCTTCCTCTGATCCCCCAACACACACTTTAAAATTTATTTTGTGTGTGCCATGTGTGGGGACATTTGTGTATAGAAGTCACGTCTTGTGGGAACTGGTTCTCTCCTCCCACCACATGGGTTCTGGTGATGGCCATCGCTCAGGTTCTCAAGCTTGGTAGCAAATGCTTTTACCTGCTGAGCCGTCTTGCTCTCCTTTAGCTCGGCTGACCTAAGCTCACTGTGTCGCTGAGAATGACCTTGAAGTCAGGTCCTCCTTTACTTTTCCTCCCAGGTTGTTGGGGTCACAGATCTGTGCCACCATGCCTAGGTGATCCTCTGGCTTTTACTAAATATTGACCTGTGGTTGTTCCTTTCTTTGCCTGTCATGATCTCATTGCTTTTGGGACCGTGCCCTTCCTAAGGTGTCAATGATTGCCCAATCCCCACCCATGCCTGGCATCCTTTACCAGGCTTTGCTTCACTTTGCAGTACTGGATGGAACCCATAGTAAGCAAGTGTTCTACCACTGAGCTACACCACAGCCTTCCAACGGGGGCTTAAGAGAATTTGGGCGTCTCTCCAGCTTTTACTGACTCCAGGGAACCATGTGCCCAATGGAGAGAGATGTGTCCCTTGGCACTCTGTCTGCCAAGGCCTTGCCCTCTTCTCTGCTTATCTGCCCGGATTGTCAGGGACTGGGTAAAATGTGAGCAATGTCCCAGGGGACCTGAAAAGTATCACAGTGACGCAGGTGCTTGTGCATTATGACAAAGTTGAGAGTGTCTCGGTGTCTACCCTCTCACCGCTCTGAGTGGGGCACACATGAGTGCTCCCGGGGGGCTTCCCCCTGACTGAGTCCTTGACTCACGTGCTTGCCTGAGGGCTCCCACTCAGTCCAGAGAAGAAAATGCAGATGAAGTGGCTTGCTTTCAGCAGCTCAGAGCAGAGCCAGGATTTGAACTTGTGACTGTGTATCACGGAACCCAGCTCTGAACTGTGGTGCTTGGTACCAACAAGATAAGAGGCTTCTGAATTAAGAGTTTCAGTCAGTCTAGAATACAGAGAAAGATCCCGCCTCAAAAAACAATGACAAAAAGAAAGAAAAAGAAGGAAGTAAGAAAAGAAAGAAAGAAAGAAAGAAAAGAAAGAAGAGAAGAAAAGAAAGAAAGTTGAATCCCGTTATCTAACCCTCTGTTGCCCCCAGTGTGGAGGGCTCTGGAGCAGAACACTCAGTGAGGAGGCCTGAGGGGCACACATGGGGTCTGGGAAGTTCTGGAAAGAGTCACTTGCTAACCTGAGCCTTAAAGGACAGGGTTCTCTGCTGGAGCCTGTGTGCATGGAGGAGAAGCAGAGATGCAAACAGGGTACCCACCTAGAAAGGGTGTCATGAATGAGGGTAGACACATGCAGTCACTTTTCTTTTTCTTTTTGCATTTAGCTGTGCTAACATGTATGTGGCTATGTGTGTGTGCATAAGTGCACACATGCACGCACATACTCTTGCATAGGGAGGTCACAGGTTGATGTTGGATATCTTCCTTGATCACCTTTTCCACTTTAGCTACTGAGCAGGGTTTCCCACTGAATCTGTAGCTCACTGATTCACCTAATCTGGCTAGCCCCTTTGCCCTAGGAATCCCGTCTCTGCCTCTTGAGCTCTGGGACTATGGCTGGGTGCTGGGATCTAAACTCCAGTTCTCGTATTTGTGCAGCTTTACCCTCCGTGCCATCTCCCCAGCCACACATACAGTGACTCCTATTTTCCCTCTCTTAGATTGCCCAGAAACGAGGAACGAAGAGCCTCTCTTCCCTTGCCCCTGAAGTTCTGTCTGTGTTCGTGCCTCCTTTCACCGCAAAAGACGATGGCCAGGCGCTTGGGACCAGCTGTACTCTCAGCAAAGCCAGGAGGCGGTCCTTCCGGAAGAAGAGGGAAAAGCCCAGGATGGAGAACTGGAAGAGCCACCCCGGAGACTTGAAGGGGCCCGATTCTGAGGATGTTACCATCCCAGGGGGCGTGGACCTCCTTGCCCTGCCCCAGCTGTGCTTCCCAGGTACACTTCGGTAGCAGCCTGTGGTGGGTGTTCTTTCGCTGCCTCCTCACTGAGTGTTCTGCTCCAGAGCACTCCACACTGGGGGCAACAGAGGGTTAGAGCATGGGAGTCAGCTTTCTTTCTTTACTTTTCTTTCTTTCTTCCTTTCTTTCTTCCTTTCTTTCTTTCTTTCTTTCTTTCTTTCTTTCTTTCTTTCCTTACTTCCTTCTTTTTCTTTCTTTTTTTTGTCATTGTTTTTCTGAGGTGGGATCTTTCTCTGTATTCTAGACTGGCTGAAACTCTTACTCCTCCTGCCTCAGCCTCCCAGTTTTGCGATCACAGATGTACCCGTGGCACCTGGAAAGTCAGTCTTTTTAAACTTCTGGAGAAGTTAAAGCTAGAGAAGCCAGGAGGGCACCTGCCCCTCTCTCTCTGGTCCCTGCTTCCTGTTTATTAAATCAAGAGGAACAGGTTGCCATTTATCTCTGAGCACACCAGTGCCATTCAAGGAGATGTGTGTCTGGGTCTCAGGTCCCTGCTGGCCTTAAGAAACATTCAGTGACTTGTATGGCACGCCCAGCCCGAGGGCTAGATCAGGTTCTGTCTCTGGTCTCCCCTCAAGCCCGCTGCCCTTTCCTGGCTGCAAGAGTCATAACCGAGAAACAGATGTACAGGCGAATCTGCTGTGTGTAGTGGAGGGGCTGTCAAAAGCTGCAGGCTGGGAAAGTTCGGAAGCAAAGAGCTGGCTAGAACAGGCCTGGGGGCAGAACGTGGTTTGAGCATCAAAGCCCCTGGCGGTTACTAGGTGAAGTGTGTTCATATGTTACCTAGGTCTTTGTTGCAGAAAGCAGCCACCCGGGCTTCCCCCTTCTTTCTGATCTGCCTGCAGGTGGCGTCTGTGTGACTTCGGAACCAAAAGAGGATTACATCCATTTCCTGGTCCTCACGGATATCTGTGGGAACAGAACCTACGGTGTGGTCGCCCAGTACTACCGACCCCTGCATGTAGGTGGATCTGCTGCTGTCCTCTGAGCTCGGGGTGGGCTTTCTTTGTTGTTGCTTATTGTCGTGTAAGAATATGCTTGCTACGTTTCCAGTCATTGCATGACTCTGAGACATTGCATTCCCAGCGCAGCATGCAGCCTCCAGAACTTTCCATCTCCCAGCTCGGGCTCACTCAGCTCCCCTCCTCTCGCCCCACCAACCACTCAGTCGCTTTCTGTCTCTGGATTTGTCTTTGGCACACTCCACGATGTAGAACTGTCTAGTGCTGGTCCTTTTGCGATAGAGTCTATCGCTGAGGGCTGTGCTGTGTGTCCCTTTGTGTTCTAGTGGTATGTCTCTGTTCATCCCAAAACTGGAGGTCTCCAGGGTGGCTTCCTGGTCCTTGCTGAAAACCCTCCAGTGCTGCATGGTGTGACCCATTGCAGGACCCGTCTATACGGACTGGAAGGCGGGAGCTGGTGGAGACCCTTCCTTACGTGTCATTTCTGTAGGAGATGCCAGCTTTTGGCAGTCTAGGCCTGTAGTGTCAGCACAGGAGGTGACATGTCCTTGCTGCCCTTTGTCCAGGATGAATATTGTTTCTACAATGGCAAGACCCACTGGGAGCCCAGCGTGAGCTCGGCTAGACGCTTTGTGCCCTTCGCGGTGTGCGTGGTGTCCCGGTTCCCATACTACAATTCCCTCAAGGACTGCCTCTCCTGGTACGTCGGGGCCAGTGTTGTTAATAAGCCTTAGGTCTGGTGGGCCGTGGTCCCAGGAGCACTGTGGGAAGCCTGGGGTTTCCATCAGTACATGTGGAATCAGGATGGCAGGAAGAAGGCGGCACTAACGGTTTCAGGTTTATTATTTTTTCTTAAAAGAGCGTAGCTGGGTATGGCCGTGCATTCCTTTCTTTAATCACACACAGCACTTGGGAAGCTGAGGCAGGAGGATTACTTTGAATTTGAGACCAATCTGCTCTATATAGTGAATTCCAGGCCACGCCTGGGCTACAGAGTAGGACCCTGTCTCAACAACAAAATAATAAAAATAAAAAGAGATGTATATGAAGAGAAACTCCAGGCCTCATGACCTGAGAGAATCAGCAGGCTGTCATTGCTGGACGATTATTGACATTCACAAATATGTCGAATCCTGGCAGCATCAATAACCCTTTCTGCTGCTATTGGGTGGGAGTTCTGAGGACAAGGGTTAGGGTGTGGCTCAGTTGGTAGATTGCCTAACATGCCCAAAGCCCTGGGTTACATCTGCATAAACCCAGCCTGGTAGCTCGTGCCTGTCCCAGCACTGGAGAGGCAGAGTTAGGAATATCAAATGGAATCCTTAGCTACTTAGGGAGTTTGAGACTAGCCTGGGCCACATTTAAAAAGGTCATGGTCCTGGGATTGGCGCTACCAGTTTGACTAAAGACAGGTGGCAGGCAGCATGACTTTCCCCTTCCCAAGACAAAAGAGCAGTCCTCAGACTCACCGAGAGGCTAAATGGCACTTGGTGTCTTCTCAGGGACACTTGTAGACTCTACACTTAGGTCACAGAGCGAGACAAAAGCATGCTGGCCAAGCAGGAATCTCTGTGAATTCCCAGCATTCATATTTGGATTCCAGTGTTATCATGGTTCACTTTTCAAACAGAGCTGCCTCTTGGGCATAATTCAGTCTGGCGTCTGCCGTAGACAGTGTCTTTATAGAACAGAGAACTTGGTTGGTCTTAGTGAGATGAGGAAACGCATGTTTACAGAAAGGTCTGCCAGCCCAGGGAGTGGTGAGGGGCCTTAGGACTGCTCCCTCCTTACCTCCTCACAGGCGCTCTTTATTCCTTGGAAGCAGACAGCTCTGCTCCTTCCCAGGCCCCGCGCTACAGAGCAGGTGGTGCTTTTTACCCTTTGCTGTCAGAAGCTCATGGATGAGGACAGGTGCTTTCTTATTCTTCCCGGATCAGTTCTCGGTGCCAGTTCAGTGGCTGACTGATCACGTGGTGGCACTCCCTCCTGCTGGGTGCCAGTGCAAGCATGTGACCTCAGGGTTGCCTCCTTCTGTGGCCACTGCTGCCCTGTCAGAAGTAGAGAACAGTTAGAGAAGAGCAAAGGACAGAAATGCAGACTGTACCGTGCATGCGTATGTGCGTGCATGCGTGTGTGCATGCGTGTGTGCATGTATGTGTGTGTGTTGGGGGGGTGGCCCACATCTGCCATCTCAGCCCTCCTGGCAGGAGTTCAAGTCATCCCTAACTGGCAAGTTTGAGGCCAGTGTGGGCTACAGGTGATCCTACTTCAACTAACCAACCAGAGTGGCATGTCTAAACAGGCTTTGGATACACAGCAGAAAGAACACATTTGTGTTGGGGACAGTAGATTATAGGCAGTTTTACTTTAAAAATTTTATATTGATGTTATTATATTTTTATAATAAATTCAAATATGGAATATTGGCTTTTCTACGTCCTGACATAAGACCTGTGAATGGTTATTATTTGGTATTTATGGACAAGCAGAAGTTCTTTGAACTGTGGTTTTGATAGGTGGGTTTTTTTTTCGGGGGGGGGCTGCCTGACAAGGAGGGACCCCCACGGGTCCTCAGCCCTATGGACACCACACATCTTCACTCAACTGTAACCTCCAGGCTCTTGTATAGCTCCTTAGGCAGGGTCACTTTCTCTTCTGGTCAGATTTCCCTCCTTTGGGCCAACTTGCCACTGACCTGGTCCCCTCAGGTACCACCATGAGATTATGAAGATGAAGGTTTTTGGGGTGCAGTGGGATAGTGGCAAAGTCTTGCCATGTCTGTGTAGGTTCCCCACTTGTATCCCACGTGACTACTTCCAAGATCTCCTGCCCCTCAGTCCATTCCCAAGGGGCAGACCTCTGCCCCCAGGCTATCACTGACCTGAGCCGGAATCTCTCTGTGTAGCCTAGGCTGGTTCTCTCTGCCTCAGCCTGAGTGCTGGGATCACAGTCATGGGCTCCACACCTGGCCACCCCTTATATTTTAAAGTTTTACTTTCAAAGCCTGAATGCACCAGGCAGGTATGATGGTGCAGGCCTTTAATTCAGACACTTGGGAAGCAGAGGCAGGTGGATCTCTGTGAGATTGAGGCCAGTCTGGTCTCCAGAGTGAGTTTCAGGACAGCCAGGTGTTGGGAGCAGTGAGACCCCCAGATCCTGAATTTCTTGTAATCCCCTGATCTGAGTGCCTACAGCCGCTCTGAGCACAAGACCTTCAGGAGTTCCTGATGGCAGGAGAGTGGTTTCTGGTGGGTTTGGCTGGGGCGTGGCTATCTCTATATAATCTGCCCCTGAAGACAATAAAGGGGGCATTCTTGGGGAATTCAAGGATGACCCATGTCGCTGTCTCTCTATGTGTGTCTGTGTATTTTAAACTCCAGTCCCCTTGCCCGAAGCTCAGTAACTGGGTGCCAGCGCACAGAGCGCAGACACGGGGTGGGGGGGACAGGACAATTGGAGGTCCCCACTGAGATATCTGCAGCCAGGGCTCTGTTACACAGAGAAGCCCTGTCTCGAAAAACAAAAACAAAAACGCACTGTAGAACCTTCCTCGAGCAGTTCAAAGTCTCGTGTTCCTAGTCTTCTCCACTGAAGCATAGCTTGTAAGCAGTTACACACACACTTTCTAGCCATTTTTTCCCACAACCCCAAATTATTAGCACCCAAAACCAAAGTAGCCGAGGGTGACAATCAGACGGTGACAATCAGACTGTTGTTTAACTTTGTGGCTTTTTTTTAAAATTTCAGTCTCTTGACTCATCTGAAGCTCTGCAAAGACTTTGAAGTTGACAATCACATAAAAGATTTTGCCGCAAGACTGTCGTTAATACCCAGCCCACCACCTGGGCCGCTCCACTTGGTAAGTGAGACCTGGAACCAGGCTGAGTCTTTCTGTTGTGTGTCGAAGATTGTTGAGTCAAAATGCTTTAAACTATTTCCAGTTTCATCCATGTTTAACCTGTTCTCCGGACACTGCTCTCCTGGAGTTCTCATTGAATGGTTTTACATACTCATCTCTCCAGGAAAAAGTTAAGATATTTGGACTGGGTTTGCCTGAGAGGCTTGTGCCCGGTGTGGGATGGGTCTGTTTAGTATTAACTCACAAGATCATGTCCTGCTCTTCAGAAACTACGAGCCCAACTTTCAGCCTAAGGAAGTCCTTACATTTAAACCTTTTTTTTTTCATTTATTTGTCTTGGGTATTGGGTATGGGACTTACTTTTTGTCTTTTCTCCTACACATCCGACTGATAAAAGTAGCCAGCCTCTTGGCCTCTGTTCTTAGGAGAGCCATTATGTTGTTTAAACAGCAGGTAGGTATTTCCCCAACTGGGTTCCTGCCCAAGAAATTTTACTAGTGTCTTCAGGCTGCCAGGAACCTCCAGTGAAGCTCTGTTACTCTTTTCGTGGCTGGAATAAAATGCTGGCAGAAACAGCAGTGTAAGAGAAGGAGGGCTGCAGGGACTGTCCCATCCCCTGGGAGCTGGGAAGGCACGGTGCTGTTCCCGGCAGTAAGAGTGTGTGGCTGTGGCTTCTTTCATCTTGCTGGGTCAGGAGGCAGAGGCTAGACTGGAACCAGGCCTGGGCTGTGGTGGCCAAAGGCCTGCCCATAATTTGATACTTCTGTCGTCCAGCCCTCATTGCAAGACAGGGTTTCTCTGTGGAGCCCTGGCTGCCCTGGAACTCTCTGTAGACCAGGCTGGCCTCGAACTCAGAGATCCACCTGTCTCTGCTTCCTGAGTACTGGAGTACTGGGATTAAAGGCGTGCGCTGCCATGGCCTGGCTCTCACCACAGTCTCTAATGTGCTCAGTTGTCGCGTGTAGAGCATTTTGATCTCTGTTGTAGACATCACTCTGAATTAACAGTGGTTCTTGATCTTCGTAGATATTTAACATGAAGCCGCTGCAAGTTGTGTTTCCTTCTCGAGCCGACCCCGAGAGCCCCATCATCGACCTGGACCTTCACCTGCCCCTGCTGTGCTTCCGGCCCGAGAAGGTGTTGCAGGTGTGTGGGGGCCAGGACTATTGCTTGCTAGACAGGATTAAACTACATTTTGCAGTGCAGGCCACGGCTTCGGTGCAGCTCAGGGCTGGGGCTCATTGCCTCAGCCTCTTGATGTAAACCCCAGGACTGCCAAAAAAAATAATGAAACCAGGAACCCATGCACTCAAAGTATCCACGCCCTGTGCCTAAATCCGACCCTTGCCGCTGCACACATGCCTGTAAGCAGCCTTGGCTTCGGTTTTGGTAAACAGAGTCGGGGATGAGGCTAAAAGCAACCTCTGGTCCTTGGGGAGGAGAGAGGGACTTCCCATGTGCAGCCCAAAGCAGCCAGAAGCGGAAGCCAACAGCGTTCTTGCTCCCCTAGATCCTGACCTGCATCCTGACGGAGCAGCGCATCGTGTTCTTCTCCTCAGACTGGGCCCTGCTGACGCTCATCGCGGAATGCTTCGTGGTCTACATCCACCCGCTGCAGTGGCAGCACACCTTTGTGCCCATCCTGTCGGGACAGATGCTGGATTTCGTCATGGCTCCCACATCTTTCCTCATGGGCTGTCACCTGGATCACTTTGAAGAAGTCAGAAAGGTTAGGGTGGGAGCTCAGACTTGGGGGAAATGAACCCGCGTGACTCCGTCGTGCGGCTGGTGGAAGCTGCATTCAGCAGTGCTCTGTGTCTCCTGCATGCAGCCCATGAAGTGAGAGGCCAAGGAAGGATGTGCTTGTAGTCCTGGAGCACATTGTCATTCTGTCTGCAGGCTGCGTGCTCTGGGCATCACGAGGCACTACATATGCACAGACAACACAGTGCGCCATCTTTCCGTCTTTTCTGTCCCTGCACCACGTGGACACACTGTGTGGTCTCATTTGCTCGCTCTCTTGGTCTAGGGATGTGTTTGAAATCAAGACCCCTGCGATTCAAGGACCAGAGTCTTGTGTTAGCCTCTCTTGTGTTAGCTTAGGTTCAGAGTGGTACCCGTGACTTGCAGCAGGCTAAGTGGGAACAGACATCCGGGCACTGGAGTGCTGTGACCTCCAACCTCTACTGGTAATTAGCTGTGTAACCTGGGTGAATCAGTTCTTCCCTCAGCCTCTTTCCTCATCTGTGAAGGGAGGCAGGGCGGGTCCTTGTGGGCAGGGCTGTCACATGGCTGACTC
>NC_022017.1:30462101-30463079 GCF_000317375.1 Microtus ochrogaster | reverse complement strand
CCCTCCTCCCACCCTTCCTGCTTTGTTTTAAATGCATCCATTGCGCTTTGTTAACACTTGGCATGCACGTGCGTGCAGCAGGCTGCTCACAGTGTTGGGGGCACCTGTGGGTCTGGCTGTTCACGCTCTGTGTGGCTTGCACTTACTTGAAATAGCCAACTCCTTCCTCTCTTAGCCATCAAAGGACAGCAAGTTTGCCAGACTTGTTGCTACAGTGAGGATCAAGCGGGACATGGGGTAGCCCTTGGCGTGCTGTAGGTGTTTAACGGAGGGTCACTGTGCTGCTAATTAGAGATAGTATTTGTTGGTGACAGTCTCACACTGTTGCTGAGGCTGGCCTGGAACTCACTGTAATCAAGTGTTGTGATCACAGTGTGTGACTATGGTATGTGTTTAAATTTTGACCCGTCACGGATCCTGGGTAGATGGACAGCTGTCAGCTTGAAAATGTTTGACAGATACTGGGGTGGCTCCCCTTTGGCTGTGATGGCAGTTATGGGGTTGTCCAAAAGTCCTTGTGTAAGCGAAGGTCTCCCTTTCTCTCGGGGATACAGCCCAGAGCAGAGCCGCTGAGTCAGCTCTATGGCTAACTACCTGGGACACAGCTAGGCTCCCAAGGCAGCATCTGGATTTGAGAACCCAGCAGGCAGTCCCATCTCATGCCCTTGGTGACTCAGGGCCATCCACTGTTGCTAATGGCATCCATGGCTTTTCATGTGCACATTGGTAGTTCCACAGGGCAGGGAGAATAGCGTTAAATTTGTTTTGAATCATTTTTTAAAATGTATTTGTGCGTATGTATGAGAAAGGGCAGTGGCATACATGCTGTGGCATGTGTGGAGAGGTCAGAGGAGGACATTTGGAAGTCATTTTAATTTTCCACTTTATGAGGCAGGGTCTTGTTTCTGTTTTGATTCTGTAAACTCCACTGAGCTTCTGTGTGATTCTCCAGTCTCCACCACCATCTCACTGTAATCC
>NC_022017.1:30454915-30460583 GCF_000317375.1 Microtus ochrogaster | reverse complement strand
TCTCACTGTAATCCCCCTGTCTCCACCATCTCACTGTAATCCTCCTGTCTCCACCGCCATCTCACTGTAGAATGATGAGATTAAAGATATGTATTACCAGCTGGGGATGGTGGTGCACACCTTTAATCTCAACACTAGGGAGGCAGAGGCAGGGGGATCTCTGAGTTTGAGGCCAGCCTGGTCTACAGATCAAGTTCTAGGACTACACAAAGAAACTCCATCTTGAAAAACCAACCAATCAAACAAACAAAATGTGCATTACCACATATGACTTTTAATTTTAAATTTCAGGGGGCTAGGTGAAGAGAGAAAAAGAGAAAGTGGATGGGGAGGAAGTGTTAGTTTGAGAGACAGACTTGCTATAGCTCAGGTGGGTTCAGAACTCACTGTTGTGGCCCTTGAACTTATGATCTCCTAACTCAGCCTCTGGAGTTATGGGGTTTATACACCACTATACATAACTTTTTTTCTGGGCACTTTGGGTATGGACAAAAGCAGCGAAGGGAGCACACCGCACACCGAGCGCTTCTCACCCTCCCTGCTGTCTGCTGTCTGCCTGTTTCAGTTTCCTTGCTCTCCACACGTTTCCTAGAAATCTAAAGGAAATTCCCCGCCCCCCACCCCATAAGCTGTCCCATTTCTCCTGGGAGGGCGGACGGGTGAGCAGGCCTGTGTGTTCTTGCCAAAGCCAGTGACTCAGTGTTGAAAATAGCTTAGGAAAAGGCTGTTCAGACCTCCCCAGGAGGGTTAGGGACAGAAAACCTCATCCTGTGTGCTGTGTGGACCAGAAAAAATGGGCAATACTAGGAGGTTTAAAATGGTGTTTCTTTTTTATGTCATTCGTGAAAAGCTGTTTTGTTTGGGCTCCTTGGACAGGAAGCTCCCCCCCCCCCCGTATGTATTTACTTAGTATTGCTGGTTAGGAATCTTGCAGGAAACTTGCTGGGTAATTTATTTATTCTGGAAGATTCCAAGAGCAGCATTTTGGGTGTGTTTGGTGTTATGCTTCTCCTGAATGGGATCACAGAGAAGAACTGGGAGGGTCCCTATACTGTCATAACCTGGCCACATTTTGTGCACAGCTGGCCTCGGCACGGAGGGTAACATTGTGCACCTCGCCAGGGGACCCATGTCTGCTCGGTCAGACATTGGTATCTTCTAAGTGTCCCTGTCTCTTTCTGCAGACTTGGGAGTCTTGGGGTCCAGTGCCACTCATGCCTAGTACCTGCCCTCAGAGATAAGACTTTAAGAGTCCTGTGATATGCATTTTTTTTTCAGAAATTCCACCACTGTATTGAGGTCACTCAGCCTTGTATTCTGGGCCCTGGGTGGCAGAGCTGACTGGACAGCTGAACGATACACTGGGCATTGAGTGTGGGGAGTGTATTTGTGGAGTTCTGGAATGTTCCTTCAAGGCGCTGTGAAGTACTCCATGTAGTATTTGTCCTAGGGTGATGGAAACTTAACAACTGCCTTGGTGCCACGACTCCGAGAAGGCCGATGGCCATCTATGTGTGAACTGCTCACTTTTCACAAGGGAGGGGATTCTGACCCTTGGTGCAGTCCAGGACATCCTCCAAGATACTGCTGAGTGGCAAGAACACTGAGTGAGCCACTCCCAGGGAGTCCTTAGAGTGGTCAGAGCCATAGAGACCCAGAGTAGAAGGCCGTGGAGGAAGAAGCAGCAAGTTAGCATTGAATGGGGACAGAGTTTCCTCCTGGGGACAGGTGCAGGTTTGGAGATAGTAGCAGTGGAGGCTGCAGAGTGGGCAGAACCGACAGTGTAATAAAGTGCACACAGCCGCTATTCATCAGACTTCCCCACCACAGGACTCCCAGCATCCTGCACGCCCGCGGAGGTGTTTGCACTGGGCCGGGTGGTGGAACAGTGGTACAGTCTCAGCAAATGCAAACACTGTCGTGGGTTTTTAAAAGTGTGTGCAGACTCCGATTCATACCTTGATCTTTGTCTTGCAGGAGGCGGATGGTTTGGTCCTGATAGACATTGACCATGGGAGTGTCACCTGCTCTACGTCCTCTGACAGCGACATCGCTATCCCTGATGTCCCCCTTGTGCTGGCACAGACCTTCATTCAGAGGTAACACGAGACAGCTTGTGTTGGAGCACAAGTATGTCCCAATTCTGTGTTTGCCACTTCTCTAATTTGTTATTCTCATAGATATTTTTCATACTTAGGTTTTGGACATTATTTTTGAAATTGTATTACTTATTTTTGGTGTTTTTGAGATAGGGTCTAACTGTATAGCTCTGGCTGGCCTCGAACTCACAGAGATCTGCTTGCCTTTGTCTCCCGAGTGCTGCAATTAAAAGTGTGTGCCACTCTGCCCCATTGTGAATATTTTTAAACAAAAGTGATTTGTCTTTATTCAGATATTGTCTAAATATGAATCACGGCGTAACGGAGGCAGGGCACATTGGAAACCCAGGAAGGTTCCAAGAAAGTTCTCAATGCTGTGTCCCCTGGGCCCTATGCTGTGGTCTCCTAAGCTTGCTCGCTCTTCATTCATTCATTCATTCATTCACTCATACATTCATTCACTCATACATTCATTCACTCATACATTCACTAGATAGGTGTAGGACATTGTGAAGTGCTTCGATTCAGCTGGATCTGCACCAGTGACAGCAGCAATGCTCCCTGTGCTGTGATACTCAGGGTGGTCATCTTGAGGGTGGTCGCCTCCCCAGCGCTCCTGTGTTTTACCTCCCTTGGTTCTTGACTGTGTGCTGGTTCTTTGGAGTTGGCTCAGTGGGCGTTCTCCCCAGAGGATTAATTCACAGATATTCAATGCTCTGAGGGCTCTGGGATCTCCACAGTGCAGAGGCCCCCATCCTTGGGTGGCTGGGGATGCCTGTGCTGGTAAGTCAGGAGGTGATTGCACTGTGGCCCTGGTCCCAGGCTGGGCAGATGTCACACACAATACCCTGCTCCCTTGATTGTACTGTTCCTGCTCCGCTCTAGAACTGTTGTCCTTGGGAGCCGTAGGAAATGGTAGCGAGAGAGACCCCCGTTGTTCAGTACATGATTGCAGAGTTTGATGCCACATTACCTGGAATGTGGGTCTTAGGAGGGATGCTGAGGTTGAGGGACAGTGAGCAAATATGGCAGATAGCCTTAGACTTTGTGGCAGAGAGCCAGATTGGGCTGTGTCTGCTGAGGTCAGGGATGTGGCTCTGTAGGCCTGTGGCTAATTCTAGGGTTTTGCTATGTAGCCCTGGCTAGTCTGTAACTGGCTTTATAGGCCATGCTGACCTTCACTAGTCCTTGCAATCCTGCTTCAGTCTCCTGAGTGTTGGGACCATGGACATGAGCTACCGCACCGGCTCTTTGGTGGTTCTTATTGGTGATTTTCTTTTCCTCAGTACTAGGGGTCACACCAGGACCTTGTGCGTGTGAGGCAAATGTTCTACTGTTGGACTTAGGCCCCATCCCTTGATTGTTTTCCAGGCAGGGTCTCACTATGTAGCTGTCTTAGTCAGGGTTCTATTGCTGTGAGGAGATATCATGACCATGGCAACTCTTACAAGGAAAACATTTAACTGGGCCTGGCTTACAGTTCAGAGGTTTAGTCCATTATCATCATGGCAGGAAGCATGGTGGCATACAGGCAGACACAGTGCTGGAGAACAAGCTAAGAGTTCTACATCTTGACCCTCAGGCAGTAGAAGCAATGGCATGTCACACTGAGCCTAGCTTGAACATCTAATACCTCAAAGCCTGACTCCATAGTGACACACTTCCTCCAACAAGGCCACACCTCCTAAGGATGCCACTCCCTATGGGCCAAGCATTCAAACACCACAGCAGCCAAGGCTGGCTCCAAACTCCCAGTCTTCCTAGCTCCGACTCTGAGGGCTGAGGTACAGACATGCACCACCGCTCTCCGGGCCCCTTTGGTCCTTCTGTTGGGGGGACTGGAACCCTGGTCTGGGGGGCTTGAGCATGCTTGCTGGGCTTTCCTGACCTCTCACTCTGGTCTGGTGGGCAGACTTTTTGCCTGGATGGAGTCTTCTGCGTATTGGTGGAGCGTTCCTAGTCAGGAGCTCCAAGATTTAAATACTTAAGAATCTGTCACATTTTGAGTGCTGACTCAGTGCCAGAAGGGGGAAATGCGTCACCTGAGCTCCTGTGACAGGTCACATTAAAAACCCAGGCTTACCAACATCCTGTGGGAAAGGGCCTTCATCTGTGGGACTGACGTAAATGAACGTGGTGTTTAGGTTTGGGCACAGCCTGAGTTGTCTCACTGGGTGAGGGCAGGTATTCAGAATCTCATACTTGAGACACCTCTGCTCTCAAAGTTGGCTTCTTTCTGTTTTATTTGGGGTGTGGTGGGACTAGAACCCAGGGCCTCAGGACATGCTAGGCCAGGCCAGCACTCTCAACACTAAGCCCCACTCTACTAAATAAAACATTATGGATAAGGAACACTCAACCTGTGTATAGAAGTCAGCCCCTGCCATTTCTTCTGTAACTAGAGGTTTTTGCACTTTTTTTTTTTTTGAGACAGGGTTTCTCTGTAGCTAGAGCCTGTTCTGGAACTAGCTCTTGTAGTCCAGGCTGGCCTAGAACTCACAGAGATCCTCAGGCCTCTGCCTCTTGAGTGCTGGGATTAAAGGCGTGCGTCACCATCGCCCAGCCGCACTTTTTAAAAATTAGTTAACTTATAGGTATTTTACCAGCATGTATGTCTGTGCACCATGGTTGTGTCCTGTGCCTAAGGATGACAGAAGAGGACACTGGGTTCCCTGAGACTACAGTCACAGACTGTTGTAAGCTACTGTGTGGGTGCTGGAGATTGAACCCAGGCCCTCTGGAAGAGCTCAGCCGTCTCTCCAGTTCCCATCATCAGAAGTTTGAAAGACTCCACAGTTGGGCTGGAGAGGTGGTTCAGCAGTTAAGAGCACTGTCTGCTCTTCCAGAGGACTCAGTTCAATTCCCAGCACCCACATGGCAGCTTACCACTGTCTATAACCCCAGTTCTAGGGAATCCAACACTTTCACATGGGCATTCATTGCAGGCAAAACACCAATGCACATAAAATACAAATAAATACATTAAAAAATAATGTTTATAAAGAAAGTCTCCAAAGTCAAGGTAGGGGAATGTGGGGGGTTGTCCTTCATGGCTGTGGGAGCTGGGGTCATGGCTATCCTGCAGCCACCTTGGAGTTTGGGTTGGACTCCTGAGTGGGATCTTACATTCCTCTTGATAAGCAGGGCTACTCCCCTGGCAGGGGGCAAGAGTCATTCCAAGCTAGCCTGGCTATTTGCTTTGGCTGAGAATCCAGCAGTGTCTGCATGGCTTGCTTTTCAGAATCCAAGCACAGAGGTGTGGGGTTGGGTCCCTGCTGTGGCAGGGCCCCCAGAGTGAGCCTGTAGGAGGTAGCATCTCACAGGGGTTCAGTACAGGAACATTGTTTTGTAAACCTGACAGGTCCATATGCTTCTAAGCCTGATCCAGGCCCTTGTGGGCCCTCCTCAACTGTCCTAAAAGGCAAAGCACATCTATTCAGAGATGCTTGGCCAGAGAGTCATAGGGCAGTGGTCTTTTCTCCCAGATTCCCCTAGAGATGCTGATGAGAAGTGTCCATCACCTTAGGTCAGGGATAAGGGCCCTTTTTTGGGTATGCTGTCTGTGCATG
>NC_022017.1:30446555-30454815 GCF_000317375.1 Microtus ochrogaster | reverse complement strand
TCTGTGCATGCGCGCACGTGTGTGTGTGTGTGTGTGTGTGTGTGTGTGTGTGTGTGTGTGTGTGTGTAAGATGAGGTTCTATAGGGAGTGGCTAGCTTCTTACACCCAACTGTCCCTGAACAGAAGGCTCGGAAAACGCCACACCACAGGTAGCACCGTGGTGTGGCCCATGCAGGGAAGTGGCTGGTATTCTGTGCCCTGTTCTGTGTTTGGCATTAACATGCAGTTGTCATGACTCTGTTAGGCAGGAAGGTCCCAAAAGGCCTCACGAGTCAGGTCAGTCAGGGCTGGCGCTCCTACTCGGCAGCTCCTCGGGGTGTTAGCAATGAGTCCGGAACATCACCCCAACCTGCACCAGCTTCTTATGGTCCATGTTGGGCCCTGCAAGCTTACTATGCTCATGGAGGATTGTGGGTACCCATGAGCCTTTCCACCTCACTCCAGGGGCTCCCACTACCTTGTATCTTCTCACATTCATAGCTGCACACATGGGGTCTGTGTTGTCCCCTTTATCACTTCTCATGTGTAGCCAACTTCTCTTGTTTTCTGTCTCCTCTACTCTGGCATAAGCCCCATGTAGTAGGGTCTCTGTCTGGCCCACTCTCAGGACTGTGCCTGGCCTACACTGGGCACACAAGGAACATTTGTGGAACAAATGTGTGTTGCTTCTGTCTGTCTAAAATAACAGACTTGTTTGCTGATGCCCAGAGCCTACCCTTGGGCAAATCTCATATCCTTGAACTGCTAGAGATCGTGCTCAGGGCTACGTCCCTAAGCCCATCTCAAAAACACAAGTTTGCGTGGTAATGGGAAGGCCAGGCCCCATGCTTGGTGGTGGCTCTAGGTGAGTCCCTCTCTGTGCTCGAGGGCTCGCAGATGAGCCGGTGGTCAGCTCCCTCCTAGGCCATGAATGGTGGCACTCAGGACTTGTAATGCAGGACACAGAGTGGCTTCTGGTCCTACCTGGCCAGGGGATGCTGCTTCCAGGAGCAGTGGTTGACAGTCCTGGCAGCCCTGACACAGGAAGTACTTGTGTTCTGGAAGAAGGCCCGCTCCTTTTAGGTAGACCTTCAGGGGGTGATATTTGGAGGTGAATGAACTTTTCCGGTCCTGAGTTTGTAATGCTCCCCCACACCGTTGACAGACACCAGAGCATCTTCAAGTACTGCTTGGCTTCTGCTCATGTCACACCCAGCCACTCAGCTTGGTCTGCCCTTTTCCAGAGTCCAGAGCCTCCAGCTGCATCCAGACTTGCACCTTGCCCACCTGAGCTCCAGCACAGACTTGAACGAGGGCCTTGCCCGCCGCCGAGCCTGGCAGCAGACGCTCAACTGCAAGATCCAGCATATCACCCTCCAGCTGCTCGTTGGCATCTTCAGGTATTTCAGAGCTCATCACGGCGTCTGGGCTTGGCCACTGAGCTCATTCCCCAGCCTCTCCTCAAGGCCTGAGCAGATAGTCTCCACCCTGCCCAGCATCCTCCCAGCCTTGACTCTGTCTCTATCATCACTGGCCACTTAGATGGTGGTTTGCAAGGTGACTTCCTGGGAGATGCTGCCTGCAGACCCAGTCAGTGTCTGTGTGCCCTGGCTGAGGGCTCAGGGTCCGTCAAGGGAGGGTCTGTTCCTGAAGCTAATTATGAGATAGTCGGCCATTTCCGCGGGACTCAGAAGCCTGATGGTGCAGCGTCCAAGGCACTCAGGACAGATGAGTGTGCCGGCTTTACTGCTAGGAAGCTCTTTACCATTGCCTACTGCCTGGTGTGTGCCAGCGCCACCTAAGCCCTGAACTGCCATTGGCTAAGTAGTAAAGTTTGTGTGTTGAATGTGACACAGTACAGGAGCTGAACTGTCACTTAGGACTTATGTTACAACCTGGGGCCCTTTCTTTCTTCCAGCTGTTCTCTTTCTCTTGCTGCATCCCTTCTCCCTCTAGCTGCTTGTTCTCTGCATCTCTAGCAAAGGAGGCTCTGAGGCAGGCTCTGGTCTGTTCTGGAAGGGTGTCCTCTCAGGAGCGATTAACACAGAACCATGGTGTGCTCTGTGCTCTGTTTCCAAACTGAAACTTAAACAGTCTGTCTTTTTTAATGTCTTCATGTACATAAAGCAATTTTTTTGTTGTTGTTGTTTTTAAGACAGGGTCTCTCTGTGTAGCCCTGGAACTCCCTGTGAGACCAGGCTGGCCTCGAACTCACAGAGATCCAACTGCCTCTGCCTCCCGAGTGCGGGGATTAAAGGTGTATGCCACCACGGCCCAGCTACATAAAGCAAACTTAGGGAAACTAACGAGGTGGTGCGTCAGAGATGGACTGTATTGTTCTTTTGCTCAAAGTGCGATCCTGTGATGTTTCTTTTCTTCTTTGGAGACAAATCTTTTATGGTTGAGGTGGTCAGGTATCTTTATTTTTTTTAAAGATTTATTTATTTATTATGTATACAGTGTTCTGTCTGCATATATACTTGCAGGCAAGAAGAGGGCACCAGATCTCATTATGAATGGTTGTGAGCCACCATGTGATTGCTGGGAATTGAACAAAGACCTCTGGAAGAGCAATCAGTGCTCTTAACCTCTGAGCCATCTCTCCAGCCCCATGGGTGTCTTTATTTTTTTTAAACAACAACAAAATACTTTCTATCCGAGTGTGGTAGTGCACGTATGTAACCCCAGAATTTGGGAAGGAGTCAGAGGTAGGAAGATCGGTAGTCCAAGACTGCCCTCTGGGTTTGGGGCCAGTTTGTGCTATATGAGACTATTCTCCCCACTCCCAAAACAAAGCAACCAGCAAATGAGATTCCAGACTGTGAAACTCTATATCCCTCGATGAATGCACTTTTACTCACTGGTAGGAAGATACTAGGCCATCCATCTGGCCACACCCTGCAGGCCATCGGCTATTTATATGTCCCTGTGGTTTGGAAAGATTGTCAACTGAAGTCCCACGAACTTATTACGTGAGACAGGTTATGCAGTGGAGAAGGAGGGACTTGTCCGGGACAGGCTAGTAGTTGAAGCGTTGGCGGCATCTGCATGCCCTCCACCCTCAAACTGACAAGCACCATAGCTGATTATTGAGTCTTAACTGGTGTAAAGAGCTGAGGCTCAAGGAGGAGGCGGCAGCACTGTCTTCCGCCTTCCTCCTAGTTGGAGAAGTGATGGCGATCACGTAGTCCATCTTGATGCTGTCGTTCTGGGGATGCAGTAAGTTGTGAAGGGTGTGTCTCTCAGCATCATTCTGCTGCTAGAAGACAGTGTGCTTTTGCACGTTTGTAGTTCAGCACATGACCCCCCTTCTCTTTGCTAGGGAAGTGAAGAATCACTTGAATTATGAGCACCGCGTGTTCAACAGCGAGGAGTTTCTCAAGACGCGGGCAGCAGGGGACCAGCAGTTTTATAAGCAGGTGAGAGGGTGGGGCTCGGGCGGTACCACCCACTCACTTCTCTGTTGAAACATCTCTCGAGGAAGGCGTTTTCGGGATCTCGTACTGTCTAAAAAAGCGAATACAGTGGATGAGAAAGAATGTTTTTGCCTGGTTTTCATTCCTTGGCTGCCTCGATTTTAAATTAGCTTTGGAGTATAGTCTATTTTAAATAAGAGACAGTTATAGGCAGGTGGGTTTGGTGGACTGTGGCACATGTGCAGACGTGGGTGACCATGCCCTCAATCAGAACATCAGTCCCCTTTCCCTGCCACCATCCTCTGGCCTTGCAGCCTCTGCTCTGTCCATGAGGAGAGCTTGGCCCATTTTCCATTGACACACTGCTGGTCCTTTCTTTCTCTCGGGGACTGACCTGAGCTGTGTCTCAGCAGCTTCCTCAACATCATTCTAGAGTTGAGGTGGAGCCCTCTCTCTCTCTCTCTCTCTCTCTCTCTCTCTCTCTCTCTCTCTCTTTGAGACAGAGTTTCTCTTTGTATCTGCCCTAGCTGTCCTGGAACTACCTTTGAGGTTCAAGGTGGCCTCAAACACACAGAGATCCGCCTGCCTCTGCCTCCCAACTTTTGGGATTAAAGACGTGCACCATCACCGCCTGGCAAACCCACTGTTTCTGCCCATCCCTTAATGACTGGTTTGTCCATCATACAAAGCGTGCAGGGCTTTGATCTGGTCGGCATCCCTGTGGAGCCCCTGTGGGTTTGTGAGACACCTTTGAGGTGGGAAGAGTCGTCCGTCTCCAGGGTCTAGGTTACACCACTCACGTGTATGGTGTGACTCCCACATGACTCTTGTGTGCCTCTCCGCCCCCTTTCTGCCCTGCGTCCCTCTTGGTGTCCTCTGCTCTCTTATAGTGATCCAGGTCAGTTTGTGGTCCTGCCCATCTGGGTCAAGGCTATCCTTACTAACTCTAGTTATTCACAGAGTGCGGCTGTCCATCTTTTTACATGGTCTATTTCTTCCCTGTATCTTCCTACACTGTTTTGACTTTGAGTTCCTGGTGTGGATCTTTCTGGATCTCCATCCTCCCAGTAGATCTGGGCACCTTTTACCTCCTTTTCCTGCCTATGTTGGGGGTTGCCTGTAGTCTGAGAATTTCCTTGCCAGATGGCAACCCATACATTTGGGTAGAAACAGCCTCAATGCTATGGAGTCCCCTGTGGAGTCAGGACCTTGGGGCTGTCTGGTTCCTGACCTGGCTGAGACAGCCTGTGTGCTGAGGAATGTCCCGAGGTCCCTGGGGCCAGGGTCACATACACTACAGGGGCAGCTGTTGTAGTGGCCGGGTGGCCTGGGCTTCTTAGCTTTAGTCTTTCCATGTGCCAGTAAGGAACGAACCTCTAAGTACTTAAGACCCCGTTGCAGGCCTGGAGAGATGGCTCAGTGGTTAAGAATGCATACTGCTTTCTAGTGGGTACAGCTCTCAATACCCTCCTTGCGTGATTCACATCATAATCTTGGATCCAGGGGGATCTGACCACTCTGGCCTCTGCCAGCACCTACACTCATGTGCACATACCCAAAGACACATAATTTAAAATAATGCAGTTTATAAAGAAGCAAGCGTGAAGCTCCCTGTCTTCACAGGCTCCTTCCTAGAGCCTGCGCAGGAGAGGTCATTCCTCAGTGGGGCAGCTGCAGGCTCTGGATGGAGGCCAGAGGACCACGAACACAGTCTGACAGCTTCTCTCGCTTGCATGCAGGTTTTGGACACCTACATGTTCCACTCCTTTCTGAAGGCCCGGCTCAACGGCAGGATGGACGCCTTTGCCCGGATGGACCTTGACACCCAGTCTGAGGAGGACAGGTGCCTCACTGTGTCCCGTGTGCACGGCTTTCTGGGGACTGAGGGCTCATGTGTCACAGCTCTATTAGGACATGCAAGGGATCAGTTTGGCAGGATATTGAACGGTTAATTTACCGAGAGCCTTTAAATGTGCAGCCTCCTCTCTGTGTCCCTGTTTCATGGGGGCGGCTTTTGTGTGCCTGGCCTAGCATCCTGTACCACACCCTGATCTTTGTCCAGCTTCATTTTTTTTTCCCATGCTTCCTCACTCAAGAAGCCTGTTTTGTTTTTGTTTTTTTTTTTCCCTGCCTTTTCCTGATTTTATGCAGGTATCGGCCCTGTCCATCTCTGGGATTGTGGGCTCTCTGAGACCCTCTGTTCTTTCCCCTGAGCTGCTTGAGGCTGCACTTAGTGACAGGTTCTCCCCCTGTGCATGGCTCTGTCCCCTTGCCTGTCACTCTGGGTATGGTGGCCTCGGAGGCTCACACTTTTTATCTTTGTGCCCATGAAGTGAACTTTTGCTGTTCCCTAGGATAGACAGGATGCTCATCAGTCCAAGGAGACCAACTGTGGAGAAGATGGCCTCTAGGAAGGCTTCACCTCTGCACATCACCCACAGGCGCATGGTGGTCAGCATGCCCAACCTGCAGGATATCTCCCTGCCCGAGCTGCCACCCAGAAACTCATCGCTTCGGATAATGGACACCTCAAGCTGTAAAAGCAGCAGTCCAGGCGAGACCACCACCCTCCTGCATGTACTCTCCCAACACTGCAGTCAGTAGATCGTAGATGGTTCAGAGGGAAGGAATATGCTTAAAATCTTAAACTATTTGGCCAGGTGTGGTAGCGAACACCTGTAATCCTGACAACTCGGGAGGCTGGGGCAGGATTGGTGCTTTTGAGTTTGGGGCCAGCCTCCTGGATTTCCGGCTACCCTATGTGAGTATACTCATTGTGAGACTCCTGAAATCCTGCCTCTGTAAAAATAGAAGAAAAAAAAAACCTTTTTTTCTTTTTCTTTCTTTCTTTTTTTTTCTGAGATAGGGTTTCTCTGTGTAACAATCCTACTGTCCTGGAACTAGCTCTTGTAGACCAGGCTGGCCCCGAACTCACAGAGATCCGCCTGCTTCTGCCTCCTGAACACCAGGATTAAAGGCGTGCACCACCATCACTGCCTGGCTTATGTGAACCATTTTTGAAAAGATTATTTTGTGTCCATGCCCCTCTCATTTGTGTGTGTGGATACGCATGCACATGCACACATGCTTGTATGTTATACATATAGGACATGTCTATATTTGCGGATGTGTAATAGGATGCCCCTGTCTAGGTACCAGTCCCTACCTAAAGGATGCAGGTAGATATTTACAAACTACGTTGCATTTCTGTAAACTTCCCCGAGGCACACCCTGTTCTGTGTTGCATCATTTACTGGTATGCTAAGCCCCACTGAGTCCTTAATGGGTGGGAGAAACTGTTGGGGGGCCAGGCCCTTGACAGCTGCTGTCCCTCTCTTAGGCTGCAGCCAGCTCCAGGAAGCTGAGTCCCCAGAGTGTTTCTGTCTGCAGAGACAGTATGCAAATGAAAACCCAAAGTTTTAGGAGCTGTGAGCCCTTCTGTAGCAACTTCCTGGCTGTGTGACCCCAAGCAGACCAGTTCCATTTCTGAGCCTGCAATGTCTTCCCTGGGCGTGGCAGGTGTGTGCACACTCACTCTGGAACACAGCCTCCCTTTTCCTACTCATCTGGATGATGCCCTACCCATCCCCTACCCCTGCACATCACAGGCCCCACCCTCCTCCAGCTTCCATAGCTGGGGCACCACCTCCAGCCTCGGTGTGCCCCTGCAGCCTCTGGTCTCTTGTTCTCAGGAGCTCCCAGGAGGGGAGGAGCTTCAATCCTGATCAGTGTTTAGTTTCCAGCAGGCTTTGGAGGGAACTGGTTTAATTTCTGCCTGTGGCACTTAGGAGCTCGGTTCTCCTCAGTCCTCACCGGCTGCATCACTGCGGAGGGGCCCCATGCTATCACTGCCCAGAGCCACTGTTCGGGGGACAAACGCTTGCAAAGGCTGAGCCCTGCGTGGCAGATATAACTTGGCTTAGGTTATTTGCTTCATCTTCAGAGCCCAGTCCCAGCATTTTCACTTAATATTCATAGTTTTGAAGACATAATTGCCCCAAGGAGAATAGTTGTTACTCTGAGAACAAATTGGGTTCTTCTTCTTCACCCCAAGGGTATGGGGGAAAGTCTTGAAAGAAGCACATGGGTTTATGTCCAAAGCACGCAGTGACACCATAGGGGTCCCTTTGCCTTTTCCGGGACCATGTTAAATAATTCCATGCATTTTTCCCTTTGATTTTCTTTTCCAGTTCTCAAAGTGACCCCAAAGTCAACATATACATTCAAGATCCCCGAGATCCACTTCCCGCTGCTGAGCCAGTGTGTTCAGACCTACTACACAGACCTCACCGCTCTCCTGAGCAAGGCCATGGGCCTGCTGGGCCCTGGTGACTCTCTGCTTCTGGCCAGGTACTTCTACCTGCGGGGCCTTATCCACGCAAGGCAGGGGCAGCTGCTGAGCGCCCTCTTGGATTTCCAGAACCTGTACAAGACCGACATAGGGATCTTCCCAGCCGACCTTGTTAAGAGCATGGTGGAATCCATGTCTGCCTCCGAGTGGGCCCAGGCTGAGCGGACTCCCGAGCTGAGGCGGCTCATCACAGAGGTCCTGGACAAGCCGGGCGAGGCCCCCAAAGCAGATGACGCCGTGAAGAACTTCGAACTGCCCAAGAAGCACATGCAGCTGAACGACTTCGTGAAGCGGGTCCAGGAGTCGGGGATTGTGAAAGACACCGTTATCATCCATCGCCTGTTTGACGCACTGACCATGGGTAAGAGGACCCTACAGCTGCTCTGCTGCCCTCCGGATCTTTGGGTCTCTAGCTACAATTCGATCCACTAAAGATCAAAAAGATAAAAAAAAGAGCTGTGTCTGCACTGAACACAGCTTTTTTTCCCTTGTCACTGCCCCATAAGCCAAGGCT
>NC_022017.1:30430144-30446455 GCF_000317375.1 Microtus ochrogaster | reverse complement strand
CCCCTCCCACCCCACCCTTAAGATCCCGATTTTTTGCCTGGCAATCTTGTCTATTTCCCCTACCCAGTTATTTATTTATTTTAATACGCATTGGTGTTATGCTATGGGTGTCAGTCCCCTGGACCTGGGGTTACAGACAGTTGTGAGCTCCCATGTGGGTGCTGGGAATTGAACCCAGGTCCTCTGGAAGAGCAGTCAGTGCATTTAACCACTAAGCCATCTCTCCACCCTCAAGCCAAGGCTTCTTGAACTTGCACTCACGGTCACTTTCACCCAAGAATCTTCCATGAGATGCAGGTGTTTAGGAATATAAACCAGGTGTGCGAACGAACACTCGCTGGTAATTAGTCATAAAGAAATACGTTTTAGTTTATGTTGTATACAATATAATATTAACATTGATTAAAGACAAAAGCAGGGCGGGGATGTGGCTCAGTTGGCAGAGTGTCTGCCTAGCACGCTTGAACCCCGGTGTCTAGAATAATCAGGCATGGTGGCTCATACCTGTTACCCCAGCCCCAGAGATGGAGAGATGGTACGTACAATCAGAGGTTCAGAGTTACCCTTGCTTATATAATGAGCTTGAGAACAGCCTGGGGTATCTCAAAATCTTTATTTAAAAAAAAAACAACTTCCAAATTAATGAGATGAATATACTTTTTCTTTTTTAATTGGTTTTTCAAGACAGGGTTTCTCAGTGTAGCCTTTGCTGTCCTGGAACTTGCTCTGTAGCCCAGGCTGTCCTCAAACTCACTGAGATCTGCCTGCTTCTGCCTCCCGAGTGCTGGGATTAAAGGTGTGCGCCATCACTGTTCAGCTGTTTTTGCTTTTTGAATCGGGGTCTTGCTATGTAAGTCCTGGCTGTCCTGGAACTCACTATGTAGACCAGGCTGGCCTCAAACTCACGAAGAACCACCTGTTTCTGTCTCCCAAGTGCAAGGATTAAAGGAATATACCATATGCCTGGCCAAGAATTAAATCTTGAAGATGAGAATTATGGCTCATGCCTGCAGCCTTGGCCCTTGGGAAACTGAGGTAGGAGGAACTATGAGTTCAAGGCCAGCCTCGACAACATAGTGAGTTCTAGGTCAGTCAGATCCTGTCTTAAAAGAAAAAAATTAAATCTTGTAAAATCTTGACTGTTTGATTCTGCAAGGCACAACCCATCTTTGGTGTCTTTGAAAGTTGATATTCTGATTTTGTAATCCTCAGTGTTTAGAATCCCGCTTTGCAGAAGTACTTAGTAAAAAAAAAAATGGTAGACGTATTTTTAGGTTTGTTTCAGAAATTATTTGAAGTTCTATTCTAATCCCAAGTCAAGATTCACTTAATGACTTTCTTTAAACGAAACTCAAATCAGCAGCTCCAGCTTAGAGAAGCAATTTTAGAGTAAGCTATTCTAAGACAACGCAGTGCGAAGACCTGCTAGCTTGCTGTTTCCACGTGGAGTGACGGCAGTGAGAAGATACGAGAAGTCTCTGTTTTCTGTAGTTAAACCAGTGGATGTCAGCAAGAGCACAAACCCTTGTATGTTAAAGACGGTAGTCAGTCTCAGTGTTTTGGGCAACTTTTGCTGGTGTTATGTGACATGATAGCGTACACAGCACAAAGTGCACACATGTTCTGACCCAGAGCTGCAGGTGACGTACGATACAGCATGGCTGAGGTCTACATGAGGCTGGCTGTCTCTGCAGTTGCATCTGACCCAGTGGCTGTGCAGTGGCTGCACAGCTGTGCCTCATAATTCTCATACAAACACACACACACACACGCACATGCACACACACGCGCACGGCGGGGGCGGGGGCAGTGTGCCAGGTGCCATGTTTCTTGGGTTTGGCTGTGCTGTGTCCCCAGTGAAGCACTGTCCCCAACCCAGGCTCCGCTTTCTCTTTCGCTCAAAATCCCTGATGGCAAGATGTCTCCCAACAGCACACAGGTGATGTTTTATACTCACGGACTGTGTCCCGCCATCTGTGGAAGTCTGAAATCCTATTTCATTTTCACTGATCCATGTTAGCTGTACTGACACACGTGTCTGTTCTGTCTGCCTGCTGGCCATGCTGGAGGGAGCGTAGCTCATCTGCCATCTTTTTGTTACTGTTTTATTTTTTGTTTTTTGAGGCAGTGTTTGTCTGTGGCTTTGGAGCCTGTCCTGGAGCTCACTCTGTAGACCAGTTTACCTCAAACAGAGTTCCACTTGCCTCTGCCCCGAGTTCTGGGATTGAAGGTGTGCGCCACCGCACCCAGCAGGTGGATATTTTTCTTGTTACCATTTCTCAAGCAGTGAACTTGAAATTCTATGGTGTTGGGCGTACAACCCTGAAAGATCTTAGAGCACACAGGAGGCTGCACCGGTTTGTGTTAACACTGTCAATTATAGAAGAGACTTGGTGCACACAGCTTGATACATGGCTGTTTTGGGAGAGATGGAGATGGCGGGCCACCTGTCACTGGCCAGGTGCAGTAGCCTTCTGTGGGGTAGCCTGCACTGCTTGGGAGTCCGGGGCTGCAGACAGCTATGGTATGCTAGTGTGTGTAGGGAGACAAGGTATTCACAGAAAGACTTTGAGAGTTTTGTGGGTGTGCTTTTCCTCTTCCCGCCATGTGACCTCATGAGGATGTGAACACCCCAAGAGCCCCCTGTACAGCTGTGGCCTGAAATAAAGGGGTTCCAATCTCTAGGGTTATTCTTCTCACCTGGCAGCACACTGAGCATGCCTGGTGGCGCCTCTGTCGCCTTCACAGCCCTGGTCCGGTCTGGTCACCTAGTTACTCAATGGCTGGTAGACCCTAGTGAAGGAAGAGAGCCCGCATCTCTTTTAAGGCCTTTCTTCTTCCTCCGCAAGTGGCAGTGTGTGACATCACTACCTAACTTCCAGAGAGCCTGGGAAGTGAGCACCTGATCTATAGTTGTGGAGCCGGCCGGTGAAGGACTGTCATTGGCCTTCACTTACATGGTTTCTTAGGTAGAGAAGTGCCCCAGGAGGGGACAGGACCCCGTTGCCACTGCTGTGACTGTGTGTGTTCCGGTCAAGTGGCTGTCCTGAAAGACAAAATTTTTGCAAAGCTGAATGTTCCTATCTTAGAGTGAACGTGTGAGATACAAGAGTACGCCCGAGGGCTGGAGCGTAGCTCGGTAGAGAGCTTGCCTGGTGTGAGCAAGACCCTGGGTTCAATACCCGGTGACCCACAAAAGGGTACGGTTGAGACTGTATTTCAAACGATCATTTCCATTCTCACGTCCGTTAGTGTGACGTGAGCCGCTGGCAGGAGGGCACATCACAGCGGCACACTTGTGAGGGGTTGGAGGCGGGGAATGGGCATTCTGCCTTTGAGTGTGATTGTCGTGCACCTGAGGACAACGGAGTGTGTGGGTGTCCACATGTGCGCACAGCGGCTGTGGGTGTGTGCGCAGTGAGGGAGGCACCATAGCTTGTAGTCGGGTCCTGCTGTAGTCCCGGCAGGCAGGGTGGTATCCGTCGCTAGCTGGGGTGCTGGCTGTAAGCGCGAGAAGGCTGCTTTCCCTCTACTGGGGTGTCTTTAGTCTTGCGGCTCCTACTCAGCCTTCAAGGATGGGCCACGTGTCTACACGAGGACATTTCGGGTGCTGGCTGCACAGGTCCCGCTGGGTGCTCAGAGGGTCTGTCCCAAAGGGTGTGCATGAAGGATGCCTGGCTCTGTCACTCTCTCAAGCGGTGGTGTGGCCTGCCACTCCTGCCTCTTCCCCTGTTCTGTTTTCTGGGCTCTTCCCTGTACCCTATGTGACTGAGAGCCATATATATATATATATGAATGAATGATTTATTTATTTTGCATAAAACATTCTGCCTTCGTGTATGCCTGAAGGCCAGAAGAGGGCACCAGATCTCACCATTGATGGCTGTGAACCACCATGTGGTTTCTGGGACTTGAACTCAGGACCTCTGATGGCTCAGGACCTCTGAGCACTGGCTGCTCTTAACCTCTAAGCCATCTCTCCAGTCCCCCGAAAGCCTTTCTTACATGATGTCTGATGGGAGTGCCACGTGCTTATGAGCCAAGCTCAGTCGGTCTGAAGCCTGGGCCCCAGCAGGCAGCAGAACTCAGTGTCTGTAAGGTGGAGGACTCTGGGTCACAGTTTTATGGGGCAGGGGATGACAGTCAAACTGTCAATCACCTCACTGAACGCCCTGCCCAGTGCAGGAGACTTCAGAGGCTTGTCCCATGCATGGGGTCACCCCATTCTCTGTTGTTTGTCTTCTTCAGTCTCTTCGTGTTACACATTATACAGATGGCTACTGTACCTCCACCCCACGTGAAATTATTTTTCCAGTGAATTCAAAGCTTACGTGGGGTTTGGGGTGTAGCTCAGTGGAAGACTTGCCGGCTTGCCTAGCATGGGCAAGGTCCTGGATTCAACCCCCAAGCTCTGCAAAAGAAGAGAAAAGAATTTAAAATACATATTATTCACCTACCTTGAGAGATAACGCAGAAGGAAAGCTTGAGAATGGCGCCACCTGGTGGAGGTCCCCATGAGAATGTTCCGGGTTGCCTTACAGCCTGGTGACAGGCCTTCCTGTTGGGCCTCCTTCCTGCCTGCGCCTCAGCTGTCCTTGTTATTTGGAAATTTCCCCTGGAACCTTTCCCGTCCTCTACAGCCTGCACACGGCTGTGTGCTCACCCATCTCATTGTGGCAGCAAATCAGATGTATCAGACAGTTGTCACCGTGACACCGTTAACACCTGGGAATGGTGATGTGCACCCAATGGGACTTGGTCCACCTCAGACCTGGGCCTCTGAAGCCTGGCACAGGGAGACACGGTTTCTGCATAAGCAGGGACCAGCTGCCAGCAGGCAGGGTTTGTAATTCCTACTTCAGCTTCCTAGTTTGTATACAAGCCTGGTGAGCGTGGCTGCCATAGGCTGTGGCTATAAAGGCGTCCTCTGTACCGTGGAGAGTCAGTGTTGCTGTGTGCTGGTGGTTATACTGGTGTCCTGAGGGAGGTATGTGCACAGTTGGTAGGTGTGCAGCCAGCATGTTAGGACAGGCTGTATGGGGGTGTTCCTGCATTGTTAGAGAAGGCTGCATGGGGCTGTTCCCTGCATTGTTAGGGAAGGCTGCATGGGGCTGGGGCTGTTCTCACGGGGCTGTCCCCTGCATTGTCAGGGCAGGCTGCATGGGGCTGTTCACCTGCGTGTTGAGGGGGAGAGGCAGGGTGTTCTGGTGTGACAGTTAGGATGAGTCTGTACAGAGGCACATAACCACATGGCCTGCTTGGGGGCAGTGCTTGCTATGGCTGGAGAATGGGGCGTGAAAGGAAAGAGGGGGCAGTCTCGGGGAACGAGAGTTCTGGTACAGTGGAAATGTCTGGGTGAGGAGCAGGAAGGTCCATTTGAAGCAATTGTGGGGGCTGAGCAAAGCAGCCCAGCAGCTGGGGAGGTAACGCAGCAAGGGAGGAGTGCGGTCTGTGCAGGACGGAGGGCCCGAGGCACAGTAGAGGGCACAGAGCAACAGGCTCTGGACACTTGAGCCAGGCAGGACAAGGCCGAGGGAGATGGGGAGAGAGAAGAGCTTGAGCCAGCAAGTCTCAGAAGGTAAGTGTGGGCGACAGCTGTACCCCAGAAGAAAGCGCCTTATATGCCAGGCATAGCAAAGCGCGCCTAGAATCTCAGCATGTGGAGAAAGACGGCAGGAGCAGTACGGGTGCCCAGTGAGTTCCAGACCAGCCTCAGAAACAGAACAACTCTGTCTCAAAAAAAAAAAAAGTGTTCTTGTTGCAGTTACTGTGACTACCTGTGGTAGGTCAGATGGCCATCCCTCTGTGGGCTAGAAGGACAGATGGCCTCTACCTAAATCTGCCCCACAAGCTGGGGCAGGCGACGGCTTCAGAGTCCTGGCCACTGGTGCCACCTGCTGCCTGACTTGGGTAGTGCATGCTTGAGGCATGAGGCTCAATGAACTCTCTTGTTAAACCCAGGACATGAAAAACAGATCGACCCTGAAACATTCAGAGACTTCTACACCTGCTGGAAGGAGACAGAAGCAGAGGCACAAGAGGTCAGCCTGCCTGCACTGCTGATGGACCATCTGGATAAGAACGAGTGCGTGTACAAGCTGTCGAGCTCCGTGAAGACCAACCGCGGCGTTGGCAAGATCGCCATGACCCAGAAACGCCTGTTCCTGCTCCCCGAGGGGCGGCCGGGCTACGTGGAGATCGCCACTTTCAGGAACATAGAGGTGAGGCTGCCATGATGCCAGGCGCAGGATGCAGCCATTCCTCAGGCTGTGTGCCCCCGGTTACCTTTAGCACCGTGTGCCTTCCTGTACCCCAGCTTGATCAGCTCTCAAGTAAGGGTGAGGTGGCGCCCCTGGGGCGGTATTTCCTCACCCGATTCCACTGCAGTGACCATGTATAGAGGTGCAAGGTAAGGCTGGCTATGACTGTCTCCCAAAGACGGGAGGTTAGGAATGAATTCCTCTCAGCGAGATGGCTACATGCTGACCACCTGTAGCCACTGTTTCCCAATCCCTGCTGTCCCCATGGTGTGTCCCACAGTGCCTACTGGGGTTTCTGGGCACATGCTTCTTATTAGTTTTCATAGTTTATTTGCTTTTTGAGATAGGGTCTTGCTATGTAGCTCAGGCTGACTATGAACTTGCAATCTTCCTGTCTCAGCCACCTTAATGTTGGGATTATAGGCATATTCTACCACACACCTGGGCACATTTTATTTTATTTGTTTGTTTTCTGAGACAGGGTTTCTCTGTGTAGCTTTAGAGCCTGTCCTAGAATTCACTTTGTAGGCCAGGCTGGCCTTGAACCCACAAAGATATGCCTGCCTCTGCCTCCTGAGTGCTGGAATAAAAGGAGTGTGCCACCACCGCCCAGCTTTTTTTTTTAAGATTTATTTATTACATCACAGTGTACTGCCTGCATGTTTGCCTGCACACCAGAAGAAGGCACCAGAACCACCATGTGGTTGCTGGAAATTGAACTCAAGACCTGGAAGTTAAGTGCTCTTAACCTCTGAGTCATCTCTATAACCTGGTTGGTTGGTTTTTTGAGAGCAGGTGTCTCTGTGTAACCTTGGCTGTCCTGGACTATGTACTGCTCACAGAGAACTACCTGGATCTGCCTTGGAGTATTGGGATGAAAGGCATATGCTACCACGTCTGGCCACGTTACATTACTCCAGAGGAGGAGGTCTGAGTCAGGTGTACTGGTGTGTGTCATTAATCCCAGCACTCAGGACTCAGAGGCAGGAGTTCTGCAAGTTCTAGGCTAGTGTGGGCAGCAGAGTGAGACCCTGTCTCAAAAGAAAAAAAGAGTTGGGTGGTGGCAGTGCACACCTTTAATCCCAGGGTTCTAGAGGTGAGGCAGGCGGATTCCTGAGTTCAAGGCCAGTCTGGTCTACAGTGCGAGTTCCAGGTCGGAGAAACTCTGCCTTAAAAAAACCAAACCAAACTACCACCATCAAAAACAAAGAAACAAAAAAGGCAAGAAAAAAAACCAGGTCTGAACTGGACCCTGACGGTCTTATTTCGTACCTTATATTAAACAATTACCATCCCACACTCGAGAAGACCTAGGAGAGGTGGGGTGGGGGTGTCATGTGTTCTCAGCTACTAAGGTCACAGCAGGAAGAAGGGCCAAGACCAGTGACCACTGGGATGCCCACAAGGCCTGCAGCTGACATCCCTGTCTGCAATGCTGGCTCGCTCCAGAAGTCCTCTGGGAAAGCAAAGGGCTGTAAGGTGCCCACGTGCCCAACATCATGGCCAAACTTGCCCTCCATGCCTTGAGGCTGCTCCTTCCCTCCTTCTACCAACCCAGGCTTCTCTGTGACGTCATGTTCTCGTCCTCCCACAGGAAGTCAAAAACACCACAGTGGCCTTTCTCCTCCTGAAGATACCCACCTTAAAGATCAAGACGGTGGCCAAGAAGGAAGTCTTCGAGGCTAACCTGAAGTCCGAATGTGACCTGTGGCACCTGATGGTGAAGGAGATGTGGGCCGGGAAGAAGCTGGCAGACGACCACAAGGTCTGAGGTGGGGGTGGTCCTGTGGGCAGGGGTGGCACCAGGTCCTGCAGGGGGCACCGAGAGCTCGCAGTTCAAGCCTGGTACCACTGGGCAGGGGAGATCTACTATCTGAGGGGACACAGAAGCAGCTGTGGCTCTGTGACCTCACTTGAGGCCACGTGGCCTTTGAGGTTGGAGTGAGGAGGAGCCCATGAAGGCTGCAGCCCACATTGACTCAGTTTCCCTTTGTGCACCCTCCGTTCTGATGTCTTCCCAGTGAATGGTGGGGAGGGTTGGGGGGTATGTGTGCATTGTCTAAATGCCAAGAAAACATGTGTCAAGCAAGCCAGGTATGGGAACATGTGTCCATTATCCCAGTACTCAGGAGGCTAAGCTAGGAAGGCCTGGAGTTTGAGGCCAGCCTGGACTATAGAGCAAGATCATGTCTTGAACAATTACATAACCTAACCAAAACAATGAACTAAGGCCATCATCAGAGGACTCACACAGAGGAACTGGTCATAAGGGTATGTGGAGACTTGTAGCCACTAGTCACCAGAAATGTCTTAGAAGGAACAGGCTGGCTGGTGGCGTGGGTGGGGTTATCCCTGTCATGGAGTAGGAGTGAACTCTGACCTCCCTAAGGTTCTGTGTTCCATGATCTCTGGCCCAGCCTTTTGGTTCTACACCCGCTGTGCTATGCAGATTAGCTATGCAACGGCAAAAGCCCATGGCGGGACTGTTCCCCCACCTGTCACTGGGTACAGTCACAGCGCTGCTGTCTTAGTGTGGTTGGGGCAGGGGTGAGGAGGCATGAGGTCCTGCCGGCCCCATTTAGAGAAGAAAATGCGCTGGCTCCCGGAGTCAACAATCAGGGTTTATTGTAACTCCAAGCAAAAGACGACACGACCCTAAATCCCAGCTCCTCACCCTCCAGTGAGTGGACGGGGCTGACACATGCCCGCTTCTGCCCTAGGACCCGCAGTACGTCCAGCAAGCACTGACCAACGTCTTGCTCATGGATGCCGTAGTTGGCACACTGCAATCGTCCAGCGCCATACATGCTGCCTCCAAGCTGGCCTACTTTGACAAGATGAAGAACGAAAGTGAGTTCCACGCGTTTGCAAGGCCATGCCTTTGGCGGTCTAAGCGTTTGCCTCGGGCTCTTCTTCTGGCTGGCTCTATCCGTTAGAACCCACCAAACTTTCTTGCTCTCTCTTCTGTTTTTGCTTACTTTTGGGGGCGGGTGGATAGGATCTTGCTGTGTAGACCACCAGAACGCAGCTCATGGTCCTCTTGCCTCCGTCTCCTGCGTGCTGGCATTACACACCCAGCTATATTTTGTTGATTTGGAGGGTGTTTCTTGTCTCTGTTGTGTGTGTGTGTGTGTGTGTGTGTGTGTGTGTGGACACACATGCCACATGATGTGTGTGAAGGTCAGAGTCATTTTTCTTCCTTCCACAGTGTGGGTCTCCAGGATTGAACTCATTATCAATTTGGGGGCACAGTGCCTAAACACTAAGCAATCTCACCCACCCTGATTTGTTTTGAGTGTTACTATTGTTCCCTTGTTTGCTTTTTTATTGTTTGTGTGAGACAGGGGAACATTCTAGCATAGGCTACCCTGGAACTCAGTATATAGCCCAGGCAGGCCTTGAACTTACAATCCTCCTGCCCCAGTGAGTATTAGGATTATAGATGTTTTTAGGATTTTTTTTTTAAATCACATGATGACTTTCATTGTCACTGAACCCTGGACCATGTGGCTCCTCCCTGTCACACACTGGCTCCTTGTTTCTGTCCTGGGTGGTGTTCCATTTTACACATAAACTGCATGTCCTGACCAACTGCAGAGTTTCCTGTCCTGCTCAGCAGACGAGAAATGTCTGGAAGGCTGCTGAGTAACTGATAGCCTTTCTGGTCAATGTTGGGGATGTGTCGGACATCCATGGCTTCTTTGCACCTGGTTGGTCTGCTGACGGACGGACTAAGCACCAGTCTCCTGTAGCTCAGGCTGGTCTTGACCTGTCTCTGAACCTGAAGATGACTTTAAACTCTGATCCTCCTGCCTCCACCTCCCAGGTGCTGGCATTACTGTGCCTTGGTGCCCAGCATCTCTTTATCTTTACTGTGGCCAGTTTCCTGGGACAGAAATCTCCAGCATCTTTCCTGCTCATTTCCGTTTGGCTCTCCCATTCTGAAGCCATACAGAGATCCGTATTTCAAGTCTAGGACCAGTAGGTTAAGAAGATGTCTCGCACCTTCTGAGCTTCTGCCTTGTTTCCATTTTAAACGTCCTGCAGCTTCCTGCTTTGAGACCTGTAGACAGGAAACCTATCGAGGCCACAGAGAGTGTGTGAAGGTAAACAATAGGAAGTTCAGCTCGGGACACAGATGGATGAAGTAGGACTGTCTGCAGAAACCATTCAGGTCCTATTGATACTGGATGCCCCTCGCCTCCTGGACCCCTTTAACATGTGGCTTACTAAGTTTAGGGCATTTGCAGAGTGGTGACACTCTCCTTGTGATGGCTGTGAGACCCACTCTGCAGGAGGAATCCCCACACCTGCTTAGCATCATCTCTGGGCTCCCGGTGGGGCCATTTGTTGACTCTCTCTGTGATCTCATCTGTCCTGGGTGTTTCCCACACTTGGGAGCCCTCCTGACTCCATCCTTTCGCCCAGTCCAGTGTCTCGGTTCCTTCATGAGCCAGCCTGTGCCGCCACTTCACTCCTTGAAGGAAACTGTATTTTGTATGGTGTGTGTGGTACGCTTCTACATCTGTGAGTGTGTGAGTGTGTGTGTGTGTGTGTGTGTGTGTGTGTGTGTGTGAATGCCACGGGGTGTGTACGCAGGTTGGAGGACAGCCTCAGGTGTTGGTCCCCACCTTCCACTTCACTTCAGGTGTGTGTGTGGGTCATCTCATTTTTGTTGTTTGCTGCTGTGTATGTTAGACTAGCTGTATGTTGGGGGGAGGGTCTCCTGTCATTGCCCTCTGTCTGTCCATAGGAATACTGGTATTGCAGAGGCACACACTTGCACCCTGCTTTCTATGGGTCCTCATTCTTGTATAGCAAGCACGGGACGCACTGAACCGTCTCCCAGTCCTTCCTCTAATGGCTCTAGTTGTGCGCTTGAGAGCAATGCATTTCCTATACCTCGTCTCCTGCAGTGGACACTGAAGTTCACTGCCTTCTGCCTGACAAAGGCGGCTGTGAATGCCTGCGCAGGTTCCTGTCATCGCTCCTGGGTGTGGAGTCAGGTTTTAAAAATAGCAGTGCAGGAATTAGAAAACACCCCAGGCTGTGTGCTTACTCACCTTGGCATATCTTAATCTTGCCCTTGGTAACATCTGTCAATGTCTGTGTGGCCCTGACACTTCCTGGCCATAGAACCCGCTCCTGCCTGATCTGGGACAGCAGCCAGGAGGCTCAGGTGCTCCACGTTGCCTGGAGACCCACGGAGCCCTCCAGGAGCTCTGTCTGCTGGTCCTGGGTCTCGACAGAACTGCTCTTTTCCTCAGATGGGAATAAAATCAAATAAACAGTGCACTTCAGCTGTTTATATAACTCTAAACACAGGCCTTCTTGCTTCCAGCAGTTTATGGAACGGCTTTCTAGCTCCTCTGTAAACAGTTTACAGAGTTGCCATGGGAACGCCCAGCACACGCTCTGTCATCATCACCTTGTTCCCTATGGCCCAGGAGACGCCATCTGAGCTCCGGTCACAGCACGCTGAGCTCCTAGCCCTGGTTTGCTCTACCGGAGGTCCTGAGTTCAATTCCCAGCAACCACATGGTGGCTCACAACCATCTGTAATGAGATCTGGTGCCCTCTTCTGGCCTGCAAGCATGGAGGCTGAACACTGTGTACATAATAAATAAATCTTATTAAAAAAAAAAAGAAGAAAAGAAATCCAGAAATACCTTCTAGTGCGTGGCTTAGCAAAGTGAAGACTCGAGACATGACAAGCTTGACGCAGAAGCACTGGGAGCGCATGTGATGGAAGGGTTTAAAAATACACAAAACGAAAGGAGAGCCCTAGGCAGCAGGTGGAGCGACAGTGGCAGAGGGTCCCTTTGTCACATCCTGCGCTGCTGGAGCTCAGAGATGTTGTTTTGAAAAAAATGAGGACAATAGCAATCGTATCAGATGTGTGGGTTAATGAGAAAGGGAGGGTGTGGGAAGAAGCCATCAGCAAGTCCCCAAGGCATCATCCCCACGGCATCATCCCCACTGCAGTGCAGGTGACTCATGGGGGCGGGAGGCTAGGAGGTAACTCGGGGTTAGCAGGAGAGTCCCTCACCCTGGCAGGTAGTCCCAGAAACCCCCAGGGAAGGTGGTTTTTGCATCGCCTAGGAACAAGAGTTGGATTGTGCAGGAAGAGATGCAAGGGTCACCCATGTTTGTCCTGGCGTCATATGCAGAGTCTTAGAAATGGAGCCAGACAGACGAATGGGTAAGGAAGATGTGACCCAGGGCTGGAAAGATGGCTCACTATGTAAAGGCACGTGTTGACAAGCCTGACGACATGGTTGAAGGAGAGACTGACTCCTATTGTTTCCTGATCTCCACATGTGTTCTATGGTGTGCGCATCACACACAAAATGTTAAAAGAAAATGTGACATGTACACAATGGCGTTCCGTTCAACCAGAAGAACATGCATAGCAGCGGCCTTCTTGGCCCCGCTCCCTATCAGGGGATGAGGCCAGAGGGCACCTTGGATGGTATTATCCCTAACGCTGATTTTCAAGAGTGCCCCCTTCAGGCCGCATGTGGTTTTTAACCTAACAGGAGAGCTTGTGAGTTACACGTCACTGCTGTCCTACTTTCTGAGTCTGGTAACCCAAAGTGCTTGTGTTTCAGCACCCATGGCAGTCCCAAAGACAACCTCGGAGACCCTAAAACACAAGATTAACCCTTCAGCAGGAGAGACTGCTCCCCAAGCTGTTGACGTCTTGCTGTATACTCCAGGTAAGGTAACCTCTCACTGCTCCTGGTTGTGATGAACTTAGATCTGGGTTGGAAGTCGCCCTGGCAACAATGAAGGGAAAACCCTGTGCTAGGAGGAGGGGGGTGGTTTATTTTTGACTGTAGGACAGAATCCTGAGCCACGGGGCAAAGCTGTCTTGACCACTCTGCCCACTTGGCCTTGTGGCACCCTATACTTGGGTAACAACATAGTTAGGGACCCAGAATACTCATTCCCTGCCCTCTGCAGTATGTGACAATTCAGGTATTGTGTGTCCTCAGCTCTTATCTTTGGTTGAGGAGGCTGCTGATGGCGAATGGCTGTATAACCGTGGGGTAGTGGGACAGCCTAGCTCTGTACTGGAAGCTGGAGCCCTGCCCACTTCGGTCAGTTACCACATCAGTCCCAAGTGGACGGAAGTCGAGATGAAAAAAGGCACTTACAGGCTAGTGGACCAGCACACTCAGCAGCACAGGCATGACCAGGCCAGCCCCGAATACCTGATCACCGAAGGACTCATGCATTTGACTACATTAAGGGTTTCTGGGCTGGTAAGGTGGCTAAGTGGGCAAGGGTGTTTGCTGCCAACAACCCTGAGAACCTGAGTTTGATCCCTGGAACCCACATAGTAGAAGGAGAAACTGACTCCCCAAAGTAGTCCCTGAACTTCCACTTAAGTGTGCTACACACACACACACACACACACACACACACACACACACACACACACACACACAAATCAGTGGGAGCTCAGAGACTGTGCTGGCAAGTGTGTTTCTGGCATGATGACATCATGAGGGGCTCCCATCCAGCCATTCAGAGCACAATTCCCCGAGGGAGAACCAGGTATTCCAGTATTGCCAAGAGACACATACCTCATGAAAGAGGCCATCCCAGCTCTGACACCATCGGCCTCGTGACCAGTTAAGGCAATGCCAGTAGAGCCACTCTCTAGAGTCAAGCTGGACACAGTGACATTGACCTGTAGTCCTAGCTGCACAAGAAGCTGGGGTACGACAACACTAGCCTGGGGAACATAGCAAGCCCTCATCTCAACAAACAAAGAGAAACATCCCCCAGAGGGCTCAAATGAATTACAGTTTATGCCAGGCTGGATGTGCTGGTATGTATCTCTAATATCAGCATTCAGGAGGATGAGGCAGGAGGACAACTACAAGTTCAAGGCCAGTCTGAGCTACATGAAACTCCATCTTAAAAACACTAAATAAATAAGGATAGCTACCAATCAGTAACTGTGGGTGACAACCTGAAGCAAAGGTACCCCTGCTCCACGCTGTGGGTAGGTGTGGAAATCGGTGGGCACACTGTATCTTGGTTTCTCTAGTTGACCCCTTCCTCACCAGCCACCCTCATGCTGCCTGCTTACCTGTGGGTCCCTGGTGCGACAGTACATCCCTACTCCACACAGTCCGGACTGTCTCTTCCAGGAGCTCAAAAGACCCCAGAATCTCCAGGGAGGATGGCACTCTGCTATTTCCACACCCCTGCACTTGGCGCTGCACTGGCGTTCTGTGGCTGTCTGCAGGACAGCCGAGTGGTAGGAGGCGGCCCCTCCCACTGTTACTGATCTGACTGAAAAGTTTCGGGGCTACTTTCCTCTTCAGGGCGCCTTGACCCTGCAGAGAAGGTTGAAGATGCACACCCTAAGTTGTGGTGTGCCCTGAATGAAGGCAAAGTGGTCGTGTTTGATGCTTCCTCCTGGACCATCCACCAGCATTGCTTTAAAGTGGGTGCCTCCAAAGTGGTGAGTGCAGCGCTCTTAACCCAGTGTGATGCTCTAAGTGATTCACCAGACTGCGTGTCCCTGGCATCACGAAGAACCCCTGATGACACGCCATCTGCAGAGGCCCTGACGGCTCGATTGGCCATTCCTGCTATCCATCTTCATTACTGCAAATCCAGCCACCTGCTAAAACTTGTCTTTACCCCCAGATCATTGCTCTCGGTGCCTCTCTGGTGATCCAGACACATTGGAAATGTCAGTGCCGGTGTGTGTTTGCCGAGGCAGTGCAGTTACTGCTGCTCCTTGCGGCTCACACCGTGGACCACTATCCTGTCCCTCCTGTATTTTCTGCCATGCTTTATACGTCTGTGTTTTCTCTCTTTTTTTTCTTTTCTTTTTCTTTTTTTTTGGTTTTTCGAGACAGGGTTTCTCTGTGGTTTTGGAGCCTGTCCTGGAACTAGCTCTTGTAGACCAGACTGGTCTCGAACTCAGAGAGATCCGCCTGCCTCTGCTCCCGAGTGCCGTAGGTCTGTGTTCTCAATAAGGCATCTTTAAATGGGAACCCACAAGGTTCTGACTGGGCCTTGTGAGACCGTACAGGATCAGTGTTCATTCGCTGTGGCTTGGGGCTAGTAAGCGCAGATCGTGAACCTGGTCTACACAGCTCACCCCACCCTTCTGTCTTGGCTCCCTTTAGAACTGTATGGTGATGGCAGAGCACAGCCAGGTGTGGGTGGGCTCTGAGGACTCCGTCATCTACATCATCAACGTGCACAGCATGTCCTGCAACAAACAGCTCACGGACCACCGTGCAGCGGTCACTGGCTTGGTGGTGCACGATGGGAAGAAACCCAGGTACCAGGGCCCACTGGGGGGTAGGAAAGGGAAGAGCTTGGCTCCTAGGGGTGTGGAAGGTAAGAGGTCCTGGGCTTTGCCAGGGAAGGAGAGTCTGCAGGAGACGTGTGTTCTGCTTCTGCTTGTGGGCAAAGAGAAAGGAGCCTTTGAGACGACAAAACCAGCATGGTGACCACCAGCTCTTGGCCTCACAGCCAAGATTACTTAGACCAGCCTATGCTTTTGGCCAAAACTGGGAAGGGTTGCGCCCAGGAAGTACTGGTTGTGGCTGGTTTTCTCGTTTTCCGACATCAGAAATCTGGCTTTGTAGGAAAGACTATCTCTAAAATGCCACTGTGGGACATGGCTCCCTCAGGCCCCGAGAGTCACCAGAAGGCCAGCTGTCTACAGGCTGATGGGGGCACTTCCCCCGCTAAATCTGTAGCTAGTGTTGCACGTGTCCTGGGGGGGGGGGGGTCTGGAGCCCTGTTCACCTTCATTTTCAAACCCGACCAGACTGCTTCAAGGGGCTTCACCCTCCCTGCCAAAGGCATGCATGGCAGACAGCTTTGGGCTGGCTTCACCGGAGAGTGAACAGGCAAGAGTTCTCCCGTCACAGAGAAACCTCCTTTTACCCGGGGTTCCTGACTCTATGACCCCCAATTCTAAGGCCAAGCCACCATGGGAGATATTTTTTTAATTTATTTATTTATTGAGGATTTCTGCCTCCTCCCCGCCACCGCCTCCCATTTCCCT
>NC_022017.1:30376803-30428331 GCF_000317375.1 Microtus ochrogaster | reverse complement strand
CCACCACCAAAATAAAAGTACCTTGCAGCTAGGTCAGACCTGACAGAGCAATCTCCAGGGGAGGCCCAAGAGCAAGGCAGGGTCTTTTGCTGTGTGGGGCAGCCCTGGTTCTGGCAATGTCTGCCTAGCCTGTCTTCCATGCCACCCCCTAGCCAGCCCCTGTTCCCTCAAACAGTGCCAGAGGTGCTTCTCTTCTCCCAGGTCCAGTTGGACGTTTAGTGCTTTCGTGAGGATGACAGGAACTGGGGCAGTGCAGGAGACACGGGTAGTACTGGCCACTGCACACCCAACTGCTACCATGGATGGCCACCCCTTGGGTCCTGATGAGCCTGCCCTCCCTAGTCCCTCTGAGTTGGACAGCCCTGCTTAGGACCCGGTGCAGTGAATGGTGACACCGGGGTTCTGCTCTGAGACCCCATCGAGCTCACAGTGGCTTAGAATGGGGAGCCCGACATCCCAGACCCTGTTCTGTTCCTGCTGTGTCACACTGGTTTATCATTATCTCCACTGTCAATGGTGCCCGGTGCCACCTGGCCTCTTCAATGCATACGTGTATGTTCCATCCCTCAGTGAGGTCTACTCCTGTAGCCTGGACGGGACGGTCCTGGCATGGAATGTCAGCACATTGCGAGTGACCAGCCGGTTCCAGCTGCCATACGGTGACCTCATGTCCATCAGCCTGCATGGTGACCGCCTGTGGTGTTGTAAGTTTTCAGGCCGTCAGCCAGTGAGCATGATGCCCTGATCCTGCTCTGGGTTGAGCCCCCTTCCCTTCATTGTATACGTTTCCAGCTTTGATTTTCAATGGTTCCTCCTCTTCTAAGCAATCGTGCTGCCCTAGTAGCTTGGCTTGCCACTCTCCAGGTTTTCTCTCCATTCCTTACAGGCTGGTGGCTGGCTGCCATCCTGCTATGTGCCTGCCACTTCCTAGCTCCTTCTTGGTAACCTGCTTATGGCTGGGGTGGGGGTGGGGGATGGGGGAGGTTAGCCTGGCCCAGGGACCCCGGGTTGCCCTTTGCAACCTCTTCTGCGTGTGTGGCAGGCACACTTGCCTCTGAGGGCAAGCCTGGCTGGGCTGAGCGACTGCCACGTATAACATTCCTAGCCCATCCCTGGAACCCGGTGTCTAGAGCTTAGTCAGACAGTTTGCCAAGGGGTGATGGGAGGGGTGGGTTCTAGGCTGTTTCGGAACATCCTGGGGTATAGGCGTTGCCTGTAGTGGGAGACCCCCTGCAAACGATATGAGGGCTCCCCAATGGCACCCTTTCTGCACGCTCTTCCTTGCTGTCTCTTCCTCCTGTCTCCATCCGTTCTCCCAGGGTCCCACGTAGATCACGCTGGCCTCACATTCTCTAGGTAGCTGTGGCTCATCTTACACTTGTGATCCTCCTGCCTCCAGCTCCAGCGCTGGGGTCACAGGAGTGTCACCACACACAGACTGCTGGCCTGCTCTCTCGTCCCTCCTCGCCTGCCTGCTGCTGTCCTTACTGAGTACTTTAATCCAGCTCCATCTTCTCTGCTCTCTTCTCAGCTTCCCTCTCCACTTCCCTCTCGCCTGGGTGCTCTTAAGGGTGGCCCCGCGTGGCCTCACATCACTGGGCAGTCAGCAGGCCTTCCAGAAAATTAAGAAAACTTATTTTGCCAGGATGCGTTATCATTCCTGGTGAGTTCTGGCACCCAGGTTTTTTCTTGCTTGCTATGCTTGAGAGCATCTCTCAGGACTGGGCTTGGGCTCCTGATCACCATGAAGTGACAGTCACGGAATGGGAGGTACCCTGTCTGGTAGATGTTAGAGTGTTTTGTAGGAACTGTGAAACCCATCTCATGGCGGTCGCAAGGGAAGACCCCAGCTGGGTAGTCAGTACCTGCCTAGGGAGTCCCAGGTGGCAATACTGCATCTCCTATGTGCTCCATCTGTCTCTCCTTCTAACCCTTTGCTCCTTGTGTCTTGAGCATGCTCTGCCCATCCCTCCTCATGGTCCTTTCTCCCACAGGTACAGGCCGCAGCATTGTGGTGGTGACAATGCAGGGTTTCCATCGTCATGAGCTGAAGATCAAGAACTCCGACCAGGCTTCTGTCCCCTTGCTGGCCTTCCAGCTTCTGCCTGAGGTACTCCAGGCCTGTGTGCTGAAGTCCAGGCTTGGGCTGTCTTGGTCACAGTGCCATTGTCCCACGGTGATTTCTATCCCAGAAGGAGCAGCTGTGGGTGGCCGGCGCGGGGTGCAGTGATCTGTATGTCTGGAGCATGAAGGACCTGGGCCAGCCTCCGCGGAAGACCCCTGTGCCAGACTGCACCGAGATTAGCTGTATGATCCGAGTGAAGAGGCAGGTGAGGTGACGGTGTCCAGCCACCTGAGAACATCCCCTCAGGCTCCTCCTTCCTTCCTTAGGGGGAAGAAGACAGGCTGTCATGGGCCCGGGCTTCATAGCCTTCAGTCTGGGGAATGACGGACAGCCTTCCTTCCCACCAGAGCTGAAGGCTGAGTCAGTGCAAATCCCAGGGGTTGGCAGGGTGGCCACTTCTCAGTGGAGACCTGCCTTTCACACAGCTTCTGGTGTTGAGGCCACACGTGATCATCCTTGCTCGTGGCCGCACCTCTTTCACCTGGCTTAGTCCTCCCAGGGCAGCCTCTGTGTCTCCTAAGGGCGCAGTTTGCTGAAGCCTGGCCACGTCTCACCTAGGACTCTATCTTCAAACCCCTTCCCATTCTGAAAGTGTGTGAGTTTCTGGGAGATGCTACGCAACATGGTAGTCTATCCGGTTTACAGCTTTTCCACATCCAAAGTTCTAGCCTGCTCTGTGACTGACTAGGCAGTAAGGGCCTGCGGAAAGAGCTTAAGAAGGTTTCTGTAGCTGTCTTGGGGTTTCTGGTTCCTGGCCAGCGGTTTGGGGCTGTGGTGAGGAACACCGTGGTGAGTGCCTGTGGGGGGAGACTGCCGAGGTCCTGGCTAGGAAGCAAACGGCAGGAAGGCACTGGGATCCTACAGTCCCCTCTAGGGCACCTTCACCCACCTCAAACCTGGGGTACTGGAGAACACTCATTCCAATTGTAGCAATAAGGATATGAATGGGGTCTATCCTGGGGCCCCCGCCTCTGTAAAATATAGTAGTGGAACAGGCCAAGAGTACACAGTCTCAACCCCAAAGGGAGAAACTGGAACAAAAAAAAAAGAGGTGACAGGTCCCAGCCCTGCCTAACACGTGGCAAGGAAATACCACAGGGTGTGGCCCCATTTCACAGAAGCTTAACTGGTGAGTCAGCGGTCTCCAGTGTGTGACCTTGAGGTCAGACAGCCCGTGCTCACCACACAAGCGGTCCTCTCGCAATTCCCAGCAGGTCTCAAGTTCAGGAGGCAGTGTTAGCTATGTGTGCATTGTCCCTGGATTTCAGCCCTGAAGGTCTGTCCTCGGTCCACCAGGTAGCCCAGCCTCCTGGCCAGCAGGAAGGACATGAGTTTGGGGGGCATCTGAGCACTCAGCTTCAAGGAGTACCCCTGTTTCTTCCCTACAGATCTGGGTGGGTGGCAGGGGGCTGTCACAGGGAAGACCCAGAGGGAAAATCTTTGTGATGGACGTGGAGAAGATGACAGTGGAGAAGGAGCTGGTGGCACACGCTGACACTGTGAAGACCCTGTGCTCAGCCGAGGACCGCTATGTGCTGAGTGGAGCAGGCCGCGAGGAGGGCAAGATCGCCATCTGGAAAGTGGAGTAAGACCTCCGTGCCTTGTGAGAGGGCAACTCCCAACACACAGTTGCGTCCACGGCCAGTTGGGGCCCATCGTCTACTCCCAAGGGCCTTCGCTTCCAACTGCTACCTTGGGTGAGCCAGCTACATCTTGCTGCCGATAACCTCCACTGTGAAGTTACCTCATATTACCTAGAATCTTCCAGAATCCAATTTAGCTGTACCACCCGTGACCTCCAGTCCTCATGCCTGGCCTCTCCTCGCTGGCTCTTCATCTGTTTACTCTGCCAACACTTGGGCTTCAGCGGCGTGGCTGGGGCTGGTGTGTGGCAGTTGGCCACAGCGCCTTCCAGGTTCTATTGACTTCCTGCTTCCAGAGAGGCTCCTGAGTATTTGAGGTGAACACTGACAGAACCTGCTTGAGCTAGCCAGGCTGTCCTTCCTTCAGAGCAGGTGACCGAGGCCTGCCCCAGGAAGGGGACAGTACTGCTCAGGTTTGTCTGTGCAGAAACTGGGCAGCTGAGTGGCTTGGTCTTTGTATTAAAGTTTTAATGAAGAAGAAACAAATAATTGTAGGCAGGAAGCGCATCCCAGAAGCTCACGCGTGTGTAGCTGCCTCACTGGCTCACGATGCACTTGCATTTTGTGTGTCTTCTGCACGTGCACACAGAGCCTCTCTCCTGAACTGCAGATCGCCGTCTGCTCAGAGGCCTCTGCGTGTTTACCACACTGCTCCAGTTTCATTCTGGAAGTGTTTTGTGTGGATGCTGGGCCCAGAGAGGACAAGACCCGTCCCCCGTGTATCCTCCTGTGAGCTCTGCTTGGAGCCCTCTGGATCCCAACTCGGTGTTTCAGGACTCCATGTGCGCCACGTTAGAGGTGGTCTGCCAATGGTCTGTGTCTGTCTCTGCAGACCAGCGCCTAGAGGTACTTGACCTTTTGCGAGTGGAGATGTGGGTCTTTGCCACCAACTGCTGCTTCCCTTGAGGCGTGGCTCCTATGAACATTGTACAGAGGATGCCTCGGAGCCACACCCCTCGCTAGAGTCTGTGTTCCCCGAGGGGGTGCTCCAGATGTCCAGAAAGACAATGTGGCCAGCAGTTAAGGGCACAGGCTCAGCCAGTCTCTGTAAATACAGGAAGCCTGGTGTAAAAGTCCATCATAAATGGATTCTAAGTTATTTAATGCCAGTCCATATGTGACCAGGTGTTTACAATGTGTGGATTAATATAATAAATCCTTTTTGTTAATAAATGCTGCTTGTTTGATTCGGCTGCTGTGAGCTGGTAGAAAGGTCTTGAAACTGGAAGGCTGTTTTCCTTTTATTCTTTGCAGGGCCTGTGGAAGCAGGTCTCTTCCTGCCAGACAAGGGTTCTAGCACTGAGCCATGCCCTGGCATCTTGGGAGCTGTCTTGAAGGGGATCATTTTCACTTTTGAGACAAGGTCTAATTCTGTAGCCCAGGATGGCCCCAACCTCCATCCTCAGTCACCCAAGCGCTGGGGTGGCAGGCATGCCAACCGCACCTGGCAGACACGGGAAACTGTTTTTAATTTCTCCATTCATTCTAAGTACCAATCAAGTGGAAACAATTTCTAAGGTCTCACAAGGAACAAATGACTGGTACAAAGAGCCAGAGGCTTTAGGGGACAGTCATTTACATCAAGAGGAGAAGCTTCAACAGTGATGGGACACTGGCACCAACGGGGCTTGGAGTGAGCACATGGCTCTGTATTTGTGTAAGAGCCTAGTGAGGGATTACTGAGATAGAAAAGTGCACTTTGATGCCTTTGGTTTCTTCTGTGCCTTGGACACAAATGGTTCCTTTGGCCATGGGGCTCCTCATGTTGTGTTGTGACCCAGGCATGCATCAGGCTGAGGAAGCCTTGGGTTTGTGTGTTAAGAGGGGCAGCCTGGATCATGGGCAAGGCTGATCAGCCAGGATGACTCGGGCTTGCTGGGGACCTGGCCAAGAGACCAGAACTTTGTGCAGCAGTACTGGATCCTTTGGGTAGGGCTGGTATGGAGACAGGCAAGGTCATGTTGAAGACACAGCACATGGCTGGGCACCCAGGAACTGCTCAGCAGGTATGTCCTCCTGGGCTGTGAGCTGGGCTCTCTTGAGAACATCAAGAAAGAGCAAGAGAAGATGTGCAAGCTACTGCAGAGGGTTGGATGGTGGCCCTCCAATAGCTCTGTCTACGCCCTAACCCTCTAAATCCATGCATGCAGCCTTTTGTGGAAGGAGTCTTTGTAGATGTGCTGTTGGGGCTTTTGAATGTGGTTCCTGGCCATGTCCTGAGGCAGAGACACCTGCACGGGGGTCATGTGAAGATAGGGCAAAGGCAGGAAGGACAGCTGAAGGCTGGGAGATACTTGGAGCCACCCAAGTGGGAAGAGGCAGGAAGGTGTCTGCTGGAGCTTTAGAGGGACTGTGGCCGTGCTGCGCCTTGATTCTAGACTTATGCAGAGCTATGGGCAAGCGGTTTCTGTTGTCTCAGTCCTCTGGCTGTGACCACTTGTTACAGTGGCCATGGACACTCACACGGCTGCCGCTTACTGAGCATGCTCTGGCTGGTGCTTGCCAGCTCTAGGCCCACCCTTGTGTCTGGTCATAACACCTGAACGACCAGAAGCACAGCAAAGTGCCCCCCCTCACTCTCCAGAATCAGGGTGTCCTGGCTACAGTACTGAGCACTGAAACTGACCCCTGACCCCAAGATTCAGGAAGTGAAGGCAGGGGTTGGGACCTCAAGGTTATCCACAGCCTAAAAAAAGGACATAAGTCATAAGACTTAGTAAGATTGGCTATGTTAATAGAGACATGAAAAAAGACTAACAAGTGGACAAAGCCCAGACTGGAGATGGAGGCTGTGGCATCTTTGTTTCAGTGGTGAGTGGAACCCCCGAGGGTGTAGGAGCTCCAACAGCAGCAGTGCAGAGGGGAAACTCAGGGAGCTGCAGCAGATACTGGACAATACAGTTAGGGAAGGTCTGAAGCCCGCATGCTCTGACCACAAAGAGTTAAGAAAGGTTTGAATCTACAGGGCATGCTCTGATCACAGACTTTAATTAGAAGCCACTACGCTGGTTTATGTGGTGCTGGAGTTGGAGTCCAGGGCTACATTCGTGGCAGGAAAGCTCTGTCTACAGCAACTCAGGTACACCCTCAGCCCTCGTCATGGTGTTTTAAAGTGTCTGCAAGCTTGAGGGGGGGTGTTTCCTCAGACAGACAGAGCACCTACTGGATGCACACATGACCAAGGGGGAGGGAGCGTTTCCTCAGACAGACAGAGCACCTACTGGATGCACACATGACCAAGGGGGAGGGAGCGTTTCCTCAGACAGACAGAGCACCTACTGGATGCACACATGACCAAGGGGGAGGGAGGTTTCCTCAGACAGAGCACCTACTGGATACACACATGACCAATAATGGTGAAGAGTCGCTGTTTTCCCCAAGATGGGGAACAGGCAGGGGCTTTGCTCTCTCCTCTCCTAGGCAACGCTGCATAAGGGTCAGCTATTGCACTGGGAAGAAACAGAAAGCACATAAAGACTAGACTGGAAGGTGTTGTGGACCATGTTTATAATCCTGGCATTTGGGAGGCGGAAGCAGGAGGATTGGCAGGAGCTTGAAATCAACCTGAAGCTATAATTTGAGACTGCCTCCCCCCCCCAAAAAAAAAGATGGCTCAGTGGTTTTTAAAAGCACTGGCTGCTCTTTCAGAGGATCTAGGTTCAGTTCCTACCACCCACGTGGCAGCTCACAACTGGCTGTAACTCCAGTTCCAGGAATTTGATGCCTTCTTCTGGCCTCTTTGGGCATCATGCAGGCATATGATGCACAGAGGTTCAAACAGGCAAAACACCCATCCTCATGAAATAATAAAAATTATAAAACAACAACGTCTAAGAAAGACTAGTGGCTGTCAGCTTGCAGACATCACTGTCCATGTAAACCAGAGGATTATAAAACAGTAAATGGATGTAGGGCCAGGACACAACATTGCAGCAGAGCAGAAAACTGGGGACATTCAGGCTGTACTGCCGCAGTGTAGAGCGGCATGGCGTAGAAGGACAACCAATAGAAGGCCAGAAGATTGGTACCCTGAAAACTCAAGACACTCTGGACAGCAAGTATAAAAATCTCAGAAGACATACTGCGCTCATGAACTGCCAAGTTTAACACTGGAAAGCTGCTCTCTCCTGAGTGACTGACTCATGAATTCCAGGCCAGCTGGGGATTACATCACATGAAGAAATGCTGAGAAACGTTTTTTAAAAGATCAGAGATTCAAGTCCCCAGGACATGATTTTTAAAGCATCCCCACAAATGGCAGCGATTAAGAAAACAGTGATGCCATCTGTCATCGACAGGTAAGCAGGCCAGAAAGACAGACTGCAGGTTCTGGGTGACTGCACAGAAACAGGAAAGCCACTGGTCGGGGAGGAGTGCACAGGCCGAAGCACCGAGGTGTGGGGAGGCATTGCAGCCCTTGCTGCACTGTCTGGGGTGGATGTCAGGGCACTCCCCTGACCCAGTGTGGACCTGGAAGCTCTGAAGACAAGGACAGGAAAGGACTGGGCAGCTTTGCTGCAAGACTGCTTCCAAGAACATGTGAGAAACGCTACACCTGAAAGAAAGCTGGCTGATTAGACTCCATCGAAATACAGTATTAAAATGGAAAACAAAACAGAAAAAAGCCGGGCATGGTGGCTCATACTGTGATCCCAGTTTTTCTGAGGCTGAGGCAGGAGGATCATGGTGAGTCTGAGGCTAACCGGAGCAAGGCCCTGTTTCAAATTCCGTAATATAAATATTTTTTTATTTAAAAAAAAATAGAAAACATGAGTGGGGGAAACACTAGCTCTGACAGGTTTTTTTTTTAATTTAAATCTCCAATATGTAAAGAACATCTACAAATTAACAAGATGAAGAGTCTAGCTGAAAACTGAGTAAAAGGTACCTTACCAGTGAAGCTACTTAGATGCAAAGATGTTTAATAGGGCTGGGGATGTGGCTCTGTGCTTAAGAGCACTGCTTCTGTTGCAGTTCCCGGGTCTGGTTCCCACTTCCATGTCGTGGCTCAGTCTGTAAATCCAGCTCCAGGGGATCTAATGCCCTCTTCTGGCCTTTTCAGGCACCTGCACACACATGGTGAATACATAAACATGCAGGCAAAGCACTCACAGATAGAACAAAGATGCTTAATATGGTTAGTTTTCAGCAAACTCCAACTTAAATCACGCTGAAATGTCATTTGATGGCTGAGTATGCGGCTTAGCAACGAGGCCTTGGGTCCCACCATTCGCACAGAGAAAAAAAAAAGCAAACTCCTTCCTCAGCCAGGAGTACTAGTATATGCCTGTTACCCCAGTGTGCTGAGACACAGATATGAAGCTATGGGAGTGATAGGAGACTTGGGGCTCTTGTCCCTCTGAGTCACTGCACACATGACTTTAGAGATTGTCCTTTATGGTCCCAGCCCGGACTAGAGGGTCACATGTGTGTGAGCTGCATGTCCTTCACTGTGCCATAACTGCTGAAGGGGCCTGGAAGGTGCTGATTCTGGTTCCTGCAGAGAGATGGCAATGGGGTACCCCTTAGCAGAAATTCTTTCCCTGTCACCACCCCAAGATCTCAGGTACACAGGGCTAATGGATAGTAGAGGTGACATACCTGGCTCTCTCCAGTGCAGGAGTTCATCTTGAGTGTATGGAGGTAGGACTTCAGGGCCCTGGGTCACTACCAGCACTTCCTGTGTGTCAGAAACCAATGTTCCCTATGCCAGATGCAGTATGTAACTGCTTCAAGGGTCCTTTACGACTCCGCAGTAGGAGTCTGCAGCAGCAGCTAACAGCTGCCCATGGGCATGGATGACTCCAGCTCCATGATCAGAGAGTGACCCAGACTCAGATAACATGTTCTATCCCAGCAAGGACTGGAACACCCACCTCCAGTACCCAGGGCTGTGCGCTCACATACAAAGGTCAAAAGCTACTCACTGCCTAGATTGGCCAGCTCCCAACAGACCCCTCTCCTGCTGCTCACTAGGAGACCCCCACCCCAGCACCAGGAACAGGCCCAACCTCCTCACCTCTGGGCTGCTAGAGACCTAAGCTGCAGGAACCCATTCCGTGGGCCCTAGGGGAGCTCTGACGAACCGGGCCATGCTTAAAGGCACTGGCCATAGCCAGGAGGAACATTATGCCTCACCCTGGACACAACAGACTCCAGGAGAGCAGTCTCTCAAAAATGACAGGTCCACACTATCACCTGCAATGATAACGTTTATTGAGTCAACCACAGCATAACAGCAATAGAGGCAGGGGAGGCACTGGCCTGGCAAGAAGAAGTCAGGCCATATACACCACACTGTGTACAGGGACCAGTGGCCCAGCATGTGACAAAGAACAGACAAAGCCCCAGGGCTCTGGACAGAAGCAGACATAAACATCCACCTTATAAAAAACAAAATCATGTGTGATAGTACTCTTATAATCTGTTTCCTCATAAAATGTAACATGTGTTTAACACACACTTAACCATTGCTAAAATCAGCAAGAGCTATTACAGTGCTCCAACTTTAATAAGTTGATAACAGTGGTCCTGTTTCCAGTTCACAAAGGAACTAAATAGTTTTGTTCCAAGGCGCCTGGGGAGTGCCCCTGTGCCGAGGCCTTTCCAACAACCGTGCTTCCCGCTCCATGTCCCAGCAAAGGACCTTTGTCAGGTGTTGGGGGGGGGGTGCACAGCTGGGGCTGCCAGAGGAAGCTAAGGTCTCCTGGAGGCCCAAGGGTGGCCATCTAAGGGGCCATCTCGGGCTTCAGCCCTGATGGCCATGCTGGCTTTTCATGAGGTGGTGACAAGAGCTACTGAGCGCGCATCCCCTGCTGGCCACATTGAGGTCCGTTCAAGGCTGCTCCGCTGGGCAGTCCCCAGGCACTCTCGGAAGCACTGCTTTCAGGCTCACAGGCACAGGGGTGAGCCCACTGCTGGTGACAGCCGCTGGAGGAGGACCCATCTGTGGCTTCACCTGCGCACACCAGGTGTTGGTCGGTGGCTGAAGACAGAGGCTTGGGTAGAAGCAGAACAGCTGGGAAGTCGTGGCATCTGGTGTGTATGAGGTCGAGGAGTGTCCAGTCTCAGTAGCCGGTGTCCCATAACACTGACCTGTGGCAAATGTGGCCATGGCTGCTGCACACCGACCACTGACTGCAAACAAAGGGAGCCATCCACTCCGGTGGTTGCACAAGCCAGTGGCAGCAGGGAGATAAGACAATGGGCTCCCTGGCTGCTGTTGTTGGGGGGGGGGGGTGCAAGCACCTTCTACAACATCTTGACCACTCCAGGATGTTACCAACCAGGTCCTGCCCTCTCCCTCCCAACTTTTCCCAAACCAGCCCTCACAGGGCCCTGAGCATCTCAAGGGTGGGAACCTGAGGGTGTAGACCTCTCAGCGGGACCAGATGTTCCAGCTAAGATCTTAGGCTAAGAACAATGTCCCATAGCCAGCTTTCCAGACACCAGGAGTGCCATCATGCTATTCTGCCCCAGTCGGAAGTAGCCTGTGGACCCCTTCCTACCAGCTGATACTCTAGCGCAGGCAAACTTGGGCCTCATATCTTAAGAGGCATCTCTTAAAACAACTGTTAGAGTTGACTTTGACAGGCAACAAAAGCAGGGTTCAGACCATCATCAATCCCTTCTGTTAGTAACCTGCGTGCATTCTATGGCCTTTGACCAAAGGATTCCCACTAAAACCCCGCATGGTGCTTTCATGTAGTCCAGGCCCCAAGGCATTACAAAGCTAACTCCATGTTGCAGTCTCAGCTCTGGCCACAAATGGGCATCTGCTTGACCCTTCCATCCCCTAGGCCCAGATGATCACCTTTAATCTCACAAAAGAGCTACTCAGGTGTTCTCTCTGGGACCGCATTACCCATGGAGGCTGGATTGACAGCCCAGGTCAAAAAACAGAAATGCCTGGGCTGCTCTAAGCAATACAAGCATCAGTGTCACCCGCCAGCCCTCCTCCCTTGGCTTAATACACAATCAGTGGCCCTGACAGCTGTCCATGGGGCAATCTCAGAACAACCTCTCAGCAAGAGAAGGGCTAGGCAAAAGGATCTGGCTATTGGTCTACCCCAGATGAGACACATCCACCTTGAGGCCCATGGCTCACTTTATTTATCTGCAAGGAAGCCCAGAAACCAACACTGCTGCTACCCTAGGGTCTCGGCCTAACCTCACCTGGACCAGACCCACAGGCAGCTGGATTCCGATGCAAACACCTAACAGGTTCAGGTCTTTAAAGCTACCAGACATGCAGCCTCACCTGACAACAACAGCCATGTTTCTGGCTGTTCATCTAGGGTGACAATATTTTACCAGTGGTTCTGCCAAGGCCTGTGCCATGACCACAGAGTGTCTTTTGTGTTCCTTCAGATCATGGTGAGTGGAGGCTAGCACCTCAAGGGCTGGCAGACTGCATGTGGTGATCCCACCTCTCTTCCTCCTGTGGGTCTGGTCTCTACTAGACCCAAATCTCCTGACATTCGGCTTCAGTAAGCACGGTCTGCATCCCGAGCCTCAGCATGGGTGGGGTGCCGTGAGCAGCATGCACCTTCCTAGACCCACACTTGATATGATGATTCCAGAGTTTGGGTTGAGCCAGGTTTTGCCAACCCAGTGTTCTCTGCACTCCTGCCTCCTTCTGTCCTGCTATGGCAAGGTGGGAAGGCAGGATGCATGAAAACAGAGGCTATGGTCCTTACCACGGACCAGAAGTCTCAGGAAGAAGGGTTACCCTCTTAAAACCCCCACAGGAAACTAAGTTCCACAGGGACGACCTGCCGAGGACACTAACTGAAGAGAGGAGTCCAGAGGTGCCTGCTTCCCCAGAGGGACAGAGCACCGGCTGATGGGGCTTGGCTGGCTGGAAGGCTCAGTGTGGGGACTGTGCTTGGCAGTCCAACTTCTCCCATCTAAGCAGGAGACTTGCAATTCTGTTCTCAACTGGCAACACAGAAAACACTAGAAGGTGGGGCCAGTCCTCTGTAGGCCTAGGCTTGAGGGAGGACCCAGGCAGATGGAAGGTATCCTGAGTACACACCTCTGCTCTCCAGACACAAAACACTACAAACTACAAAGCGCCACCAGTGTGGGAATGTGGCAAGACAGAGGCCTGCCAAGAACGTTAAACATAGCATTCCTTTGAATACACAGAAAATTCAAGTAATTTATTTAAAAACGGCTTACTTTCATCTTGAAATATATATGTATATATATTTGCTTTAGAATGCTCATATTGCAGCATGATTCTCATGCACTTTAAAGTACTTTATGTAAAAACACCAATCGAGGCAGCAAGAGCATGGGTTTGACTTCATCCAGGGAGGACCTCCCCTCTCCTGAGCGCAGACTGACAGTCTCACAAGCCAAGAGACAGGACTGTGGAGTTTTTAACAGAGATCGTGGTTTGAAAAGGATTTTCCCACAGCTGCAGCATTTGAGGAGCCTGCTTCCCTGAGGCCCGGGTTTTGCTCACATGCAGAGACTGGAAACTGCGCCGGGCTCTTGAGTCACAGCTCTCCTGCCCAGGCAGATACTTGCTTTTCTTTGCCTTCATTCCCATTCAGTGACCATCAGCAGGAGCAGGTGATGAGGTCACAAGATTTCAGTTAGGTTCCAGCGAGGGCCAGTGTCACCAATGTGGCAGGGAGGTAGGCCTTGGCACCCTCACGTGCCCTATTCCCCACACTCTCGAGGTAGCCTTGCAGCAGGACTCGGGAGTCAGTGATTGCCTGGAGCTCTGTTCCTGGATTCCCAAAGATTATGTAGAGACAAACTGAAGTGTCATGCAGAGCCAACAGCTGCCCTGTGGTCTTCTGGGGAAGACCGTGTGGGTAGGGACTGGACACAGACAAACTCACACACAAGCACGCAGGAGGCACGATGAGAATTCGCATTCTGCACTCCTGTCCTGATTTGTGCTGTCTCTGGGCAGGATGTCTGGAGGCTGCCCTGGGGAATGGCTGCCTCCTGCTCAAATGACTCTGGGACCCTTCCCCAGCTTTGGTGTATGGTCTCAGGCACTGACAGCTGTGCACAGGTCTGCGGGCCCAGTTCACTAGAGATGCTGTTCTAAGAAAACCACAGTTGTAAAAAAGAAAATACCGTTTCTAAAATAAACAGAGAAAACTGCTTTGAGGAAAGGCAGTGCCAGCAGGATGCTGAGGAGCCCCCAGACACCTGCCGGGCAATCTGGACACTGCACTGCTGTCTGCTGCCTTCAGACGACAATCTCCAAGAGAGTCGGAGCTTCTGCATGTTCAATTACTGTTTTAGAAATGCAGACCCTTGCATTTTCTAATTGCTTATTGACTATGCTGTGAATGTTTCACAATTTAAAACATGCAGAATGGTATACCTGCAGAATAAAAGACAGCTGAAATTAAGTTTTTTCAATAAAAAAGATTTCAAATGATTTTTTTAATTGTGGGAAAGGTAATTAGTGTGATATTTTTGCCTAATAGCTCAAACCTACCCTACACCTAACACCTACTAAACTTGAACTGCGCTCTGGGAAGGAACTCCAGCTCACACAGTGTTGGCAAGCACAGCCCCAAGTCCACCCTGCCCTCTTCTGTGGAATGTGCCAGTTGGGGCTCACACCATGGATTCTGTCTCCACGGACCCCCTCAGGCCCCCCTTCCGAGACAGCTTCAGCACAGTGGGTTTCTCACTGCCTGCTCCACCCTCGCCTTCACCAGCAGGCCCTGAGGACAGGCCTTTCTGCTCCTCCTTGGCCTCCTCTGACACCTCAGGGTAGATCACCAGGAATGTGGCTGTCAGGAAACCCAGGAAAGAGCCCACGGAGGCTACCACAGGGATGGCATGGACAGTCCCTACAGCGTCGACCACACTTCCAAGGGCAGATGCAACCAGAATCTGGGAGATGTAGACCTGGCAGGAGAGGATGGCGCAGTCAATGCCAAATCCACGCTTGGAGTTCCCTGGACTGTGGTGGACGTACTGCAAGAGAAGGGAAACAAGTATGAGAGGTGCAGAGAAGGTAGTCTTCATCTGTACCTCAGGGTTGTGGACACTGCCTGCAGTCAAGAGACGAGATCCACATGGTGTGAGCTTCTAGGCAGCTGCCCAGCTGGGATCTCCAGAGCCCCAGGTCTTACCTGGCACCGGGCAGGCAGGAGAGGTAGAAAATTCTGGCAATTGCAGAAGCAGTTCTGCAACTTAATCAGGACCTGATTCCCTAGGACACTGCCTCCAGTCCCAAGGAAGAGAAGCAGGGCAGACACAGGAGTGTCCACCTCACCCTGATGATCTATCTACTTCGAGAGCAGTAGTCTCACGTGCTGCTCACGTGCATGTGGGCTCAGGTGACAGGGCAGGGAACACTGGGCAGCTTTGTTTGTTCATGTTTCTTGAACATGATATAAAAGCATGCCTGTGCACTGCATGGCTATGCTCACCCAAGTCTCCAAAGGAGACTTCGTCTTTGAGATATGGAGGCCAATCTACCCAGAAGATGAAAACCACACTCACATTTTAGACTTGAGGACACCACAGTGAAAGAGATTTTAAACACACCCTCAGAAGCCAGAAAGAGAACAGAACAGCTGAACAACAAACAAACCCCACCGTACCCAATGGACACAGAGAGGTCACAAGGGTAGAACACGAATTTCACCATATATGGGACATGCTGGCCCACAGACTGAGTGATCAGTTAATTTAAGGGCTGAAATCATAAACATGTACACTCTCTGATTTTGATTACTAAAAACCAGCTCACCATGATCATCATTAAAACTCCTAATATGTCAGAAATTCACCAATGTACTTCTAAATAATCCATGCGTTCAAAATAGAAATCAAGCAAAAACCATAAAAATCTGTGTGAGGCCGGCAGTGGTGGCGCACGCCTTTAATCCCAGCACTTGGGAGGCAGAGGCAGGCAGATCTCTGTGAGTTCGAGACCAGCCTGGTCTACAAGAGCTAGTTCCAGGACAGGCTCCAAAGCCACAGGAAACTCTGTCTCGAAAAACCAAAAAAAAAAAAAAAAAAATCTGTGTGAGAGCAGTGGCTCATGTCTCTCAGTACATGAGAGACAGAGGCAGGTGAATCTCTGAGTTCAAGACTAGTCTGGTCTACAAAGTGAGTTCCAGGACAGCTAGGGCTACACAGAGAAACCCTATCTTGAAAAACCAACAAAAGAAAAAGAGAAAAAGAAAAAAGAAAAAAAAAGCACACACACACCCTATGGAGACAGGTTCACACACACACCATGGAGACAGGTCAACATCAGAACATCAGGTGTTGTCTTCTATTGCTCTCTACCTCCTTCTCTGAGACAATGTCTCTCAGAGAAGGTTGCCTAGGTTATGAGCCCCAGGGACCTTCTGTCTCTGCCCACTTGGCACTGGGGTTATAGGTACATGTTACCACACCCAGGGCCTTACATAGGTTCTGAATTCAGGTCCTTATACTTAGATACCAACTTTAACCACTAACCTATCTCCCTGAGATATTAGAATAATCTTTGAAATTATTGGGGGGGGGTTACACTAGCTAGGTGTGGTTGCACACATCTTTCATCCCAGCACTTAGGGTGTGGAGGCAGGTGGATCTCTGTGAGTTCCAGGCCAGTGAAGGATACTAGTAAGACCCTGTCTCAAAACCAAGTAGTAATTTGTTTTTTTCAAATGTGTATGAAAACTCATGTCTGTAATCCTAGCACTCACTAGGGAGAGACAACAGGATTTCTACAAGTTGAAGGCCAGGCTGGGCTCTAAACAAGTTCTAGACCAGTTTAGGCTACAATGGGACAGCTGGAGTGACCCTGATTAACAGCTGAGGAGCTCATGCTCCTTGACATCAAGACTCACTGCAGACCTACTTTAAAGAAGTACATCCAAGGACGAAGAAAAATGGCCAGAAGCATAGCACATGCACTTGTGTGGCCATTTAGCAACAATGAAGACAGGATGGGAGGCCCTGGGTTCCAACAACACCCACCTGGGGGAAGAACGTGAGAGTCTAGAACCTGCTGGGCAGACATTAGGTGGCACAGAAGCCTGGGACCAGTGGTGGGCCCTGGCATGCTACCCAAGCCACACAGAATGAGGTGAAGTGGAAAATGCCAGTCTAGTTATAGGAAGGTCAGATGCAGGTAAGATCAGGGCAGCAGGGGAAGAAAGACCTTCTAGACTCTGGTCAGCATCTTTTTTGGTCTGGGCAATTCTATATGACCCACGTCTGAAATGCCAGCAAGTAGCTCAGCCTCAACAGTAAGAAGCCTATAGAGCTCATCTACAAAACACCACCACCATGAGGTTTGATTAGGAGTGGGTGTGCTGAGTACCTCCTGAGCAAATTGATTTTGCTTTAATGATTAATGCCCAGCTGCTTGATTTTGTTGTTGTTGTTGTTTTATCTTTTAAACCAGGGTCTTGAGTAGCCTAGGCTAGCCTTGAACTTGCTGAGAAGGATCTTAAAGTCTAAACCCTCTGGCCTTCAGCTCCCTGACGCTGGATATATAACTGTGCTCCTCTACACCTGGTTCCAATCACTACACAGAGGCCCCGGCAGTGACACCTCCGAGGCAGTGGTTAACAGTGGCTCTTCAAATGCTGCAAGAGAGAAGGACACTGAGGCTAGCTGCTAGAGCTGGGTCCAACCAAACAGTGAGCTGGGCAGGAAAATGCCCACTAGTGGGGGACATGATGGTAAAGGGGAAGTGGGCAGGGCAGCTTCTTATTCCCAGCTGTGACAGGGCCCAGAACCAGGATGTTCAGAGACGACCTTGTGGCCAAGGAATGATTAAGAGAATGGAAACTGTTGCCTTCATCAGAAGGGAAGACAAGGGGGACAGAAGGGAACTGAGCACAGATGGGGGTCCCTGATGACCAACCAGACCTAAGGCCAAGTAGGGTTCGAAAGTGACCCTATCACCACCTCCACTCAGCACCCACAGGTTTGTTGTACCTCCTTGATGTCATGGTAGTGCCCTAGGAGGGCGTAGGGGCAGTAGGAGATGCTCATGGAGACGATGCCCATGGTGCTGATGGTGATCATGGCCACGTAGACGTTGGGAAATAGAGCCATCACAGCAGTGCCCACGGAGAAACCCAGCGTCCCCAACACATAGATGATCTTGATGCTCAGGTCATAGTTGTCCAGGTACTTCTGTAGCAGGGCTGCAGAGAGGGTCACAAGGATCATGACAGAGCTGTTGCCTCCATATACCCCTTACCGCCATCACTGCCACCCTCTGGTTGAACCTAGGCCTTCAGGCATAAAGACCTGCCCACCTGAACCATGCAGCCCATGCCTACCTGTATTCCCAGGGACTCCAGCACTTCTGAAAAAAGTCAGCTCTCTGTGGCTTCCCTGGGCTGCTGACTGCCCACCCAGGTATCCTCGGGGAAAGTTTGGCCCTTCCCTTGTCATTCTGTGTTCCCCAGCACTCTGGGCCAGCCTCAGGATACTGTCTTCTGATTGGGTCCTCCCAGGCACCACCTCCTCCAGGAAGAATCTCTTTGTCACCCTGACACTTGGCTGACCTGTCTTGCCCTACCCTCTTCACCTACAGATCAGGCAAAGTAGACTTCCACTCCAGGTTCAGACTGAGTGTGGACAGCTAAGGGAAGGGACTCTAATCCTAACTCTTTCAAATTCAGAAAGTGAGTGAAGGATGCTGCCTTAGGATGAGAGCCCATCACCCCACCCATCAGAGCTCCTGTCCTTGGCAGTCTGGACCAGTTCCACTGCCCCTCAGACTGCTGGGCCGCAGCTGGGGTTGTCATGGCAATGACAACATGTTAATACACAAGTACAACCACACTGAACAGTGCCATGGAACAAACAGCACATAGATGGCCTCCAAGTGTCAGAAACACCTGATCCCAAGCCACAACAGCTGACTTTATTGGCTTTTTCTCTATTTAGAAAGAAGTCAGGATCCCCTGATCTCACCTGAGCAGATAGCACCAGTAGCAGCGTAGATGACCAGGCCCCAGCAGCCCATCTTCACGCCAGCATTGTACTTATGCCATAAGGTGGAGTTGGAGGCCTGTTGCAGAGAGAGGAGGTTGAGGGCATTTACTACCCTCAGGGCAGAAGAAATTACTATGCATTTCCATGCAGGCAGATTGAGAGTAAGGAGGAGAATCAACCCAAGTCTAGGTCAGTATCTGATAAACTACCTCCAGCCCCTCCCAGTCCACATGCAACTCTTTCCCACAATGAGAAGTGGAATCCTGCCTGTGGCCCTGAAATAAGGTTGATCTAGATAGGCAGAAATGAGTCTGAGATGACATGCTAGCCCCTGAAAAAGGTGTAACAGACCACTGTGACCACCCACAGGGCCACGGCGCAAGGCAAGAACCACTAGCAGGGCCTGGTAAGAATAAAAATAGGCTGTTACTTTGATAGTGGAGCCAACACTCCATTTACAATATTCAAAGAGGTTCTGGTCCTTTGTGTGAAAGAACCTAGCATTCACAAATGGTCACCATAGACCCCACCATCGCAACTTTGTCTCAGCTTGCACAACTGACCATGCATTTAAGTGTGCACTGGCCAGCTGCCTGCTGGGGACCCCCTGGACCCACATGGGCATGTGGGTGCAAGGGCAGTGCATGTAGGCTCACAAGAAGTTCTGGACATTGAGACTGCCTAGTTCTCCTGGGCAGTGAAGCTGCTAGTCACAGGGTGCTCACCTGGGGGTCTCCTTCGAAGATAACCCGGCCCATGAAATCAGTATAGAAGACAGCCTCTGCGATGACAGAGAACCAAGTGAGTAGGTGGCAGAGACAGAGCCGCATCAATTCCTTGGGCATCTTCAGCATGGACAGCCATAGCAGGCGCACAGTGGTCTCCGCCTCGCCCTCCTCGCTCTCTGTGTCCCCACTGGAGGCAGTGGCCCCACTCTGGTTGCGGTGCCGGGATCGCTGCCGCTGCTGCAGGTCATACAGGTCACTCATGCTTCGCGATGGCTTGATCAGGACCACTGCATTGGCCCGGCGGTAGCGGTAGCAGTGGGACCCAATCTTACCATAGTAGGAGAAAGTGCTAGAAGCCTGCCTGTGGAACATGTGCCTACGCCGCCTCATGGAACCAGACATGACTGAGGGCTTCAAGTCCACTTTAGAGCGGTTACTGAGTGAATCCATTGGTGGGGAACCTCTCCCATTTGGGACTTTAGCTTCATTCAAGTGATTATCAAGCAAGGTGTCGTCCTCCTTGGTGGACTCCCTGAGGAACGTAGACAGGCGGGGCAGCTTGGCCCTCAGGAGCTCCTGGCTGGTGCTCCGGGGGGTGCTGGGATAGGAAGCATCGTGGAAGATGGAGGGCTCTATGTCATGCAGGAAGAGCAGTTCAGGCTCCATGTCCAGGGTGGCATCAGGCATGTGCAGCACCGAGTCACTCTTGCTGCGCACGATGTCCACGTCGAGGTAGTCCAGGGACAGTTCGTGCTCTGACTGCACCTCATCCGGGAACAGGGGGCTGCCGTCCTGCATTCCCCCACCGAGGGAGCTGAGGCGGATAACAGGGGCTGGGGCACTAGGCTGAACACTGGTGCTGGGCAGGGTGGCATCCTCAGGACTGCGGTCCTGCTGTGGGCTGTACTGTTCCTCCTCAATGCTAAAGAGATGCAGGGCCACTGACACTGAAAAGATGATGGCAGCGAAGAAGAACAGCACCTGGTTCTGTGTGCGGAACCAGTCACCTAGGAAGGTCGGTGTCCAGTCCAGCCCACCCAGCACGTAGCCAACAGCCCCACCAAGGCCTGTAGGTAGAGAAGTGACAGTGAGTTTCAGGTCCAACACAGGGCCTTACACAGGGGGACTAGGTTATGTGGCAAATCAGCGAGATGGAGAACCAAAGGACAGCGAAGACAAACACAAGGAAACAACTCTGATGACAGCACAGATCGGAAGACTGGTCTAACATTATTTCTAGTCAGAAATACAAGACAAAAGGAGTCTCAGGCCTAGAAGCAACCCCAGCCCACCTGTGTGGTCCCCAGGCAGTGTCAGTGTGGGGCCCTCACCAAATCCACCTGGCAGGCATTATCATCCAGGCAGGCCTTACTCTCTCATAGCCCTCCTCCTCAGTCCCTTAATCCTGCTGGGTTCATGGGTCAAGAGTGAACCACGGTGCTTCCTAAGGTTCCAGCACTGGTCACTGCCACCAAGGAGCAGATTCCTCCCTCCCACCTGGGGCCTGGCATGTGGCTTTACCAGCAGAGAAGGCGTGAATGTTGAGAGCCATATCTTGCTCCTCACTGTCTACCACATCCAGCAGGTAGGCACGGATGGGCCCCTCAGTTGCATCGGCACTGAAATCCAAGACCACTACTCCCAGCACCGTGAGAACAATGCCAATGGGCTGCCGGTTGGGAACATCGCCGAGCGCCAGACCTAGACAGAGCATAGGGAAACAGTCAGACTCCAATGCCAACTGTCGGGCTCCTGAGAAAAATGCTTTTAGGACAGCAGTAAGCTTCATCCCATTCTGTGGTTTGTGGGTGTACCCCTCTGTCCAGCCCCCAAAAGTTCCCTCTTTTAAAAAATATTTATTTTATTATGGATGTTTTGCCTGCATGTGTGGCTGTTCACCTCGTGCATGCTTGATACCTGCAGAGGTCAGAAGAAGGCATCAGATCTTTTGGAAGTGGAGTTAGAGATGGTTGGGAGCTACCATGTGGATGCTGGGACTTTAAATTGGGTCTTCTGTAAGAGCAGCAATGATAAGCTTTCTCTCTTTCCCTCATAGTTTTTTAAGCAAGAAGGGAAAAGTTTCCTGTTCCTCTGTCCATTAGCAGCAGTGGCCACACCAGCTGGTAAGACAACTGGCATCAACTGTAGTGGCTGTGCAAGGGCCACCACCTCCACTGCTCTAAAGAAGCCATTTCCTCCTCTTCCCACCAATCCAAGCTCCCTTGCTGCTCCCTGAGCTGGTTGGCTCTGCCTTAGCATCTAAGCTAGGCACAGGCTTTAAGTTTATACAGATCTAAGTAGGAACATGTAGCCTCAGAAGGCACTGAGAACCTCTGAGAAGACTGCCCTCATACACCAAGTCTTACCTGATTGGGGAACCTGCCTGGACCCAGAGATCAATACCCAGCCTTCAGGACTAGAGGTGGGGCAAAGACAGGCCTGGCCATGAAGTACAGTCCTCTGACTGAACCTCAACCCACTGGGTCATGGGTTGCCCAGGAGGCCCCACTGGCAAGAGAATTGGTGCCTACAGGCTGGCTACCTGTGGCCAGGACCATCTCAGGAATGATCTCCATACATGTCACTGCGAACACTTTCAGGTGACTTTGACAGGCCCAAGGCCAGCAGCAAATGCCAGGAAAGTGGCAACCCCAAATTCCTAGATAGGAGCAGTTCCTGGTAGAGGAGGCTGCCTTGTGCAGGTAGGAATTAGCAAGGAGATACTCCAGCCAGGAGGGGAATGAACCAAATATGCCACAGACTGTCCCCTATCCTGGTCCTGAGGAGCTGTGGGTCCCCATGGAGGTGGTGGTCCTGCTGCCACTGGAACTTGGGCAGACCTGTGCTTCAGAACCCACACTGTGCTGCTTCACTCACTGAGCCAAAAAAACAAGGCTTTGTTTCCACTAGTTCTGAAGGGTGCCCGCAAGGCAGAAAATATTTTCCCACACGGAGTGGCTTTAATTAAAAACAAAACAACAGAAAGAAGCAAAACAACACATGAGGCATGAACCAAGAAAACAAACAGCAAACTGGGTTCTGGACATTTTCACTACCACGTCTAAGAAAAGGAGAACAAAAAAAGAAAAGATAATTTTTGAAATCGCTCTGGAAACAGGACGTGGTGTCAGACGCGCATTAAAACAAGCCATCACAACAGGAAGCGTTTCCCTGTGAACAGGTTCCTCCAGCTTTCCCATGTGGGGCCAGCTCCACTACCAAGCTCCCCACTGCGGTCTCCACCAGGAGGCCCCCAGCAGCCCAAGCTGGACCCTGCACACAGTGACCTAGTTAAGTCACCAGATAAGATAAGGCCCCCAAAGCATGCACTAGTGTAAGCTCAGCAAAAACTCACCGATGGCAGAGCCATTGAGGAAAAGTGCAATACCGATGAGGACCCCCACACACAGCACAAGGATGAAGGGCCGCCGGCGGCCCCAGCTCAGGGTACACCGGTCACTTGCAGAGCCAATAAGCGGTGTGAAGATGAGGCCGAGGACGGGGCTCAGGAACCAGGTGAGGCTGTAGTACTGCTCAGGGAGGCCTGCAGGGACACACAGTCTGTCACTCATCACACATACACACCACATATAAACACATACTCTTGCCCCCTCAAGTCTCCTCAGGATAGACCTTTTCTCGGAGTGTCTTTTGGCTCTGAGGATGCTAAACAAAATGTACTCCAGACCTTGGACCAGTACTGGGCTCTGTCTTCAGGGCCACCATGCTTAGCAGGGCTGAGCTGCTGCAAAGTCCTTCAGTGCCCCTGTCTCTCCATATCACACTATGCAAGTGGCATAGTGGCTACAAATGTAGGAATAATAAGAGTCATTTAACTCTGGACCTCACTGGGGAAAAACTATCATAGAGGGTCTTACCAAGACCCTACAGAGCCACCAAAACCCTCAGTTACCTTGGCAGTGAGTGCCCCAAGCACTGGGGTGGTATAAAGCCACATGTAACCAGCTGGAGCCAAAGGGCCACAGCCAGTACCCAATGCCCCTTCTTCCATTTAGTTTTTCTAACTGACCAGTCATGGCACAGCAAATGTGGTAGCCACAGGATAGACCTGGGTAGCTTGACACCAGGGTCTATACCACCTCCCTGTCACGTAAATTCTAATGTGGTGTCAACAGAGCAGATGAAGGATGATGGCCCTGGCACAGGCCAGAGTACTGCACAGCAACTAGAATGTACTTTCACAGCTGCCAGCAGTTCCCATGAGCCTCTCTCTAGACCACAGAGATCCTTGCTCATGAGCACATACCACACCACTCCCTTGAATGATGGCCAAAGCCTCACAGAGGAATCTGCTACTACAAGTCAGAGTGCTGGTTATCCTTACAAAAGGCAGTGACTGGCCACTTGGGTGAGCAATGGCACACCATATGTCCTGGATGTGGCTGGGAGGCTCTGAGTGACAGCATAACTCTCCCCATTTTACAACAACCCATAGTTTGTTTGAAATTTAAAGGGCCTGGCACGTCACCACTTCATCAGACAAGCATTTCACACTCTAAGGACACTGAGGAAACAGACTCATGTTGAGCTGGCAAGGAAAATAAATGTTGCGTGGGAGGAGGGCAAGTGTAAGGGAGGAAGCACCTTGCAGAACCCCTTGCCATCACACCATTCGGTACCAGGGCACTCTGCCAGGGTCTAAGGTATGTGTTCTGACCTCTGCAGCCGCGCCTGGCCACAGGAAGGCTAGATCTGTTCTCATCCCAAGTCAGCAGAACAGACAAGATTCAGGAAACTAGAGTTTGCCCAGTGAGTTCTGTCGGACAAGCCGGTGGGAATGGTATGAGCTCTTCAGCCTTACTAGGCAAGGCGCTCAAGGAGCCAAGGCTGTTCTTGGCCATACTATCTTTGCCTGCCTTCAGAAATACCCACGTCACATGCCCTGTGTCTCGGTACAACCCCTATTCAAAACGATCTAGAGTGAGCAAGGCCAGTCTGGGGTTCAGAGGAGAGAGATGTTCCATGAGCCTCCCATGGGTCACACCACCAACTCAAAGTAAACAAGGAGCCAAATCATTCCTGTGTGCATGGGACATCTTTACGGGACACTTTAGCAGGCTTGTCCTCTCCTGCTTAGGGCAACCCTCTTGCTGTCATTGTGCCAACACCTGAGGAATAGGGGAGGGCTATCCATTCAGGAGGTACCACTGCCTTCTGCTGCCCACAGTGCCTACCCAACCCTGAATACAGGGTTCCATGCTATATAGACCCAGAAGTCCTGGTTTGTTCCAGTCAGGCTATGGCTTCCTGGGGACACTGAGACCAACAAGTCCTCTTTTCCCTTTTCCAATCAAGAGCCAGACAGGACATATAGTGGTTTGCTGACTCAATCAGGTTGTGAGACAAGGCCCACACGGGCCAGGACCTTTCTCTGTCCACAGTCCCTCCTTAGAACTGATACTGCGCTGTTGTTATACAGTCCAACTGCCTGTCTCTTAGCAAAGACCTTTAACCCAGGTGCTCTCACTGGCCGGAACTCTCCCTGTAAGGTGACAGTGACAACATCAACAGAGGCTGGCATCATATCAGTAGGTCTAGGCATCAGCCCCTAGGAACACAGACTTCAGCAAAGTCATATTGGTATATGACACATACAGGTAGACAGCGGTCGCAGAAGACTGACATGTTCATAAGTCTGCAGCATCTAGCAAAGGGACAGGAAGTACCTCAAACAGTGGGAAAGACAGGTCCAGATATTCATCTGAGCACGTAGATGGGAGAATAATGTGCTTCCCATCTCTAGTGTAGACTACAGATGAGTAGTTTACTACAGAACTCGACAGACTAGAGGAGAACAATAGATGCTCTCACAGAAGATAAACAGACAGTGCAGGCTCTAGAGCAAGGTGTCCAACTTGATGACACTTTGACATGACACTGCCATCTCTAGCTGTCCTATGATGCATCCATCTATTGGCCACAGGGTGTACACATATTGTGTTGAACAACAGGCTCTACTGCATCCACAATGGCCTTTGAAGCAGCCAAGAGCTGGTTACCGAGTGTGGTCATGTACCGACACTTACTGGGGCAGCGAATGAGAGTCGGTGAAAAGTACTGGCTCCTCCAGGTGGACATGGCGAGCAGGAGGCTGGCCGGGAATAGGGATAGGAGACCTTGGACCAGCTGTCACTACCTCTGCAGGAACTGACAGCTGTAGCCACCACAGCCCAAAAGCTATGATTCCAGAACAGATGAGCAAACTCTGCTGCCCAAGATTAGGCTGCCTTCTACACAGATCTTACAAAAAATGAAAAATGTATAGCTCAATAAAATCAATTAAAAAAAGACAAGAAAAAATGGCTATGATACTTTCTGACACAAAGTTTATGAAGGGGCTGGAGAGATGACTCAGTGGTTAAGAGGACTGATTGCTCTTCCAGAGGTCCTGGCATTTATGACAGCCCGTAACTATCCCTAACACCAGTCTCAGGTGATCTGACACCTTCTTCTGGCCTCCGTGAGTACCAGGCATACATGTGGTACAAAGACATATTTGTAGACAAAACACCCAGACACATAAAAATAAATTAACTAAAAAAAAAAAAAGCTTATAAAATTTGTTTCAATGTTCATCGGTAAAGTCTGATGCACAGCCACTCCATCTGTTGGCATCTGGGGCTGCTCACTCACTGGCTCCAGGGGCAGAGACAAGAACTGGACTATGAGCTGTCAATCTTAACACAAGGCCTTTGTCTTCTATAGTTCTGATAAATATCATGATAAAAAGCAAATCGGGGAGGGAAGGGCTTATTTCAACTTACAATTTTCAGGTCATAATTCATCACTGAGGGAAGTCATGGTAAGGACTCAAGGCAGGACTGGGGACAGGAAATGATGCAGAAGCCGTGGAGGAACTCTGCTTCCTGGCTTTTTTTTAATACAACTCAGGATCACCTGCACAGGACTGATAATACCCATAATGGCCTGGGTCATGTCAATCATGAATCAGGTCAGTCTAATTGAGGCATTCTCTCAATTGAAGTTCCTCTTCCCAGATAACTCTAGCTTGAGTCAAGCTGACAAAAAAAATCAACTAGGACACCCCTGAAGAACGGCCATGCCTTTCTGTACTGTTGGGTCTGCCTCTGCTCTACTCTACCACTGCTCAAGTAGGAATGTTAGCTACAATGTTAAGCTCCACATTTTGGCCTCTATTCTTGCCAGTTTTTGCTGTGTTCATTAGGAATGTCATGGCTGGCCACTCAGCTGACACTACTGTGTTCCACAGTACCTGTGACAGGATAATGACCAGTCATACCAGTACTCGACCTCAAGTTCTCTCCTGGAAGAGGTACAGACCTGTACAGGGTGAGACCTCCACATGATGCTAGCAGCCACAGGGTAGTGGTTGCTTGCTAGAGAACCTGGTGATATACCAGGTACAGCACTATGTGCTGGAGGAATACAGATTCCTACTGGGTAGGAAACATGGCTAGGCAGTCTTGTGTTTAGCTGTGCAAGGTTGAGGGGTGGCATCATTGGCTATAGACATCCAGAGCTGTGCAAAGCAAAGAGAGCAGCCAAGGACACAAGCACAGGGACACAAATAGCACCAGTGGTGACATTATAGCAGTTTGGGTTTTTGTTGTTGTTGTTTGTTTGTTTTGTTTTGTTTTGTCATGCCAGTCTACCCAGAAGTCTATTTTAGACTCCAGACCCTGGCCCCAAGGAGATCAAACGCCCTGTTTCAGCTACCTGTATGGGGACTACCGAGTCATAGTTAAAGCTCCCTGCCCCAGAACTGGCTCTAACCAGGTGACAGCACTGTTCCATCACACAGGCAAGTTAACACTTCCCATCACATCTCCAGACCTGCCCAGGATGAGCAAGGGGTGCTGCCACCCCCAACACTCGGCTGCCAGCACGTCCCTGGGATGTCTCAGCCAGGCAATTCCCAGCAAAGCCCTAAACAAACACAAAGCCGGTCCCTAGTAAATAATTTTTGGTTTTTTCCAGGCAAAGGTTGAACAACAATGGTGGGACCCGGAAGGTTCCCTGTTCACAGGAAATACTCACTGTGTCACTATGTGTACATGGGACAGCCCACTGCAATGCTTGGGTCACATGCAGAGGTTTCTATTCACAAGGACATTTTTGATAAACTGGTATTTTGTGGGGGAGGGAGGCTGGGAAAGTGGCCTATAAATATTTAACAAAACAAAAGGTCCAGGATGGAAATAGGAACTCATTCTTTCTCTCAATGGACAAGCCTGCCAGGCCAGATAGGTTTGTACTCCTGGACAAAACCCCAAGATAACATGCACTGGTGAGAAGAAGTTCTTCGTGGGAAAACCTCAGCATCCTTGAGTGACCTCAGGAATCTTAAACAGCAAGCTCACTGTGAGCCCATTTCAGGATGGCCTTGCTAAGGCTACAGTGTGGGAAGAATGGGCTACTTTCCATAGGCCAGGTCGTGGTCACCTGCTGCCATACCAGAACCAAAGCAAGGTCTGCTGAGATACTGGGTGTTAAAGTACATCCTACCAGGTGACAGGGGGCAACATAATGCCTGGATCCTAACACTGGGGCCTCCCTGGGCAGGGAAGGTCTGGAAGAATGCACATCTCCAGCTAAAGGCAGGACCACAGAGTTTCAAAGAACATTCTGAAGTAACCAGTGCCTTGGGAAGACAAGGAAAGAGTAAAACTAGAAGCTACTCAGGTGGTTTTTCCTAGCTCTGTTTCAAAGGATTGCCACTCAACTGTCACATGTCACCTCTAAGCTTCTATTACCCACAGCCCAGAGGGATTCACAACTCAGTTACATAGTTGTAAGAAAGTATTCAGGGAAGAAGGCAAATGCCTACCATCCTAGTTCTTAGAAGGTGGGGTAAGATAATCAGGAGTTCATGGCCATCCTTGGCTGTACAGACAGTTCAAGGCTAGCCTGGGCCACACGAGAGTCTGTCTTAAGAGACTTTCTCCAAAGAGAAAGAAAGCAGGGGCTCAGGGAGTCCACTTGCTCTGGGTAAACAGATCCCCATGAACGCCCGCACTGTACTGCAGACACAGCTGTCTAAGGACAATGCAGACAGGTCTGACCCCAAGTCACTGGTTCAGACTAGGATGCAGGCTAAGAAAGCTCTGAAGCTAAAGACACTTAATGGACACATATCCATTACCAAGCCCATGGCCAAGTGCTGAACTCTCTTCCATGTAGAGCAAGATGTATGGAGGAAATTAATCATTTCCAGGGTCCACACAGCGGCCAGTTAGTTTCTGAACCGACATGAGACTAAGGGGTCCTTGAGCCACCACCCCCATAGCTGCACAAAGGTTGAGAACCCTACGGCACCCGGCTCCTAAAAGAAATGGGTCCTGAGCACCTGTAGGAAAAGGCTCTGGCGGGTAGGGCACAGAGGCTGTGAGGCAGGGTCTGTCTGGTGCCCTCCTCCCTCTTCAACCTCATTCAGGACTAAGAATGCTGCATCAGGGATGTGGGTATCAATGTATAACTTTCCTATGAAATCAAGTCTCACACATACCCAGGTAATTCAATACTATCTTCCCCACTTCCTGGAAAAAGCTGACAGGACAGCGATGCATGGAAAGATGTCATACACGTGGCGCTATTTTCCCAAATGAAACTCAACATGCCCAACAACAGTACCAGGAGGAACAAGCCTGTTCCATGCTGGGAACCTGGGTATGGGTGTTGGAGAGGTCTCCTTGGCTTTGCTAGTAGTGCTGGCATCCAATGAGGTGCTCCCACTGCCTTACCCTCCACTTCATTTAGAAGATGGGGTGAGGTATGCACCTGAGGATCTATTGACACAAGCAGCACAGAGAGCTCCCCCTACACACAGCCACCATCAGCATGAGTCACTCCACCCAGCAGGCGTACACTGTCATGCTTGGCAGCAGGAAAACAGACAAAGCAGCCTGGGACAGGGGTTCACCTAGGAGCAGGAGGGAATGTCTTACCAGATGTCAGTGGGTAGTAGTACTGAGGATGATGGGGTAGTACTGAGCTGGTCTGAGTCCAAGGAAAAGATAGTCAGATAGTGGAAGTGAGTAGCTCAAGACAAGCTTCCAGAGATGGAGGAGAGTCAGAGCCTTTATAATAGGTTATGTCAGTGACCAGGACCCTGGCAAGGAAGTATAAGTGGAAGGCAATTGACCCCTAGAAGGAAGCATGGGTGGCTGTGTGTGTGTGTGTGTGTGTGTGTGTGTGTGTGTGTGTGTGTGTGTGTGTGTGTGTGTGTGTGTGTGTGTGTGTGTGTGTGTGTGTGTAGGGGGTCCTCTGGTACCTTTAGGAGCATAGTCTTCTTATGGTTCTGCTTATGTGTAAGTGTGACTAGGCTACTCTGTGCTGGACATCTATTTGTGTGGCACTGTACACAGGAGCAATGCAGGTGCAGGGCACGTCCCTGCCTCAATGACATCCTCTGAATCTGGCACTTGTGAGGACTGTCAGGAAGGCGAAGGAAAACCTAGGGCAATACTTACTTTCACCTAGGTTTGAGCAAAGTAGCCTGGAATTTTGCTTCCATTCCCAGGTACCTTTTTCTGCCCTTTGGAAGAACAGCCTTCCCTTCTCCATGTCTAGGGCTGAAAAGAGCCCAGAGAAGACCTGACAGGCAGGCCTAGTAGGGCAAGGCAAAGGACACACACAGCCCTGCTTGGAGGGAAGGAATGTTGGAGGAGAGGAGTCATGGAAACCTGCAGGCCAGTCAGGTTGGCAAGATTCAGGGAAGATGCCAGGGAAACCTCGAAGACTTCTGCGGGAAGGTGTGGGGCACCAGAAGGATAGACAAGCTGATTTATGGGGTTCAGAAACACTTGTGTCTAAGGATCCATAAAGTCCCCCAAGACCAAATGCCAGGTGATCTTAAGGCCACAGAACAAATGAAACATAGCCGAGTCACTGGGAAGCCTCCACCTGGCCTGGTGGCCCTGTTGAAGGTGAACTGGTTGAAAGGATGCCAAAGGCCCTGACAGTACTTTTACTTCCAAAGTCCCCATTTCCTCAGAGAGGCCATGAAAAATGGGCCTGGAGGCCTGTTCCCTGCCTCCCTCCACACCACCTTTCTGGGTATTGCTGTGCCCATTCATCCAAACTGGTCTCAGACTTTCTTTTTTTTTTAATTTATTTTTTTTATTTTATGTGCATTAGTGTTTTGCTTGCATATATGTCTGTATAGGGGTGTTGGGTCCCCTGGAACTGGAGTTACAGGCAGTTGTGAGCTGCCATGTGGTTGCTGGGAATTGAACTCAGGACCTGTGGAAGAACAACCAGTGCTCTTAACCACTGAGCCATCTCTCCAGCCCTGGTCTCAGACTTTCTAACAGCACCTGTATCCCCTGGCAGGTGTTCCAGAGGTGGGTGGGCCATGTACTGTGAACTCTTTAAGCACATCAGCAGCACCACTGCCTCTGAAGCACCATTCAAGTGTCCCGTGCTGGCATAACTACCCTTCACCAGGTGACCACGTCTCCTTGTTTGCCCTTCTTGAGCATCAGGAAATCTGGCATGCCTGGGGATGCTCTCAAAATGGCTATGTAAAGTGAAACAGACTTTTCAATACTGAGTTTGTCACTGTTTCATCTCCTGTGCAGATCAAACACCTCTGCCCAGTGATACAGATGCCTGACCTGCAGAAGCCACATTAGGCTTTGTCAGCTAAGTGCTGAGATGCTTTGGCCTGTGTAGCACTGCTGAAAACACCTCTGCTCCCAGAACTTTTGCATTCAGGATGAGACGCACATAGCCATGTTCACTATTCATGATTCCTGTTACTGAAGCACACTTCTGACCCAGAACACTGTGTTGACTAGGCTCAGCTGTCACAAGGACACAAGTAAGGAAGTCAGGGTGCACCATATTCTGGACAAAGGGACAGACAGCAAAGGACAATGAACCCAAACTGGTTCCCTAGGAGCTGCAAGGAGGCCATATGAGGAAGGCTTAACTAAGCTGCTGGCCTTATAATAGAGAAGTATTATAGGATTCAGGGTTCTAAAAGAAGAAGAGGCAGTGCAACTCACAACTGCTGCTGGATCAGAAAAATGATCACCTATACAGAGAATTCATCTTAGTCATTCCTTCATAGGAAAACCCAAACTATAGGTGTGTGGACAGCAAGAAAGTGAAGTACAGATAACAACTGCTCCTCAAGTCACCTGCATTTGCCCCTGCCAGCACATCTGCAGTCAGTGTGGCCTCAGGTATAAGACCCAGGCTCAGGCTCCTCTTTTGCACCCATCTTAATTTAGCCAAGTGTCGGAGAAAGTCCTACTTGTCCATCCCCTGCTGTCAGTTTCTTCTAGGCTTCTCCTTTTAAGATCTGTCTACAATGTAACCTACAGAAATGGAGGATGATGGACAGTTCTTTATTGTGATGTGCCCACAAGTTACAAACTGTAACATCCATCCAGGCCCTCATTTCACCAGGGATGTGGCTCAGTGGCAGAATGCTTGCCTAACATGTGCAAAGCCTTGGTTCTACTCTACAGCACTGCAAAGCACAATCAAAAATAAAAAGGGGAAGCAGACAACCCATTCTGCACCAAAGACAAGTCCTATTTCTAACTGTTTAAACAAGCTACAAGTGTACATATTCTATGCAGTTTCAATTTAGTTACCTTCTCTTCTACATTAGGGATGGATCCAGGGTCTTGCACAAGCCAGGCAAGTGATACAGGGGACACCTCTATACTGACTGGTTCTTTTAAGACTGACTTTACTTTTAAGAGTAAAGACAGCACTGGTTTTAAATTTTCCCAGGTAGCACGGTGTGGTGGCACACGCCTGTACTTCCAGCACTTGGGAGGTGAAGGCCTGAGGATCAGGAGTCAAAGCCATCCACTGCCACACTCTGAGGCCATCCCGTACTCTGCATCTTTTAGAAAGCCCACTTCTCCCATGACATCGGCAAACCGTTCCCAGAAGCCACACTCCCTACCTATACTGTACACTAATGTCTGACACACAGAGCACCTCTGGGCCTTTATGGGATCTCTGGGTTGTTGGTATCTTGATCTATCTTTTCACCACCTATTTGTGGTATTTTGTTAAAATTTAACTTATTTTTTTGGCTTTTATCATAAAGTTTTAAGTGACTATTTCCTACAGGAACTGATAAGTTTTTTGCCTTCATTAACTTGATATGTATGCTCTATGTCCTGACATTCTGTTCTGAAATACACAGTGACTCTGTAACTTTAGCAAGTGCCTCTCAGACCATCCCTGCATCACACACACCAATTCAGAGGTCTGGAGCAAATCCCTATTGAGGCATGCCGATTCTGTATGGTAGCATCCTGCTCCTGTTTCACTAATTGGCTTTGCAGTGCCGTGCAGCCTTCACCTTCACTTCCCATCACTCAGCACTTAAGAGTGCTTCTTAGAGAAACAGCCCCTATTCATGAGCTCTCCTCCTGCACTTAGCTAGGGAACCCCCACCTTCTCTCCATCAGCACATCCCCAATGTTCCCCAATTCTGTCTTTGTGAGACAACAGGAAGACTCCAGCCAGAGGGAATTCGGGGCAAACCCCACAACCTCTGCCTCAAGCCAACAGTGCAGTCGTGCTCACTTACAGCCTTTCTTTTCTGCAAAGCAGCAGTCCAGGGGGCTGGAGAGATGACTCAGTGGTTAAGAGTACTGACTGCTCTTCCAGAGGACCCGGGTTCAATTCCCAGCACCCACATGGCAGTTCACAACTGTCTGAAGATCCAGTTGCAGGGGATCTGACACCTTCCCACCAATAAACAAAAAAAAAATATTAAAAAAAAAAAGCAGCAGTCCAGGTGACATGTTCAGTGTCCAGGCAAGCCCCATGGCTTTGGGTGGCCATGTCACTTCCATGCCAGGTACACTGGCCACCACCACCAACAGGCAGGCGCTTAGTAAGAGCCTGACAAAAAATAACAGCATATGGAATTCCTTGGGAAAAATGACTGCGGTGACTATTTCATTGTTTGTTAAACACAATGATCTGAAAAACAAGGAAATCCAGACTTCCCTCCAAAACACAGTACTGAGCACAAGCTGCTTCCCCGTCCCTGTGTCCACAATTGGGGAGTTACTTGCCCCATCCTCCACATGCACACCATGCATGTACACACACACACAAGATGCACAGGACTGTCCCTCAGAGCATCACAGTCCTGTCTGTATGGAGGAGGCCAACTGCAGGTGGCAAAAGCACTCTTCTGTCTTTCTTAGGTCTCCAGGAGGTGGGAAGTCACTGGTGAAATACACACAAAAGTTCTATTTTAACCAGTCAACAGCACACTGCCCCCAGGAAACACTCCCCTCCCTCTCCTTGGCACCCACCACTCTGCCTTCTGTCTACGCAGCGTGTGTCCTTTTGCTGCCAGCTTACGTCACTGAGCCGAAGGTCCTCAAGATTCACCCCTCATTGGTCGTTTGCCCCCTCAGTGTCACCTTCAGCATACACTGCTGCAGCCTCACCACAGCGCACACAGCACTCTATAGGGAAGGACCTAGAGACAGCATGTAAGAAGGCTCCGAATGTATGTGATATTTTCCTCAGGGTTCCTGGGGTGGTGGTGTGACAGTGTAAACTGCTGGCTGAAGTGTGCTGGCCAGGGAGCCTGAGGAAGGAGCCTGTGCCGAAGTGCCCTCACTCCTGCAGTACCCATTCTAGCCCACCCGTGACAGCCACACCAAGTAGCTACCCTTGTAAAGTGGGACAGGGTGCTCCTCAGTTCTTCCTGCCAATGTGACTATTTCAAGACTGATAGCTCCAGGACAATGTTTTTCTCTGAGATGAACTTCTGCTGAACTAGGGGGTGGGGCAGGGTGCACACATGGTACAGCAAGATGGTAAAGTTCTTACCCAACACACTAGGTCCTGAGTTCTACCCCTAGTACTACCTTTTTTTTATATATATTTGTTTATTTATTATGTATACAATATTCTGTCTGTGTGTATGTCTGCAGGCCAGAAGGGGGCACCAGACCTCATTACAGATGGTTGTGAGCCACCATGTGGTTGCCGGAAATTGAACTCAGGACCTTTGGAAGGGCAGGCAATGCTCCTAACCACTGAGCCATCTCTCCAGCCCCTCTAAGTACTACCTTTCAAAAACGGGTGAGACGAGGGGCTCATTCTCTTGCCAGGATGGCTAAAGTTCATAGCTCAAATGATCCTTCTACCCAGCTGGTGCCTTTACTGGGAGAGGGGGTGGTGAAGGTGGTGAGGGTTCTGATGCTGAACTCCAGCACTCAAGCACACTATACATGTATACTGACACTGTGCTACACTCACAGCCCTGGGCGTTCAAGGGGTAACAAACCAAAGGTGTGCTACCTGCACAAGCTCTTGGATGCTAAGGGTCAAAACAAGAACTCCGTGAGAGGAGTTAAGTGCATCTGAGTGGCAGGAAGGCAGCACTGACAAGGCATGTAGACCCTGCAAGGTAGGGCATATAGCACAAGCTAGTGTGAGAAGTCACAGGAACACCTGCAGAATCTACACAGCGCATGTTACATGTGCATATGCTTGCTATGGACATGCACTGCACTCAGATGCCTCCTGTGGAATGGTGCTTCTCAGTTCTCACCAAAGGCTTGCCATGCTTGTGCACTTCAACATGGAAGGCAGCCAGCTTTGGAGGCAGTGTGCTGGGGTCCTAAAAAGGGCTGGACTCGGGTCACAGCCACCCTGCTGACAACTCAGTGCCAGGCTGCTATGGCTGGTATATCAGCATCTTGCTCATGCTTCCAGCCTCCTGATTGTGCCTTATACAACCCCTTGTTGGGACTGAAAGGCACGGAAGGTTGTTTTCATCTTCCACTGTCTCTGTGTAGACAACTAATAAAGGACAGGCGCTTCCCACAGAAGAGGTGGGCTCAAGCTTCGGTCAACTGAATCCTAGAAACACACCCGTTCCCCAGGAGCTTCCGCAGAGAGTGTGCTCACAAACTGGTGAGCAGTTCTACTCCTGCATGTGGGAGACAGTGAACCAGCTTTTCCTCACAAATAATTGGCAGACCTCACTGCTTGCTCTTGGGTGCTACTCTTCTGAACCTTCAACAAGGCAAAGTAGGTAGGCTCTCACACTAGCTCAGTCGTCATTAATGAGTCAAACCCATAGACTACAACAAAAGGCACCCTTTTCTCTGTTATCTGATTTTCCTTTTCCCCTGAGTATACTTCCTGAGCCAAGAGGGAAACAATAAACAGTAGCAGGAGACTGAACTCCTTCTCAAGGGAAGAATTTAACATGGGAACATAGCACAGGAGGGCACCCAACAAGGCTAGGCTGGCTCTCTACAAGTTTCCCATAGACTCCTGAGCAGTGTGCTTCCAAATTTGCCTTTCAAAGGCAGCTGTACATTCACATCTGGCCCTGAGTTTGAGACGTTATCTATCAATGGCAATACAACACCAGCCATAGTGGGCCGTCAGGGCAGGTATGTGTGCTCTGTAGATCTTTCAGGCCCTGCTTCTGCTCAGACTCTTGGGACTGGCAGTCTGGTAGTCAGCTGGCTTCCCATCTCACAGAGGGTGGAGGCTAGGAATGATGGCACACACTTGTACTCCCTGAACTTGGAGGTAGAAGCAGAGGTCTACTACAAGCCAGAAGAGTCTATATACTGAGGCAAGTACACAGTGACACTGTCTCGAACACACAAAAGAGGTTCTGTGTGATGGTTTGGTGGGTAAAAAGCACTTGCCAAGCAAACCACAACCAAGTTCAATCCCTGGATCCCATAAAGGAAGGAGAGAAGTGACTTTCCAAAGTTGTCTTCTGACCTAACACTGTGGTGTGTGCATGCATACCCAGAAGAATAAGTGAAATGAAAAAAATACACAAAAGACAAAAACAAGAACAAAACCAAGAGTCACTTTAGGGACAATGACAAAGTCACTTAAGGGACAAAGATGGCTGCCTAGCATGGGACCCTCAGAAGAGGTGAGACAAGAATGGGAGATTTCAATGTCTTGTAAGTAAAGAATGCTGGAATTCTGAATGGGTGAAGATGGTGATGAAAATTTACAAGAGACATCCTGTAAGATGGGGCTTGGAGAGGTAGGTGGGGTCCCTCAATGCACTGGACATTGGTACCTGGAGTTCTTCAGTATTAGGGAACTATCTTTTCTATGCAAATGCCCTGTCCCATTTGCAGACAGGTCGGGTCCCTGTCACACTACCCCCATACTTTCCCATCACAGCACACCAGTCACCTCCTGTGCATCAAAGACTTCTTCCCAGACCCAGGGATTGAGCAACAGCACCCCAGCACCAGACTGGCACCTCCACCATAGGGCTCCTTCACAGACAAGGTGGTCTCCTGATTCCAAGTAAGTCCTGCCTCCTGGTCCCAATGTTAGGCTTACTGACAGTGGGAGACAGCACTACAGGAGGTGATGGCACTCAGAGAGCTCAGGCTGGGTAGGAAGAGCTTACCTTCTGCTCCCGGTACAAGAAAAGAGCTGAGGTATAACATGTCTGGTGGCCAGGCCCATAATCCCTGCTACCTGGAGTCAGACAGAAGCAGAAGAGCACAAATTCAAGATCTGTCTGGGGTACACAGGGAGTTCAAGGGCAGCCTTTTTGAGACCCTGTCTCAAAATAAGCAGGCAAGCAAGCATGCAAACCAAAAACAAATGAATAGCCAGGTTTGGTGGTATACACCTTTAATCCTGGCATTTGGAAGGCAGAGGCACGCAGACCTCTGTGAGTTCAAAACCAGCCTGGTCTACATAGCAAGTTCTGGGACAGCCAGGGGTATATAGAGAAAACCTGTCTCAAAATCAAAAGAAAAAGTAAAAAGTGAAAGTTGAGTCAAGGATGTAACTCAGTGAAACAGCACATGCCAAACATTTTGTAGGCCCTGGCCCCAACCCCTAACTCCACATACATGTAAACTATACTAAGAAAGGGCAGGTAGATGGGTCTCTGTGAGTTTGAAGCCAGTCTGGTCTATAAGGCGAGTTCCAGAACAGCTAGAGCTGTTATACAGAGAAACCCTATCTTGAACGCCCCCACTCCCCAAGGTCCAAGCATCAACAGTAAGAAGAATGAAGCCCTCTGAACATTCCTGCACAGTTGGACATGGGCTGGGATCTTGTAAGAAGTCTCTTGATCTGTCATGTCTCAAGTGGTGTAGCATGGTGGTGCTGACCCTGAGAACAAGACCCGGGAGTCCAGTGAGCTCAGTAAATAGCCCTTGCCTTTACTCATTCTACGGGGATAAGACTTCCAGATGTTTTGGCTGGGGTTTTACTTCACTGAAAGCTGTGCAAAGCAAAGGTGCTCAAGCCTCTGTGGGAGCCCAGGTGAAGAAGCAGCAGCGTTCACCATGTTCCAGACTTGTAGAAGCATTTCAGACATGTAAACTCAGTGACTGTTTTCAGAAGAGGTGTTGGAACAGAGAAGTAAAGCCACAAGCACTGGATGAAGGAGAGCCAAGGCTTCTCCAAGAAGTCAGCTTTGGCTGTGGGACACAGTGCCTTCCAACACCACCACCATTCAGGCACAGAAACCCCCTATGCCACTACGCATAAAGGAAAACACTGATTTATCACAGGTGGAAGGGCGGCTGACCAGCCATACCATCTTAGGTTCAACCCACCCTTCTGGAGCCTCCCTTATTCCTTCCCTTCCTTGGAGGCCAGCAGGGGGAATCCCTAGTGTGGTTAGGATCAGAATGACCAAACATTACCATTATCAAGGGCAGAGGACACTGGCCTCTCCATGCTAGACAGGGCTTGAGGGTCCCTCCATTGGTCCCAGTCCAGTGTCAATAGTACAAGGAGTTATTCCGTGGTAAAAGGCACAGGGAACACAGGCTAGAAAACTTGTTGGTACATCAGCGCGACTAGGGAGGCAGACTGACACATGGCTGGTGATAGCTGGAAGGTGGCAAGCAGCAAGCAGAACTGACTTCCTCTAGATGGGACATTCAACAGCCTTTCTGCACCCCACTTGAGGGCTCACTGATCAGCTTTACCACAACATTTTAACAACAAAAACAACTCACTAATTGAAAGGAGTGACTCACAGGAAACACAAGTGCACTACCTTTGGGAACCGTCAAAGGTCAACCCTGCATATGCTCACTTGATTGGCTTCTGCTGGACCGAGATCATCTGGTCCACTGACTTCGAAGGGCAGAATTTGAGCAAGCTCTCTGCTCACTAGCTTCTGCTTGCTGCCTTCCAGTCAGGAAGGTTTCTATGAGAAATTAAACATTTAAAAAAAAGAAAGGACAGACTTCCTACCACAAACTGCAGACAGTTTCTTATGAAAGGATATTGGTCAATAGAAACATCTTTCCTTTGAAATCACTTTGAGGGCCAGGGAGATGGCTCAGTAGGTGAGGGCAATTGCTGCCAACTCTGATAACTTGAGTTCAATTCCCGGGCCTCACACTGTGGGAGAGAACTGATTCCTGAAAGTTGTTCTCTTAGCAAGCGTGAACCCTACAACCTTCAATCAATCAAACAATGTAACTGAAAAAAATTAAAGCAGTTTGATATGCTCTTTTAAGAAAGATGAATATGTGTAGGTAATGGGGAAAATATTATGTTCTAAATCACAAAGGGTTTAGAAACAGTATGGCCATAAAGCTTCAAATGTAACAGCCAGTACCCATACATTAGCTACCTACTGCTATGTGACAAAACACACGGTGGAGGAGCTCACAACATTCGCCATCTCACAGTCAATTTCTATGGCTTAGGAACCCAATGCTCAGTCCAGGAGTTTGGCTCAAGGTTTCTCAGCAGCTGCATTCCAGGTCTTGACCAGGCTGTGGTAATTGCAAAGCTCAGCTGGGGAAAATTTTGTCATCAAGCACTGACAAGATTTGGTTTCTCGCAAGCTCCTAACTCATAACCTTGGGCCTTGCTGGCTCTTGGTTGGAGCCTTCCCTGTCATGCAGATCCCTCCAGGAAGCCCCCAGAGACCTCTAGTAAGATGGAGTCACTGAGGGACTGGTAGTTCAGGCCTATAATCCCAGCTACTTGGAAGGTACGTATGGTAAAATAATTAATTAGTTTAAAACACACAACAAACCTCATGTAATAAATATTCAAAACCAAAAAATAAAAAGTGCTGAAGGTCGCATGGAAACAGTACGACCCACTAAGTGTAAAGACTCCGGGCAGATGTGGATCCTGGGTCTCAGCAGCTTGGGGATGTGGATCACATCTCCGTTGCCACAATGGAAGTAGCAAGTCAACTTGGAAGCCCATGCTGGCTCCATGCTGCTTTAACACCTGAGTGGAAGCTAGTTCTCAGAAGGCTCTGAACAACACATACACCAAGTAAGCCTGGTGCCTCCCCAATGTCTCTCTCATTGCTCTAAGTTGTCTTTTATGAGCATAGCCTGTCTGCCGCAGTGCCTTCACATGACAAGCCCCCAAGAATAAGAAGCAACACAATGATAAAACAGGAGAACAGCTACGTGTGGTCAAGCTCAATACCTGCTAACCCTCCAGGATGAGTCCCCAGCATAGCTGTGCCATAGGTCGCTTGGCCACCTGCTACACCCTTCTGAGAACTGGCTTTAGAAGGGAAGGGAGGAGATTAGTCTGATTCCTAAAGAAAAGCATCTTAGGATCCATAGTGAAACCTGAGAATGAGACCTATCCACTGGCTTTACTAACTGGGGCTACAGAGCAGGCATGCGTGAGGCCGTGAGCACCGACAGTATTGGGAAGCCTGCTCCCACAGAAACCTGTGTGCTCTGAGGCTGAAGCCACATCCCATTGTGATGGAAGAAGTGATGAATTCACAGGGGTAGCAAATCTACAGGCTGAGCTGACCAATCCCAGTGTAGCAGGGTTAGCTCTCACCATGCAAGGATGTGGTTATATTGTGGCAAGAAATACTGCTGAAACAACCAAAGCAGACAGATTTTTAAAATATTAATCCTGATTATACAATGCTTCTAGAGTGCTTGGTCTTTTGTCTAGTTCTCTTAGACACCTCAGAGCTGAAATTAAGTTTTTAAAATTTCCTCAGTCTACAGAGAAAACTAAAGATTCTGACGAAATTTTGGGGACAAACTCATTCTGGTGGCAACCTGAGAGGGCTGAAGTCACCTTTGAGGTGGGATTGCACTCACACCCATTCCATAGGCAAGAACTAGAGTATGACACCAGGATCCCTGATTTGTTGTGGTGGTACAGCCAATGGCCTCCAATCAGTATACCTAACATATCCAAGCCCAGTTTTTCTCAAGTGCCCTGCTATCAGAATTTGACGCAAAATCCAGACCACAGAGGAACAAGCTCCTGAACCAGGTTAATGGGAGACAACTGACACAGAGGTCAAGGATCCATGGCAGGGTTTCCCAAGGCCACCACCTGGAGCTGGAGCTGTACACTCAGCAGTAGCCAGGCATGTTGTGCTATACTTACCTATTTGTAACAGTATAGGTGTGACCAGTGCTGTCTCCATGGCGTAACAGAATTCCCTGCCAAACATCACTGCCCCGTGCATGACCCACAGGCGTGTGGGGATTCTGTCTATGGACCCCTCACTGATGGTCTCCTCTTGGGTCTCGGCCTCTGGGTGTCTGGGTTTCTGAGGGTCCGGTAGGGGCATAGGCAGCTCTTGTACTTGCATAGATTCCGAGTCGGCATTCTGCGGAGCCATTTTCATTACCACCAAAATATATATATATATATATTTATTCTACCTATATAAATAATACTATCATCTCTCTCCAACGATAAATTAAGACGTCTTCTCGATCTGCTGCAAGTGCATTCCTCGGCAAGTAACTCTTATATTCCACTTTGTACCAACAGGTGTCTCAACTTTTCACTCAAGATGTGCAGCAACACAGAAGGGTTTTTGGTTGAACTGTAAACATATGGCTTGCTGGCTCACTGTGAATTAGAGTTAAAAATCCATAAGGGCCACTCAGTTAATACCAGTTTCATCATCATGACTGTGGAGGCGCTGCAGTCACTTCTCTTGCTACAGAGAGGTAGGGAGCTGACACACACAGGTGATCTTCTGTGACTCCCCATCGAGCGGTTAGAGGATCTGCAAGAGAGCAAAGACAAGCTGAAGTCACAGGTGGCCCCTTGGCCCACGCCTGCCACCACTGACACCATCGCCTGTGTCAGGTTTTCTGTGGCTGGAGTCATCAGTGGCATCATGAAAGAGAGCAGAAAGGAAAGGGAAGCTGGGGAAAGCAGCTGACAGAGTCACAGAGGGGTTCATGAGACACTGCCTGCAAATGTGCAATGAAAGGTGGAAGGGCAGGCTAGACAGACAGGGACACCAGTCCCAATGCCTAATAGACAAGTTCAAAATCTATCCTGCTGGGTAGCAGCAGCTTGGGAAGTAGTCCTCGACTTGTCCAGGTTGAAAAACACAGTGATAATCAAATCTAAAAGAGAAAGCTAAAAGAGACCTTTACACATGCCAAACCCTGAAACTTCAAGCAGTTCTGAGATGCCCTGCCTATGTATGGCATTACCAGAGGCTTTACAACACAAGAGCCTAGTCTTGGAGTCTGCTCCACTACAGTTTCTGTGATCAGCTTGTTTATTGTCTCTACTTAGACACACACACAGTAATATATTGATTCTTAGAGATAACTGGACATGTCCATTCAGAAAGGACCCCAACATCAGTGTGGTGGCACATAGGTGTGAGCCCAGCAGCAGCGAGGCAGAGGTAGGGGGATCTTGAGTTCTAGGCTAGCCTGGAGTACACAGCAAGAACTTGACTCATACAAATATGTGCATGCACACACGCACATGCCAGCTGCCACAATAAGAGGAAAGATGGGGGTGCACAACACCCTGACCTCTTTAGGAGACAGTCCTTCAGTTCCATCTGAAGGGCTACATAAAAGGATCCCTGAATCATGCAGGGCAGCATTCCCATTGGATATGAAATTGAGTCTGTAGAAATGTCTTATCAGACATTTCTCAATAATTGCTTTGGATAACATTTCTAGTAATAGTTACTTAGTAAAGATGAGTCCTAAACCAGGCATAGTGGTGCACACCTTTAATCCCAGCACTCAGGAGGCAGAGGCAGGTGAGTTTGAGGCCAGCCTGATCAGTGAGTTCCAGGACAGCCACCGCCACACAGTGAGACAAACAAACAATTGAGTCCCAACTAGCCCTTCCTCCCCTTCTAGGGTGGGCAGAAAACTTGGGGTGAGCACCATCTAGTCCCTCTCTCAGCAGTCCCCTCAAGGCAGGGTCAGGACAGCTCAAATGGGAAGATTTCCCAGTGCACTGGCTTTCAGTGCTCCCCACCCACCCCCACTTACTTTGCTCTTTGGCTGCAACTATAAGCCACCCCTTCAGGCTTACCCTTACCCCCCACACCCCACCAGAGATCCAGCAGTCTCAGCTACACACTGGCTTCTCTGTCCCCAGTTTTACTGCAATTCCACAGCTCTCATCTGAAATCTCACATTCACCTACCTACTCTACCATATAAACCCCAGTCACAGGAATGGAGAGATGGACCCAAGTTCAGCTCCCAGCACCCATGCTAGGCAGCTTACAACTTCATGGCACTCCAGGGGATTCAACACCTCTTATTTCTGAGGACATTAGCACTCATGTGCACATAACCCTTTACAGATACTCAATACACATGATTAAAACAACAAAAACAAGTTACCTACTTATACTCCTCTTTCCAACGCACGGTATAAGCAGTGAGGAAACCAATCCTACCCTCAGCTCTGTTACTCTTGACCTCAACCTCTGCCCACGCACTGTCAAGAGAAACCACCATGGTCTTTCTTTATGTTAACCTGCCAGACTTTTGTCAAAACAGGAGCCATGGTTTAACTTCTTAGCTCCTTCCCGACAGGGACATTCTGGGGACATGGATCAATGCAGTTTGTGAAGCTGAAACAGATCAGCTGGGTGTTGGCAGGACAACAGAGATTATTCTGCAAGCAGTCCTAAAAACATAATTACAAACGCCAAACCCTTCAGCTATGCTCAGTGGCCTTTGGCCCACTTCTGCTCTATCCTCAGAAACTTGTGTGCCTGAAATGCAGGGCTAAGACTTGGCTCCAGAGTCACTGCAGCAATAGCAGAGATGAGGCAGCAACCCTCTGAAACCAGGTGTGGTGCATGTCTGTACTATATCAGATCTTGCAGGATGGAGGCAGAAAGAAGGGGGTTCACAGTTGTCCTGGTTACACAGCAAGCTTGGACTATATAAGACCTTGCCTCAAAAACTAAAATGAGTGTTGGAGAGGTTGCTTAGTCATTAAGAGCACTGCCTGCTCTTCCAGAGGACAGGGATTCAACTCCCAGCACCCACATGGCAGCTCATAACTGTCTGTAACCCCAGTATCAGGGAACCTGATACCCACGGTAAAACACCAATGCACATTAAATTAAAAATTAAATTAATTACAAATAAAAGTAAATAAATTTTAAAAAAGGGAAAGTAAAATGAGACGACAAAACAAACCTCTAATACACAGTGTGCAAATTCAATCTTGTCAGTCCATTCCAGTCACAATGTAATGGAGTAACTCCTGGTCAGGGACAGTCCCAGCACCCTGTAGCATTCTGCAGCACCCAGCCGTAGCACCAAGGCTGAGTAATGCTAAGGGTTTCTATAAGGTGTCCAAGCCTGGGCCAGGAAGAAGACTCAGAGAGTATAGCCTGACATCCTTGGGACCCATAAGGTGTTCGGAGAAAAATAACTTTTCAAGCTGTTCTCCAATTTCTACTCACACCATGACTCATGGTGAACACTTATGCACTCACAAATAAATAAATAAATAAATAAATAAATAAATAAATATAAAATAAAATTTAAGTGTCCGAGCCCTTGATGATCACGATCACATCTGAATCAACTCCAGCCCAAGTGTGGCCAGCTTTCTTTTAAAGCTGTATTTAGCTTCTGCTGTATATTCTATCTAGTTTAGTTTTCTTTTCTTTTCGTTTCTTTCTTAAAAAAAAAAAAAAAAAAAAAAAAAAACAAGCCCTTAAAATGTAAAACTTTCTGACCAGTCCAGCAGAACCAGGGCTCCAGGCTGGATCTCACTACCAAGTTGTAGGGTGCTGACCTATGCCCTGGAAACATGTCAGTCATTCTTAGGAATCTCTCAATAGAGTAGGTTCTTTTGTTGCTCCATCGAAACAGCTTTTAGGGTTCCAGCTCCCACTCAATCTGACCCCACCACCACTGTCAATGTGTCATCCCAGGCTGCACCCAAGATCTAGGAACCATATGCCATCAAGCCACATCTGGCCCTGAAGATGTGGTGCCTTCAACTAAAGACAGGCTTCCACAGCAACACTACACTGCTCAGCTTAAGGGAGAAGCCCAAGTAAGAAGAGCAAGTGTTCAGCAAGCCATGGCATAATACAGTGTACAGCTTCTGGTCACAGCTGGCACCAGGCCTGGCTACAGATACCTCCATTTTACTTGTGTAGAGCAATACATGGTGGTATAAGTACCAGGTGAGTGCAAGAAGAAGCAGACATCAAACTGAGGGGGGAGGTGGAGTGGGACACTGAAATTTTTGGGGTCTCCCTACTCAAAGACTCAGAACCGACTGATGCAAGGTCAGGACTTGGTTGGCATAGTGTTCAGATATGCTCGCAGGTGTTAGACAGCCACAGTACCCATAGTCTCAGAGAAAGCAGCCTGAAGAGCCTGGCACCCAGCTGAAGGATCTACCTGGAATGTTGCTGTCATTTTTTAGGGGACGCAGTCCAGACCAGCTCTGGGAAGAGGGATGCCTACTGTAACTGCTTGTGCTCCCTGGGGCTCACACCACTCAGCTCTACTCTGCTTCCTGGCTCTCTGCACCAGCTCAAGCCACACCAGCCTTTCCAGACTCTTTGCCATTTAGGACAGCAAGTTCTGGTCCTGCCAACACCATTGCAGCTGCAGGGTTGAATGACACACCATGCTAGCAGTTGAACAGCCCCTCATGATACACCAGCATCCTCACCTCCCTAACTTGGGTCCTGCTGTTGCTCACACCAGAACTTGATGTTTTACATCAAGAGACCAGTGTGGTTCAATGAAAGATGATGTACCGCCTACAGGCAGTGGCTGGGAGGGCACTCAGTGCCTCTCCTTGTCACTCCTATATTCCAGAGTTCTGGAGCAGCCACACCTGGTGAGCGGCAACAGTTCCTCATCTAGGTCTGGCCTCTCTGGAATCTTTGTAAATAGTGTATGTTCTAGGTTGAGTATCTGCTGCTCACACGGTCTAGGTGAACAGAGTATATTTCACACAAGCAAATGCCATGAGCATCTTTCAGACAGCCCTAAGGAACAGTTATTAAGTGCAAGGCCTACTGAACATGTCCCATTCTGTAAGCTAACTCCCAGACACTGCCAACCCATGGTGCTCACACCACCGCAAGGCAACTAGCCCTCCAAGTTCCAGGGCAACTTTTCGAACTGGGGATTTTTAATAAAGTCGTGTTAACAGCTAGAATAAAACAGACTCCATTTCTTCACCAACACAGATACAGCCAGGCACTGTGGAAGACAATCTGCTCCCCATCAGGGTACCACCTGGCACAGCCATTAAAGTTCAACCTCTTCTTCAGAGCCCTAGAAAGTGGCAATTAGATCAAGGGCCCCACATAGTAAAGCAGCTTTGAAATCACACTCAGGACAAAGGGACCCCAGTTGGCTGAGGGATAGAGGTATGTAAGGAGCTAAAGGGTGCAGCTGAGGAAAGAGAGATGCCATGTCTAAGCCAGGCACCCCTGCTCTGAAAAGAGGGGGAATATTTAAAGATGGTGCCTCTGCTTCAGCACGCTGTCAAAGGCCGGAAGCCAGGCCTCCATTTGTAGCAGTCTTTCTGAGTCAGTCCCCACTCTGCACTTCCCAGCATTCTCCAAATTACTCCTCCATGTTCATTTCCAAGAACTTTATGAGCATATGGACTTTAAAAGGGCATGATGAGCTCTGGGGGAAAAGTCCTTTTGGGATCTGGACTGGATTCAACTTGTCTTTTGGAGAATGCCTGTGCTGCATAGCCTTATCTTTGCTTTTCTTTCAAGCCGACTCTACACCTTTGAGGAAAGCTCTTGGGGGCTCGCGCAAAGCACTGCACACTTCTCAGGCTCATTCCTTAGTCTACCTGCTTTGCCTCTGTTGCCAAAATTCATTCTTCCTTGGTCAGTGGACATTTGAAAGCTAATAATATTGCTTACTCAATCAGACATGTTCCCCTTCATCTAACCGAGGCTACTAGCTTTTTGTATTTTAACTTGTTATCTAATGCTTTTGTCTGAGAATAGACAAAAAGAAGAGAATAGCAAATTTAACAATCTGTTCAACATTGCCAGACTTGAACAACACCTTCTGAATCCCAGAGGTACCTGGCTGGCTTACTCATCCATTTCCCCAGAGACAAGGCAGCCCTGAATATCACCTAGTCCTCTCCATCTGAACTTAGCCAAGCATAGCTCTTGTTTGGGAATTCGGGTCCTTGCTGTGCCTTTCCCGGGCACAAAGAACCTGCAGGGTAGAAACCCTTCCTTTGTGGGCTCCCCATGTCCCATCTCTGATATTCTCTATCAGAGCCCAAAAAGAAATGGAAAGAAGCTTGAAGAAGGAAGTCGGGTGGAGCTATGACTCCTGACCAGAGGCCACGTACCCAGCATTTGGTCAGCATATTTCAGGATAGAACCATCAAGTATCATAAAAACAAGTTCATGATCCACAGGGCAATGCCCATGGAGTCATTTCCTAGTGCAGGACAACCGTTCCTTGGAAGAAGGCTGATTCCATGCCATCATAGGAGTGACACTATGTAATCACATGCAAAAGCTTCCTTTGAGGAGCACAGTGTAAAAACCAGGCTAAAAGCATGATGACGTACAGAAACCGAGGCCAGAAGGACCAGCTGCCTCTGCTCATAGCACAGGCAGTTCTGCACTCATGAGAATAAGACCAAAAGTAAGCTATGGCTTCTTCTGGCCTCTTCTATTAAGTGACCTGTGACATACCCAGGACAGTTTTTTTCCCAATACAGCAAAGAAGCTTCCCTTGGAGCCTGCTCCAGCAAATTGCACACTTTGTGACAATTTTGTTACAGTCTGCAGATGTACTCAGACAAACGCAACGACAATTGTTCCAACCAACAACTTCCTCTATTGTCCTGTTTCTAATGCGAGAGTGACTGATGCCAAAACATGTGACTTCCTTCAAGCTGTTGTGCAAAAGTGTCTGGATAGCAGCTCTGATCGGTACCCCAAGCTTGGCTCAAGGTTTTGGGGTACATTTTTTAGGTTTGTGTATATGTGTATGGTAGGGGCATGTGTATATGTACATGCACATGTTGAAATGCATGTGGTGAAGGCCTGTAATTGACACAGGATCTGGATTTATTCCTCAATCTCTCTCCACTGTATATACTGAGACAGGGAGACAGGGTTGCTCATTTGAACCCGGAGCTTGACAATTAATTTGTCTAGTCCGGTTAGACAACTTGTGTCAAGGATCCCTTCCAAGAGCTGAGATGACAAATGGGCTGCCATGACCACATGACAATTATGTGGGTGCTGAAGAGCCAAACCTGGTAGAAGGCAAGCACTTCACTTTCTGAGCCATTTCCCTAGCTCCATGGATGGGAAAGTTTAAAGGTCAAATGGTTACAACATTCACCAGCACTGTCAAAGTCAATGAGGCACTCAGCCTGGGCACAGTGTAGGAGTGTTGGTGGTGCACCCCATCATGGTCCATACATATTCTCACACATATGCAGACTGTGTGTTCTAACTACATGCAACCAACAAGTGCTCAGTGGTAACTGGCTTGCCACAACACCCACATTCACAGGTATAAACTGGCACAAATTCGGCACTACACCCTCAAAACACCATGAGTACAGGAAGTGTTCTTCAAGTTAAACATATAGCTAAAATACCTTAAAAATGTGGTGACTCCATCCACCCTGTGGCACAGTCTCATGAGAACTGCATCAGCTGCTCCTGGGAGCTTCAAGAGGTATAGAGAAAGCATCTTACCAAATTGCTACCCTGCAGGGGAGGATCAAAATTCAAAGTGCAAAGTACAGTATGGGGAGATGGTAGCTATCTTTCTCTTTCACAACAGCATAAAGTCAGGTTTGCTGGGACAACCTGACAGGAATCACAATGTGGTACTAGGTACTAATGGAACCACAACACAGGCCTAAGTGACATTCACTGACACAGCCTCCTGATCCCCACCAGCACCTCTCTCCAGATAATCAGAGACAACACAAACCAGAGAAACTGGACCAATGGCAGCTGATAGCAAAGAATATCAATGTATGAACCAAGAGTATAAAATATCCAATTGAATGCAGCTAATCCAATGTGCCCATCGTAGGAATGAAATACAGCACACTGCAAGGCAGTCTTTTACTGGAAAGCACATGAGCAATGAGTCGATGCTATGTCAAGACAATAGGAGGGTAAGCTGCAGACAAGGAGAAAGGACGTACAAAGAAGCTATCCAAAATATACACTCAACTCTCATGGTCAGAAAACAGTCTGATTAAAGACAGGTCAAGGGCCAGGCATGGTTGCAAATGCCAGTAACCCCAACATGTGTGCTACAAAAGCAGGAGGGTCACAGAGTAGCTCAGGATTGGTCTAGGCTGTGTATCAAGTTCAAAGCCAGCCTGGGCTACATGAAACCCTGTCTCAAAAACTTAAAAGAAAAAAATCGGTCAAGGACCTTACAAGGGAGGTCATGAAGACACATGTGTGAAGGCACCCTAAGTCATGAAAAGATGTTTCCCTTCATGTGTCACCTTAGATGCCAAGCTGCTACACACCTGCCAAAACTGCCCAAATCTAAACACCAAGAGAGAGTGAGGATATGGTACAGCCTTATTCGGTCACTGCTAGTGGGCATGCATAGGGTGCAGCTATACAATTTTGGGATCCAAAACTAAACATATCACCATGCAATCCAAAATTAATTGACAGGTTGCACACTCATGACCCCATAAACCCTGCACACAGAAGTTAAGGCATATTCTGATGCCTGGAAGCAATCAAGAAGTCTTTCAGTAGGAGAATTAATGAACTATGGAGGAAGCCAGACATGGCACATATGCTTATAATCTCAGCACTTATTAGACCAAAGCAAGAGGATCATGACAAACTCGAGGCCAGCCCAGTCTACACAATGAGTTCTGGGTTAGCCACAGATACATATCAAAACAGAGAGAACTGGTAAATGCAAATTACTAAGTGGCAGGAAATGAACCTGAAAAAGGAAATACGTGAGTCCTTCTAGAAAAGATGAAATTATGGAGACTGTGTATAATGAAGAGCTGAGTCTATCGTCTTTCTACCTACTCAGCAGGTTGAGGCAGGAGGACTGCCTGTGTAAGGCCTGCCTAAACTACAGAGTAAATCACGTGCCTAGCCAGGCAACTTACCCTGCCTCAAAATAAGAAGTAACTGTATTTGGGACGCTGAGCAGGAGAATCAAGAGTTCAAGGCCAGCTTCAGGTACGTGAAACTCTGTCTTAAAACAACAAGAATAGTTGGGCAGTGGTGGTGCACACCTTTAATCCCAGAGCTTGGGAGGCAGCGGCAGGCGGATCTCTGTGAGTCTGAGACCAGCCTACAAAGTGAGTTCCAGGACAGCCAGAGCTATAACATAGAGAAACCCTGTCTCAGAAAAACAACAATAAAAGTAAGTAAGTAAAAAGAGGGCTGGAGAGCTGTCTCAATAGTAAAGTGTGTGCTGGGCATACATGAGGCCCTACATTCAACCCCCAGCACTGAGAGGGGAAAGAAAGAATGCTTAGAAATTTTGAAATCTCTCCCTCTAGCCAGGAACGATGGTATGTGCCTATAATTTCAGCACTTGGTGAGCAAAGGCAGGAGAACTGCTACAAGTTTAAGGCCAGCCTGGGCTACAGGGTCTCCCATTTAGTGAGAAGAAGTAAATAATCACAAAACCCAAAGACCCACTTCTCACTAAACAAGAAGCAGAAACCAGTCTATCAATACCAGCAACTAATTAAGACGATTTGAAATTTTTTTTTATTTTTAAGAAACTGACACACTGCAATGAAAGTAAACTTCAAGACAAATACTAGAATTCTTGAAGCCATCAAGAGAAGCTGTCACTCCTTCACATGAACTGTATATGCAGATGGGGAATGGTGGTGCATACTCAGCCCTCAGGAGGTTGAGAGTAGCAGAGTACCAGTATCAAGGTCTGCAGAAGCAGCACATGCACACCCATTACCCAGATCCTCCTGCCCCATGTCCAGTCAGGATGCCTTAAGTACAACTAGTAGAGGTTCTTCCTCTATCTAGCGCCACCCCCACCCCCAATACTACTACAAGTGAATCCCTCCATGTCTCACAGACTGTTAGTGGCTGAACTGTTGCTCCTGCTTCCTGTATAATCAACTAATGGGCATACATCCATGATGTAAGACCATGATTTCAGTAGCTAATAGAGAGCATGACTGTCAAAAAGATCCAAGGGCCTAAAACTAAACCAATGAAGTTGTTTCAGCAGCAAGGGCAAATCCCAGAGGAGCCTTAGAAGGGCCCAGCCAACATGAACTCCCCTCATACATTCCAGGCGGAAATCTATCAGTCCCTGAGCACTACTGGATGGACACTCAAGGCCTCCAGGCCTGCTTGCAGACCACGAAATGCTATCAACTCATAGGTGCCCAAATCAACGTGGCTGGCACAGCATTTCTGAAAGCAACTTTTTGATCTGCAAAAGAAAACATCAGAATTGCCAAGAGATCTGTGGAAGCCTACTGGGAATTCCCAGTGCCTGTGAGGCATGGAGTATAGCACAGCTTGGCCCAGACATCAAAGAACCAAGTCTTAGTAAAGCAGTCTGCAGGTAGACCACCAGCACTAGCCCCTGCATGGAGGGGCTGGGGAGAACTGATAGGGGCAAACAGCATGCATCATCTTAAAGAGCCAAATGGAGGCAAGAAGCTCAGTCCCTCTCCATGAGTACTATCCCGTCCCTCAAGCAGCAGGCCAGGGAACCAGCTCAGTTCTGAGATGGTTGTGCAGGTGTGCAAGAGTCCACAGCTCACCAACACATAAGAGATACAAGCACATACAAATGTGCGAGAGCTCTCTCTCTCTCTCTCTCTCTCTCTCTCTCTCTCTC
>NC_022017.1:30365566-30376703 GCF_000317375.1 Microtus ochrogaster | reverse complement strand
CACACACACACACACACACACACACACACACACATATACACGCATGCGTGGGCAGAGAGAGAGTGCACAGGGAAACTAGGCTGGAAGAACTGCTGGCCTCTTTAATTTCTCATGGATCTTCCTGGCCTTTAAAGCACACAGAGACAGGGATGGTGATCATGAAGGCTGCTGGTACCAGCAAGACAACCCCCAATACACACTGAGGTCAAAATCTTGAGTGGAGGTACCCATTTAAGATTTGTGATATGTCTATCAGATTACTCAGGGTCAAGAGTTGGGGCTTGGCTGGACTCTGCTTTTCAGTTCACTCTGAATCCTGTTAACACCTACTACCTCTGCTCTTCTTTCTAATGCCTGAAACACCCAGGAAGCTCTTAACTTGACTGGTGACTTTGCCCTCAACATTGCAGACCAAATCTCAATATCATAACTGGAATGATCCCTTAGAATAGCATATCCATTACACTGTTCCCTGTTTCTGCCTCTCCCCTTATTCTGGATTGGCTTTCAAAGCCCTTCAAAGAGCCCCTTCAGGCTCTCCAGCGATCTGCTTTAAGCTAGCCACACCACAAGGTCCATCCCAGGTCATGCATTTGCTGAGGTCTCTGTCAGAAGCTCACAAGGTTCAGTAGCCCCTTCTCAGTGGGACTACCTAAGCCACCTGGGCACAGCCTACCTGCCAGATCTGCCTGCCACACAAACAAGCTGCCATCTTAAAATAAATGCCTTTGAATCTCTGACTGAAATAGGCAAACACATGGTGATTAATATCACAGTAAATATGTATTATTATTATTATTATTATTATTGACAGGGTCTAGTGTTTAGCCCTGGGCTGGCCTGAAACCTATAACACAGGCCAGGCAGACCTTGACCTCAGAGATCTGCCTGCCTCTGCCTCCTGAGCTCTAAGATCATAAGCATGTGGCACCATGCCCAGCCAGAAAGCATTTTTTAATGTGGAGTCAAATCACAGTGTCCATTGCTCTATTTTTCACAATGTCAAGGGCACACTGAACATAGCAGTGTATATCGACGACATGGAAGATTGAGGCAGGAGGATCACTTGAGCCCACAGCCAGCCTGAATATCACTGTTCACCAAAAGTAACAACAACAAAAGAGAGAGCTGGGCGTAATGGCTTATGCCTCCCATCAGCACTGAGACAAGAGAACAGCCATGAATTCCAGGCTAACCTGGACTACATAGCAAGATTCCGTCTCAAACAAAGAAAACAGAATTAGGGGAAAGGCACTGGGATTTTAAATAAAATACCTTTTTATGTTGTTCTGCTTTAAGATCTGGCTGCCCCCACACTGGTTCTCTAGCCTCACTCTCCCAAGGGTAAGAAACATCTTTTTGTTGTTGTTGAGCTTGAATGCCTTTTATTTTATTTATTTATTTATTTATTTATTTATTATTTATTTATTTATTTATTTATTTATTTATTTATTTATTTATGGAAGCAGGGTCTCACAGGGCCTAGGGTAGCCTCAAACTCTCTAAGTAGTTAAGGGTGACTTTGAACTCTTGATTTTCCTGCCTCCACCTCCCTGAGTGCTGGGATTAGAAATCTGTAACCAGATTCCCTCTACATTTTTTTTTTTTACTAAAACAATCTACTGTCCAAATGTCAAGGGGACCAAGCCAGCATTTAGAAAGCTCATAACAAAAGCCCACTTGAGTGAAAAATCAAACTGAAAACAAGATAGCCCCCAAATAGACTGTTCTCTGCAGGTTTGGCTTCCTTACCTGGGTCTGTATGTTTCTTCAGTCTGCACTATCAGCTGAGCAGGAGGTTATCTGTTTTTCAATTAACCAGCAATGAGACATTTCTCCCTTTTTTTCTAAAGGTTCCTAGCATTGGGAGATTTGCTGGCTTAGGCCACCGGAGTCAGAATGAAGCTCTGGCTGCCATGGAAACTGCAGCAAGCTTCTAAACTGAGAAGCTCCTGGAATCCAAGCTGGCTGAAGCAAGTTGTTACAGCTTTAATATAAAATCCACAAGGGTGGCCTCAGACACAAGTTCCAAGATAAGCATGGACCAGATCCTGAGTGCTTCACTTAGTGTAAACCAGAGGCCAACAGACTCAGATTCTGGTGCCCACCACACCCTCCAGGGGTCAGGGTAGGGGAGAGAGAAAGAGAGGAGCTACATAGCATAAAAAATGAAATAAAAGTCCTTCACATTACATACATACCAAGAACAAACCTCAAGGACAGGATTACAGTTAAGTAATGCCACTGTAAAGACTCCTTTGACATGGGTGCATGTGAAGTTTAAACAGAGGCTTCCAGATCCCAAGTGTGTGTCTAGGCAAAAGAGAATGTGAGGCTCAACTCAAAGTGGTGAGTTTTCTGAAATGACAGTCCATGTGATCGAATACATGCTGACATTTTTAAAAGAGCAGGCATGCAGTATAAAACAGTCCTCTGCCTTCCAAGGACAAATCCCAAGCACTCCACTGGTCCTGAGTACACTACTTTCTTCCAATTTCACCTACCCCACCCAGGGCTGCAGCTGCTGTGCTGTGTGAGAGCAGAGAGGCAGGAATACACAGATCTTAGCAAGTTCAGCATAATTCTGCTTGGCTTAATAGGTTAAGGGACTTCCTCTGTTGACTGAGTAGACACACTGTGAACTCTGGATGGAAGGACTCAACCCTGAGGTAGGCATGAAGGGATAGTCGAGACTTCACCGTATTACTCAAGATGTACACGGTTTAAAGATAACTCCTCCTAAAATTTTCTTTTTAATATTTTCAGATCTTGGTTGATGGCAGATGGCAGACACCAGTAAGTGAAATTGGGAACATAAGTGGGGGAATAAAAACAAATTACTGCCGGGCAGTGGCGGCACACATCTTTAATCCCAGTACTGGAGAGGCAAAGGCAGGAGAATCTCTGTGAGTTCAAGAACAGCCTGGTCCACAAAGTGAATTCCAGGACAGTCAGAGCTGTTTCACAGAGAAACCCTATTGCAAGAAAAACAAAAAAACAAAACAGGGAAAAAAGAAAGAAAAGATTACTACTGTTTTTGGAAAAATGTGAAACATAGCTTTCAGAAGTCCAAGTTTACGACTAAAGAAAGCTTACATATGGCTGTAGCCTGGGGTTTTATGGCCAGAGAATCCAACAGCAAGATTAGCACCAGTGTCCCAGCGACTCCTCACCTAGAACCACAGGACTGTGAGTCATGGCACTGTTTACAGCGTAGCTCTGTGTCCAGTCTCCAAATGCAGCTGTGAAGGTGACCTCTGAGAAAACTTAGCACCCTGAGGAGTTCCTCTAGGCCCTGGCAGCCCGTTTCCAAACAGACCCCCATGCTGCTCACTAAGAGAGGAAAGGTCCTGGTCAGTCACTTCCTCTTCCTTTTCTCCTCTCTGCTCTACTCAGGGAGCAGCTGGAACCTGTGACAGCTGGCATGGCAGTAAAGGGCAAATGCATATGCCCAAAACTGCCACTTTTTTTTTTTTTAATTTTTCGAGACAGGGTTTCTCCGTAGCTTTTGGTTCCTGTCCTCTTGTAGACCGGGCTGGCCTCGAACTCACAGAGATCCGCCTGCCTCTGCCTCCCGAGTGCTGGGATTAAAGGCGTGCGCCACCACCGCCCGGCTAAAACTGCCACTTCTATGAAGAAGCTCTTCACCTGTGGGCCCCATGTTTTAAGCTGAGGAAATGCTATTTGCCACTATCTTGGCTCTGGTGAAAAATTGGTACATTAGGACCCACCATTTTCTTTGCACTAGGGACAGTGGCTTGCTATCCTTTGAACTAACTACTGCTGCTTTGGAGCCTCTACGTACCTGCTAAGATGGCAAGCCTGGCCAGGACACAACCACAGCATTACAGTGAAGGGCTATTACTCAGGGCCCATCACATCCAAAGGAACAAAGCCACTGGGGTTTGACTAGAGTTAGAAGAAACCTCCTGAGTCCAGAGACACTACTACAAAGTAGTACATCCTTACACAAAATCATGTTGTACGATGCTGTCTTCTAACAGGAAGCACTCCTTTTCGGCTAGTCTTTAATGTGTGATCGCACAGCCAAAGGCGTTATTTTAGACTGGAATACAGCGCAGGGACAGAGCACTTGCCAACACGCACAAGGCATCTCATTGGCTCCCTGGCATAACATAAGAAGAAAAACAGCACTGTTTCTGTAGGTCACAGGCAGGCTCTTTAAGCTGCTCTAGGAACTAACCTCAGCTAAAAACAAAACTAAAGTATTTTTGAAGAAAGACTTTCTGCTTGTCTATACAAACGTGCTCCAAGGCCTAGATACAAAACATGCTGCTCAGCAGTTCCTTCAGCTGGGGGAGGGATGGCTCTGAAAGTGCCACTGGAATGGAATAGGGCAGGTCAACTTAGCTGGGGAATATTTGAAGCTGATTTCTAAAACATACCAAGGAAGCCCCCCACCACCACCGCCCAGCCCATCACTATTAAGATGAAAGTTCCAAAGTCCTGCCCAAAAATATAGTAGCTTATCCACAGTGTTTGGGGGAGGACACTCACTGGGGCTCTCTTCCACAAGACTGATCATCAAAAATCTATGGGTCTTGCTCCCTATCCGCCCCCATCAGACTAAGTGCACGCGAGCAGCCTGTTCCATCATTGCTGGCTTACTTAAAATCTCCAAAAACAGCTTACCCTGACAAAGAACCCATGGTCAGCCTATACACACAGGGCTTCAAGCCCACCAGAGAGAAACTGTCCTACTCCTCTCTCCAGGCTAGAGGAGACAAGAGACAAGAATCCTGAGCCTGTTTTTCCTGGGTACTGTACTGGTCTATATGGGTCAAGAAGCTCTACACATGCCAGGTGTGAAAGCCATATGGCAATCTCAGTGCTCATGAAGGAGAAACAAGAGGATCTTAAGTTTGAGGGCTGCCTGAACCTCATAACAACATTCTAAGATGGGGGCAGCAGCTTACTACCACAGTGCTCCTCCAGGCCAAACAAAAGGCCCAACTGGGTTTCACATGTACAGGCCCCCTTTCTACTCAGTAATTTGTGGGTGACATTGGCCAAGGCCCATGCAGCACCAGGTTCTGATCTGGAAGCCAGCAGGATAATGCTGTCTTGAGTAAGACTAGAACACAGGCACTTGCAATCCAGCAACAAAGGTGCTAAGGCAGAATAACTCAGGAACAGACCAGAGGTCACCTGTAGCCTTCCATAAAATAGTATGCCACACCTAGCATGCAGGACTGAGCATGCAGATCTAAAACATTTCTTCAGCCATTCTGGGAGACTAGCCATCTCTAAGACTGTTGCAGAATCCTTCACATCGGATGCTTTGTGTAGATGCGAGTCGAATAAACACTGGAGCCAGCATGCCGGAGCACCCCTTCAATCAGCACTTGGAAACACAAGAGGACTGGAACACAGCTACAGTCATGGAGTTGTGAACAAAGCCTGCTGCACAGATGCTTAAGAGATGCTTGTTCCATAACAAGCAGTCCTTGCTACTCTGTCCTGGACATGAAGTTGAAACACAAACCTTTTTGCCAAGAGAAGTAGGCAGACCACACTGCACTGGGCATGATTTCTCATATTTGTGTGCACTGTATGTGATTCCTGTAAATGCCTAGTGTAGGGCCACATGTAAATCTACTTTAGGTACAAATCAATAGATTCTATAGGCTACCATGTCAGAATGAATACATGTAAAGTGGTCTATATTTTGTCTCCAATGCAAACAGAAATTTACTTGAAAATCTGTGTTTAGATTGCAAACTGCTGTGTCTAATCAGCCAATCCTATAATGTCCTTTGAAACACCTTTACAGTTTACTCAATGCTGTCATTCTGGGCAGCAGGAGCTAGGCCAAACAGCTGGGTAGAGTTCCAACATCTAGACAGCAAGGGAGTAGTCATGTTAGTGAGAAGGCAGTCCTCTATTGCACTCCACATAATTCAATAGAGTTCTACACACAGGCTGATGCCCTAGGGGACAGACAGTGGCCAGCTGTGTGTACTGCCTCCAGTTATAGAAAAGCAGCTCACAGTATGGCCATAGTCCAGAAGAAAGCAGAAGAACTACAGGCTTACAAAAAAAAAAAAATGGAGTCAGCTGATTCAAGAGGAAGTCCTAGGGCCTTAACAAGGTCTTACTGGGCTAGAGACCCACCCACAAAGGCCAGGGGAGTCCACTGACAGAGTTCAGCCCAGAACCTGGCACACCCCAATGACAAGCATTACAGAGATTGGGAGGGGCGTGGAGGAGAGAATCCAACCTCCAGGACAGTCACCATTGTCCTAAGATCTTCACCTTAGCCCCTGGCCTCTGAGCCTCCTTCCTGCAGACTTCCTACTCAAGCTCTCAGCTCCCATGTACCATCATTGGCAACCCCTCCTTGCTCTTGGGACTGGACCCCATCCCCACCCCAAGTTATTCTCCTGTTCTGAGCATGCCTAGAGAAAGTAGGAGCTGCTGAAATTGGAAGGCCTACAGAGGCAAAGCCCAACTCCCTACTGTTTCACTAGGAGGCATTTCCTGGCCTCACAACTACCCACTTGGAAAGTCAAGGGCACTGCCGTGTGAAGGGCAGGCTCTAGACAAAAGCCAGCTGTGGCTAACTTTACTGCAAAATAACATCAGCAGAGTTTCATTTTTAAGGAGTTCAAGACCAGCACCCATCCTTCAGAGCCAAAGTCACCTACACACACGGTGGCAAGGATGGCCTCCAGGGATTTAAAGAGACAGCTCATATAAAGTTGGGGGTATACAAGTCTGCTTTTCTGAAAGGTCTGTCAATTATAAAAGAGCATGCCTGGGGGCTGAAGAGATGGCTCAGTGGTTAAGAGCACTGGCTGCTCTTCCAGAGGACCTGGGTTCAATTCCCAGCATCCACACAGCAGTTCACAACTGTCTGTAACTCCAGCTCCAGACGATCTGACACCCTCACACAGATATACACGCAGGCAAAACACCAATGCACCTAAAATATGAATAAATAAATCATTAGGGAGAGAGAGAGAATATATATCTGGATGTGTTCAACGCAAAAGCACCCAGTGCGTCAGATCCAAGTCCAGTTCTGGGCTCTGAGTATACAGCCAAAGTTTGCCCACAACAGACAAGACTCACATGAAAAAGAAGTCTTTACAAGAAAGACCAAAACAATTTCATCTGTTAACCAAACTGTTGAATCAAAACTTGAGTTCAAGCACAATCGCCTCAGTTTCTCAAAGCAGTAACTCCCTTTCAACGATTAATAAAGTCCTCTAGAAAGTGCTCCCCACACCAGCATTTTTAAGATTTTTTGGCAGGATAAATATTAGCTTGTGCCCTGCCTACACAAGAAGTGAAAGCTGACAAAGAAGCAGTTTTACAAAAAAAAAAAAAAAAAAAGGAAGAAGAAGTTGCAGTCGCAGTAGTTGCAGGGCAGTGAGTGCCTAGGCTGGGCTCTGCTTCTGCCCTCTCTGTTCTGGCTCCAGACTCTTGCTGTTAATCCTCAGCACCCTGCAGGTGGCAGGTCCTGGGGGCTCACCACCTATGTGTGCACTGCAGCTATCTCCAAGGCAAGCTCAGTACAAACAATAAAACAGAGAGTGGAAAACAAGCTAATTAAAGAGAGAGGTTTAAGATACTTTGAGGGATAAAAGGGAACAACTGGGTCTTGAGTCTGGCTTCAGCTTAGTTTCTTGAAAGGTGTTTAAGTGGTCTCATGAACACAGGTAGCAGTAACTGGGGTATGCCAGCCTGGCCCTGTAGACAGCTCTGGAGATCCCAGATGCCAGGCGGCCAGACAGGTGGGAGATGAACCCCACAGCATATTTTTTCCGCCAGTTCTCAGGCTGGCTTCAGATCTCCATTTCCTTTTCACCTGTGTGGTCTCTCTGAGTTTAGTACACAGCTAAATCAGCTGGGAAAAGCAAAGAGCCAAGCCAGAGGCAAACTCAGCTAGTCTACATGCTGAGAGAGGCTCTCCTGACCCACAGCACCTAGCATCACCTCCCTATCCCCAACTCCTGCACAAACAAGGCAGGCTCCTGAGCATCTAAGCTGCTTCTGAGTCAGTGTGGAACACATATGCATGAAGGGTGCAGGGTCCTAAACACATCTCCAGGACACAGTGGCCCAGACAGATATAGACCTCAGTCTCCACAGTCCTTAAGAGGGAACCAGTCCAAGCTGTGTAAACTGCCCAACCCCATGACCATCATCACAGTGCCAGTCATGTGGGCTATTGGCAGGCTTGCTGTGACAATTCCACAGCTACAGCGGTGTAGCCAACTCTCAGGACTCTTCCCTAAGCTCCTGTTCACTGATGAGCTGTTCCTATGAGCAGAAGTGAGTCCTTCCTACCACGCACAGTGTGCATCTGTAGACACTTGGCCCTGAGGAGAGCAAGACAAGGACTGAAGACAAAGCTACTTTGGGGGCTCTAAGTCCATCTGAATGGCTCTAGGGAATCTATGGTTAATCTAATAACACTAATCTCCACCCCCCTCCCATTTTTTTTCTGGATGTGCTCTTGCTGTGTAGCCCCTGGCTGGCCTCACATCTTTCTGCCCCAACCTCAAACACAGAAATTACAGGCACGTGCCACACCTGGCAATATGTTGGTTTCACAAGGATAATTACCCAGAGCTATTACTAAAGGGCTACGGTTCTGATTTGGAAACAAAAAACTTTAGATAGCTGTTTCTGATCTGAAGCTAAGTTAAGAAACCCCACTTCTGCCCACTGTATATAGACCTTCCCTAGGCCCTGCTGCTGTTCACAACCCTGCCACCCAGTGCCTGCTGCCAGAGCGGCAGTCAGTCATGGATGACAGGACAGCAGGAGAGCAAGCCAGGATGTGTGACACTGCACTCTTGGGTGTCTCAACTTCTCCAGCGATCCCAAGAGTCCACATGAGGGACACCAGGGGCTTCAGCTGGTCAGCTTTTTGGCACTGAGAACAGAGCTGCAGGGATAGGTGGTAGCCCGGTGGCACAGAAAAGAGCCAACGTGAAAGGACAGGCCATGCCATCTTCCACAGTTCTAGGACAGTTTGAGCATGTTCCTGTGTAGATGCCAGTGGAAGATTCAACAGGTCAGAGGCAGGATGCTTTTACACAGACCTTATCCAGAGCAAACCCACTTCGACATGGCCCCAAATGATAGCTTGTCCACCGGCTTCAGAGGGTACACTCAGCACCATGCTGCCCTCTAACCACAACATTCTTGCTAACTTACTGCAGGAAAGCCAGGAGAACGAAGAGTTCCAAGGCCTGCCCCATGGCACGGGGCCCGGGCAGAACACACGAGAGGCAGGCAAGAGTTCTAGGGGCAAGAACGGCCCTGGCCTCCTTGAGGCACACTTCAGTCTCTATGGATGGAAAGTTGGCCACAGCTGGCAAAGCTGCCTGGTGTCTATAAAAGTGTTCTTCCCAGGAGACGGCTGGAAACAGACACTCTGAGATACTTTCATTCTTTTCCTTATTTGCCATTCTGAAAAATAAGCTGTTCTTCCTACTCTGCAATGGAATAGGGTCAAAATCTTCCACAGTCAACAGCAGCCCAAAGAAAAGAGCACTAGATCCAAGTTATTTCCAGTTTGGCAAGTGGCCCAAGGTAACTCTATGCTGTTTACTTGGTGCAAGCAGCATTCGCCTGGGGATAAAAATCTAATCCCATAACCAGTCAGCCAGTGTCCCTGCGTCCTGGAAACAGGAGCTGAGGCACAGGCAACTTCTCAAACCCTCTCCATCCCAATGTTCCTGAATCAAAAGTTCTGTAAAGCCTACCACCTAGGAATGTCCACTCCAGGTTCACTGTGATGTATAAAATCTGCATGTTCCCAGGGCTGGTCAAAGCCACCCAATTAAATGATCTACTGATCTATGCAGAGGCACAGCTAGCAAAGGCCCCAGGTCAGCACAGCCTCCAGCATGTCATCCACCTTCTGCAGACAGCAGGACACTGCGCCAGAAGAGAGCAAGATGCACCCACTGAGATGAGGCCCTGGAGAAGCGCCCTCACTGCAAACTCAGCACATCTCACTCTTTCCTCAAAAGACCAATTTAGGGAGAAGACATGACTGCAACTCCTCAACCCTCTCTGGGGATGCTGATTGACAGTCCCAACACTGTCCTGACTGACAGGTGAATTCACAGGGGCCTGAAAGTCACCAGTCAGGGCAGATCAGATCTCACTCTACCCCTTCCCTACCCCTCCCCACATCAGCTGAGCCACAGGACTAACTCTTCAGAGGACTGATAGAAGTTCCCAGAGCTGGGCACGAGGCTTCTGACCCAGTGAGCTGAGCTACCAGTAAGGACAGTCAACAACAACATATACAAAAATGATTTTAGTGTTTGTAAAAAAGAATATATTCTTTCAGGTAGCTAACCTAAAAATAAATAAATAAATGGAAAAGAGCCAGGGTGTCTTAGTTTTGTAATTCTGACACCTATGAGGCTGAAGCACGAGGGAAGCATTGAAAGAAGGCAGATTGGGCTATTGAACAGTGAGCTTCAGGACTGGTGGGGAATGCTATTTTAAGGTGTGTTGCTTTTGTTTAATGCTGCATTTGTTTAACTCTGTGAAGCTGTGGTTCTTTGCCTGTCTAAAACACCTGATGGTCTGGTAAAGAGCTAAATGGCCAAGAGCAAGGCAGGAACAAGGATAGGTGAGGCTGGCAGACAGAGAGTATAAACAGAAGATCAGAGGAAGGGAAGAAGCAATCAGAGAATAAGGGGTGGAAGACATCAGGGGCCAGCAACCCAGTCACATAGCCAGCCATGGAGTATGAGCGAAAGTAACGTATACAGAAATAGAGAAAGGCCCAGAGGCAAAAGATAGCTGGGTTAATTTAAGAAAAGCTGGCTAGAAATAAACCAAACTAAGGCAAGGCATTTATAAGAAATAATAAGCCTCCGTGTGTTTTATTTGGAAGCTGGGAGGCAGGCCCCCCAAAAGACCCAAAAAGAGTAATAAGAGTTTAAAAAAAAAAACTAACAACACAGGACATCCTCAGTTACATGGCAAGACTACCTCAAAGCGGGAGGGGGGGCAGTGGTCAAGAGCACTGGTTGTACTTGTACAGGACCTGGATTCAGTTCCCAGCACCCACATGGTTGCTCACAACTTTCTGTAACTCTTGTTCCAGGGGATCCAATGCTTTCTTTTTTTTTTTTTT
>NC_022017.1:30346246-30365421 GCF_000317375.1 Microtus ochrogaster | reverse complement strand
CACCACCGCCCGGCGATCCAATGCTTTCTTATGACTACCCCAGGTACATACATGGTGTACACATATACATGACTCATAAAATAAGTCTAAAAAAAAAGGAAGGAAGGAAGGAAGGAAGGAAGGAAGGAAGGAAGGAAGGAAGGAAAAAGACTAGAGAGGTGGCTCAGTTAACAAGAGATGGATGCATACTGCCAAGCCTCAGAACTCAATTTTCATCCCCAGACCCACAAGGTGGGAGAACCAACTCCCTTAAACTGTCACTGGCCTTTGTGTGTATGTGCACCTACACACTGGCACATGTGTACACACACATACACAAAAATAAATTTTTTTCTTTAAAGGAGGCTATAAAGACTATAAAAATTAATGTAAACTGGGCTTGCTAATCCCAGCATTAGAGAGATGAAGGACGAAAGATCAATCAAGTTGAAGGTCAATGCACTCACTCATGTGTGGGTCTCTCCTCTTCTACCTCTATCTTCCAGGCAAGCTGTTCCCTCAACAGCCACCTATCAGCATCTTGAAACCTAGATCCAGCTCTACACAGGAGGGACCTTACACCCCAACGTTAGCCACAGATAACCAGTGCTCATCCTACCTCCCAGTCATCCATCTAGCCCTGCTCCAGCCCAAAAGAGCCTGACCCGTTCCTTCTCCCATGAGAAGTGGCTGGGATCCTCGCAGGTCACAACACTCAGCTCTGCCCCACCACATATCAACAACTCCACAGAAGTAAAAAGCACTTCCATCCTCAGGACTCATGCTTGTCCTCATGAGAACTGCAGAGCCTGTGTGTTTGGGTTCATCTCCGTCTCCCTGCAGACACTGCCTACTCAACTGCTTCATGTGGGTGTGCAGCAATCATAGCTGAAACTCACAAGGTGCTTCCTATGAGCCAATTTCTAGTTCTATACTAGCTCACTAACCTCACAGCAATCCTATGTGGGGAACTCTAGCATTAGTCTCATTTTACAAAGACGAAACTGAAGCAGGAAAGAGCAGAAACTCACAGTCGGGCATCAGAGCCCTTCCTCCCTCTCCTCCCTCCACTCTGTCCTCTCTGTAGCATCTCCAGAGACCCCCAACTTCTCTAGAGAAAGAAGGGCAGGCTGAGGTGTTCAGTCTAGGGCCTAGAGAGGAAAACCTCAAGACCTCAAGCATCCAGATGAGGAAAGAGGGAACAGATGGTGAGGCCTGACTGGCTGCATTCTCCAGGAGCAAGGCTGGAATGGTACTCCCTCCCCTTTGTCAGCTGGACGAGTGAGTCTGGGAAAATGTGTGAGAGGGCAAGGGTGATGTGAGATGGAAAAGGGCAGGCAGGGAAGGAGCCAGGCCCTCCCTTTCCAGGTTTATAAAGGCCAGGAAACTTGGTTAGCAAGCACTTGCTGTACACACAGGACACAGACGGTCCCACAGTGTAGAAAGATATACAAAAATACATCCAAGCATTTGTAGGGAGCTAGAAAGACAGAGAACCTGACACAGGGAAGGTGACCTACACAGCTGGGCAGCCACCTGCACCATGTAGGCTCCACTCTTCCAAACACAGAGATTTAGGGCAAACTAAGGAATCTATCAAAGTATCTTCCCAAGCAGTGAGATATTTTTCAAAGTAGGAAAAAACTCTTCAGTCTGCACATGAAACTTCCAAGACAGAGAAAAAAAAAGAGAAAGGAGTAAAAAGATAAACTAGCCCACATGAAAGCCAAACCTGGGGATAGGAGGATACCAGCACTCTGAGCTAAGGCAAGTTCAAAAACAAACTGGGATGATCCTGTCAATACAAAATGGACTGTAGCAGCAAGAGAAGCTTCTCCTAAGAGGTTCACTTTTAGGGGACACAATAGAGCTATGGAGCTCTTATGCACCCTACCCACCAATCAGGTGGCCCAGCAGATCCATACACAGCTATCTCTACTACAGAGTCTACACACAGTGCTGCTTTGGGTCCAAAGCTGATACCCAACCCCAGTCCTCTACCTGTTGTTTTGGGAATATGGCAGCAGCTGGACAATTTGTTCTGCTCCTAAGGCACCCAGCCAGCTACCTATTATAGCACCACTTGTTATAATTATGCTGGCCTGTCCTCCCTGCCTCCTTCCTTCCCTCCTCCTCTTTCCTCTTTTCCCTCATTCCCCCTGCCCTTCCATACCCTCCCAATATCCACTAAGTAATCTCCATACCCAAACTCTCTCCGCATGGCATATCTGTCTGTCTCCTACCCGCCATGGGGCCTGCCAGGGTCACCTGCACCGTAAATCATAGCACCACTGCCAGGAAAGGGGGGGGGGGTGTTCTGTGGGTATTTTCTTCCATATAAAGCCAATAGGGAGCTGGATACACAGGATGCTAAGTTGATGGGTAAACTAGAATGAGATCTGATTGGTGATAGTCCTTGACCATGCAGGGTGAGGGTTAGGAAAGTCCCATCATCCTAGGAAGAAACAAAATGTGAGCGTGTGGTCCAAAGGAACAGGGTACAAACTTAGTAAGCTGTGACTCAGAGCCTAACTAGACAGAAAACCCGAAGAAAATGGCTCCAGGGAGCCTTGGGCACAGAGGTCAGAGCAATGATGGTTGGAGGTGATGAGGGAGGAAAGGCAAGCCCCCTACACTTATCAGAAAGGCCACTATGTAGGAAAAGGACACAGGAACTAGGTGGTAAAAAGTGCTAGACTTTTATCCTGTTACAGAAGAAAGGATAGCCAGGCATTGTAACACATCTCCATAATCCCCAACACTTAGGAGGCTGAGGCAGGATTTTTGAGTTCAAGCTACATAGCAAGAGACTACCTTGAAAAGAAGGAAATTGTACTTAAGCCACAAGTAAGAAGTGACACTAAACAAATCATGGTTCTTCATGGAAAACAAGGGTTGACTACTACAGCTTGTCAGGGACAGAATGATGGCAGTGGTGACCTTTATAAATGGTATGAGTGGAGTTCTCCTAGGCTGGCCTGCCTGCCTGCCTGCCAGGATACCAGATGCTACTATATCCACAGAAGCCACAAAGAATGGGAGCAGCTTTCCTATCGTAAGAGGAACTAAGTGGCCACATGCCAGAGACTCTAGAGGTCCCTATGACTGTGGCCTCTGCAAAGGGGGTCTTAAGGGAAGCCAGTAAGCAATGCTGGAGAATGCAGACAACTCTAGTCCTCTAGCCCAGTCAGAGACATGTACAAGACAAAGCAGCAGCACCTCATTCCTGCCGCACCTGTGGTCAGTATCCAAATACCACAGTAGATCAGCAGGTCAGGACTCAGGGGTTCCTAACAGGACAGGCTCAGATCCTGTCCTCTGGAACCATCATCTGCCAGCTCTTACCAAAACTGAGCTACTGCAGAACTGGGGCCCTGACAGCTAGGTGTTCCCAATAGCTTTATAAAAAGAGAAAGTGAAAAGTGTATTATGGAAATATACTGTCTAATATGATATACCTACTTCAATATACAGCACATACTACATGTAATTTATACATGTGCACTATAACAGTGACATATCAGAACACATCAATGCGACATATAAGCTACCTTCTACAGTAAGATAATATCAGATGAGATACAAAGGAATACATTTGTCATATAGATACATGCATTCACACAGTCCATATCTCTGCTGCTCATATAACTGGCTTCTACTTCTGCAGACCCAACCAATGCAAGTAGAAAATATTCACAAAACTTCAGGTGGGCTGAGAACATATTTTTCTTGCCAAAAGTCCCAAACAACATACCACAGTGGCTGTTTATACAGCATTTACACTATGTTGGGGTTAAAGTCATCTAGAGATGACCTGAAGGATAAAGGAGAACCATACAGGTTACATCCAAACACTATGCCACTTGCCCTAAGGGACTTGAGAGATCTATTAGGGGTCCTTAAAAGCTGGCTGCAGTTTCTAGACCTCCAAAGGCAGTATGGTGCAGCCTATCTAGCTGTGGGGTTAGGCAGTTATGCACATACAGGGTTTCTCTCCAAAACTCTGGTCCTGGCAATAAGGTCCCACAGGGTCCCACAAGCTACAAGTTTCTGGCCATTCTCTTATCTTTTCTGCCCAGAGTTGAAAATTCCACTTTCCGGGGGCTGGAGAGATATCTCAGCAGTTAAGAAGTCTTGAGTCCAATTCCCAGCACCCATATGGTGGCTCACAACCACCTGTAATGGGATCTGATGCCCTCTTCTGGTGTACAGGGAAACGGAGCACTCATGTACATAAGTAAATAAATCTTTCAACAAAAAAAAAAAAGGAAAGAAAGAAAGAAAGAAGGAAAGAAAGAGAGAAAAAAAAATTCCACTTTCCCCTCCCCTTCACTGCCAAGTCTTATCTCAGGCACATTTTTAAATGTGACATTGTTGGTTCTTTTAGGCAGCCTTGACTTTCTGTGGTGCTTCACTGCTAATTTTAACTCCCCTAAATATTCCAACAAAGAGGCTGTCACAACAGCAGCCAACAGTCACTTTGCATGGTGTTCAATTCCACAGGTTTGCAGATAGGTAAATATCTGGCATGGACAAAGTTCCAAAGTCTTAGTCATTAATCCTGTCAACATGATGATGATAGACACAAAAGCTATAAGGGCAACCCTCTAGGGCTTGACCGCTAAAGGGGACAGAGAAGAGGAACGCTAGCAAGCAGGGAGCCACCCAGTTCACAAGCTCCCTCAGCTCTAACAACCAGACCCTGTGGCCTCCATTCCCAGAGCCCAGAGACTGTGCAGCCCACCCTATCTATAGACAGGGCAAACTGGGGCCTCCCTAGATAGGCATTAGGAAACACATGACCACATGACACAGACCGTGTCAATCTGTGTTGTGAGAAAGAGGTACAACTCTTACCAGATCCCAAAAGGAATACTCGTGACTAGGAAAGAAAGATGCCCCAGGCTGGAGACAGGGTGCTGAGGAGAGCCACACAGTCTCAAAACTGGTTAAAGGACTTTCTGTTGTGTGGTTATGACATCATCCTTTTGTACTTTTTAAAATCTATCCTCCTTCAGTTGTTGCCTTTAGTATTTAGTTGAACAATTTAGGTCTGTACCAAAAAGAAAGAAAGAAAAACAAAGGGGCTGGAAATGCAACTCAAAGGCAAGTTCTTGCCTGGTATGTATGAGGCCTTGGGTTCTGTCTCTAGAACTTAAAAAACAAAATCCCAAAAGGAAAACAGAGAAGGCAGGTACAGTGGCACATGCCTGTAGCCCCAGTCTCTCCCTAGATTGTGGTAGGAAGACACATGAACCTACAAATTTAAGAACAACCAGCATGGCCACGGTGGCGTGGTGGCACACATCTTTAATTCCAGCACTCAGGAGACAGAGACAGGTAGATCAGGCAGATCTCTGTTAGTTCAAGGCCAGCATGGTCTAAACAATGAGTTCCAGGACAGTCAAAGTTACATAATGAGAGCCTGTCTCAAAAATAAAGAAAGAGGAAAAGGAGGTGGGGAAAAAGCAATATAGTAAGGCCTTCCCCATCCTCCTCCTCCAGGAAAAGATAGCTTTTAAGTTTAGGCAACTCTAAGAAGCAGGCCAGGTCACCAGGCTAAGATCCTTCCAGAGCTCAGCAAACACACTTGGTAGTATACATGGGTCAAACTGTGTTTTCTAAAAGCAATCCTGAGGGACAGACACAAGTAAAAACAACTCTATGTAAAACTGTCACTCTGTCCCGTCAAACCAAGCAAAGGAGGCACAGAGGTACTAGCATCTGCAGTCAGGCTGAGTGTTCTGCCTGATGAGAGGTGAGCCTAAATGTTTTGGGCCTTCTGTGTGCATGGTCTTAGAGCTCCGTTTTGAGAAGAAACCCAGGCCTGGCCCTCTGGAGGAAAGGCAAAGCTAGCAACAGACTCAGCAAAACCCTGGTTTCACATTTCATAATCAACACATTCCCATACCCAGATAAACCGTCCTGGTTCCCTCCCCCTTCAGCTTAAGCAAGCTGCCCAGCACACCCCTTCCTGCAGGTTCCAGAAACTAAGCTTACAATCTAGGCCATGCTTGGCTCTTGGAGACCCTGCATCTGCCTGCTCGGTATGCAGGGGTTGTGAAGCCACCCTAGAATGCAGTTGGCAGAAACCAGGGCCTAACAATGCTCACACCATCCCTGGGATGGCTCTTACAGCACACTCATAGAAAACCCCCCCAAGGAGGTTACAGCTGCAGCTAGACCCACCACACCCCTCTGAGTCCTGCCTTCTCAGCTACACTGGCCAAGTATGATCCCTCCTCCTGCTTCTGCCCCCCCCCCCCCCCCGCAAGACCTGAAGTACTCATGAACTCACAGCCAGGGGCTCTCACCACACAAGGGCCATGCCAAATGACTCCAAGGGAGAATGGCCAAGCACTCTTTCAGATCAGTCAGGGTCATCATCAGTTAACTGCACCCGTTTGTTGAAGCCCCAACCCTGGCCAGCCCTCACTCCCTGATGGTTCTGATTCTGTTCTTTCATCCTATGCTCCAAGGCCTGGGGTGGAAGCTCCCAGCAGGCTGCTCTCTCACCCTGCACTCCTTTGCAGAGTCCTACATTAACTGTACTCTTCCCCCGCTCTGCTCACAAGGGTCCCATGATCTGTCTTTCAACAGTAGCAACAGTCCCCTTGCATGTACACAGCCTCATGTGCCTATATACACACCAAGACTCCATAGGATTCCCAGAGCCATTAGTGATTTAAAAAAAACTGTGCAGGAGGCCCACAGCTGTAATTCCGGCACACAGAAGGCAGAGGCAGGAGTTCAAGGTCAAGACAGAGGCTCGGCTTAGGGTTACAGCAATTGTCTAGCACCCAATACTACTGAGAGATAAAAATAAAGAAATAAAGTTATTATTGAAAACAGGAGTTTAAGTTCAGCTTGTGCTATCATCTAGATAAGTCTGGGTTATAGAGACAAAAACAAACAAACAAATCCAACACAAACAAACAGAACTCAAAAGGGAAGCAAAGTTTAGCAGTCTGTTCTACTTTGGCAAAGGAGGCACTGGCCAGTCTGAAGATGGCAAGACGAGCATGAGCAACAAGGGGCATGAAGGCTGTGGTGCAAAAGGCTGGGGTGTAAGGGGACTGCAGAAGACAAGCAGGTTGCAGAGTGGGAAAGTTCACCCTGAGCATCTGAGGGACACTGGGCTTCCCCAGATCTCTCATGACTGCTTTACAGGTGTGAGCCCTCAGACCAGAGTCCTACAGCCTGGGAGGAAAACATCAAGTTCTACTGTTGCAGACCTCCAGCCTCGGGCATAGAACAGAATGTTCAGGATCACCACTCTCCCCTTAGGTGAGAAAGGCAGAACCTGGTCCACCACGAAAGAGGAGGAAGACCTTTGTTTTAGACATGAGCACAGTTCCTCACAGCTTCCTTTATGCTGCAATATTGTCACAAAACTTCAATCACTTGGATGGTGACCCAAAGAGATCCTATCCAGAGTCCTTACACCTGCTGCCATGTGGCAGGGCCCAAGACACAAAAAAGCTGCACCACGGCACCTAGAGGTATCCAGAAAGGTTCAGCTAAGCCATCTCACCTGTCTCCTGAGCTACTGGTAGGCACTGGTGGTCAGGTAAGCTGCCCACAGGCTGTGAGTCCCAGGGCAAGTGACCCTAGACACACCAACACTGTTTCCAATGGGTTGTTTCCTAGATGTGGTGGATAAAAACAAACCCATAGGTGTCAAAAACAAACTGTGCTAAATGCCACAGAAGATGGCTTTCCAAGGTCAAGGACTCTACACTCTTGCCTGGGATCCAGTCTGGTCTACTGGTTATGAGGCAGGGGGATATGCCCCTTTCAGCAAGACTGACTAGGCCACCACCCAGGCCTGCCCACCCCCTTCCCAATAAGTTAAGGACCAGGCCCTGCCTTTCTCATTGCCTATGAAAACAATTGGAAGCAAGCAGAGGTCCTGTCAACTTCATCTTCTAAAACAGCAACTGCCGTTTAAGACACAGCCAAAACCTAGTGTGGCCCTCCAGAATGGATAACATAGCACCCCCAGCTCCAGAACCATGAGTTTTTATTCTGTATATCCTAAAGGTCACGGTCACTTCCTAGCTCATCTCATACTGTGCTCAGCATACTCTATAGTACAGGAGCCAGATGCCCAAGCAAGGATGATTCAGTCTCCATGCAACATGGATGATACAAAGCACATGTAGCACTTCAGGCAGGCAGGCAGTGCACACTGGGCCTGCTAGAACTGGTTCCAACAGCAAGACAGGGATGGTTTCAAAGCATGTTAACTGTGCACTGTGCCATCTAGGTTCTATGGTGATTAAGGTCACCCACAACTAACCAAAGAGAGTGCTATGGCTAGAAAGCTCATACCCTCCAATCACAGTCAGGAACCCTACCTCGAAGGTGAATCAGGTAATGAAGTCATCAGAGTAGAGACCTGAGTGAAATTCTCATCTTCATGAAGAAGTTATGTTAAGGTCTTGCCCCTTTTACCATGAGACTATAGCCACAAAGCATCTCTTTGAAGCATCAGCTGTCCCTTCCCTCAGCAGACAGTCTGAGAGCACCCTGCTCTTGAATCTCCAACCTCCAAGCACATGGGAAGTAAGCTGTTGTTTTTAAGGCCCCAGCCTATAGTATTGCTAAGATCCTGGTATCCCACTGACTTCAGCATACCAAAAACGTTCACTTCCCAAGGGGGGCCTAGGGATTAGAACTCTTCAATTCACCTTCTAGTGTTGTACAAAGTATAAGCATCACAGCTGTCTTCCCTGGAGCCACTAAGATCACCAGGGCACCAGGCAAAAAGGGCCACAGATAGGCACAGGAACTCCCTGCCTGCTCCCAGGCAAAGTTCTGCAGGATGACAGGCCTAAGAGTCCTAAGTAAAGCAGAACTGTTTGGGACCAACAAATCCCTGGGTGGTCAGGATGTGGGTAGTGCATGGGGAAGCCCACATTGTCTTGTCTGTTGATGACTGTTTTCAACTGCTTTCCTGTGCCATTCTATAGGCAGAAGACATGGTCTGTACTGATGTCTTCCAGTCTTCCACAGACCCACATAAAAACCCTATCTGGCCTGACACCACAAACCAGCATCACTCCCAGACGACTTATCAGGACACAGCTTCCCTGGCCACAGAGATGGCACACTGTCGGTGTGGGCTGATAACAGTGGTGACAATGCCACCCGTCTGCACCCATAGCTGCTTCTGCCCTGGAGACCTGCGGGCAGAGCTTGTTTCTCTCCCAAGTCTCCCTCAATTGTTGGTGACACTGCCACAGGCCAATCTACTCCTTCAAAACCCTGTTTTGATTTCATTCTACACTTGACTGGTTTTAAGCATCAACTCATTCCGTAACACATAGGGTGTTAGGAGAAAATGACACTCAAAACTGAAAAAACAAGCCAGCTATAGTGGCCATATGCATATACTCTCTACTTGGGAAGTAGAAGCAGGAGGACTGGAGTTCAAAGGCCAGTCTCAGCTATACAGTTGACTATCAGCCTCAGCTCTATGAGGCCCAGTATCAAAACAAAAACAAAAAAAATTAATTAGAAGCACAGGGCTGGTAATGTGGCTCAGTGGTTGAGCTTTTGCCTAGCATGTAAGGTTCCACCTCCAGAACCTAACCACTAAACCTTTTAGGACATGGTAGCACATGCCTGAATCCCAGCAGTCCCAGAGTTTAGGAGACTAAGGCAGTAAAGGATGAGTTCCAGGTCAGCCTTGGCTACATAACAAGACATGTTAAGATAAGATAAAACAAAACAAAACAAAAAATGGTCCAGACTAGAAACATGTAGATAACTTGTTGGGTAACAAGCTGAGATGACACTATCTTATTGTGTTGTTACCTTTCTACGTCTGAGAACACCAACAACAAATTTCAAAAACAACCTTCTGATGAGACCAGGTACTACCTGCTTGGACATCTTCCCAAACTGGTCCAAGTCAGAAGTCAAGATAGCTTAATGTTCCCGTGCCTGTCTGCTCAACACGCCCAGAAGTCTGGCCATATAGAACCACCATCAGGATAGAATAGACCTCAGAACCAACGTTACTGTGGCCTAGCTCACAGCCTAGCTGGCAGAATGGGAATGATGAGACAGGGACAGAATTGACTACCGGGGCAGGCTCACCAAGGCCACTGGTCATGTGACAATACTAGGGAATTACAGCAGGGGGTAACTGCTTATCCTCACAGCTCTAGGAAACCAGGTGAGACAACACAAGCGCCCAGCCAATGAGTACCTTCCTTGCCCCCAGGGATCCTTCCTGACACACTCCTAATACAGGAGCCTAGGAAGGACCAGCAGCTGAGCAGCCAGTAGCCAAGATGAGCTTTCTCTAGCAGCAGGCACTCTCTTGGCACGGGTAGCACAGCAGAATGGCCTTGAGCTGGAACACAAGGAAGAATGGCACTTCCACATTTCCTTGGGCAGAAAACAAACAGCATTTTAAGTTAGTGATCGACTTGAGACCATGAACCATGCAGCCTGACACACCCTGGGTATGCACCAGGCTTGGCCACCTGTGATGGGGCTCTGGGTAAGTTATTTAACTTTCACATTCTGAGTTCTATCAGAGGGCTCAGTGCTCTTAGCGCCTGTCACTCCTACCCTTCAAGTGCCTACTCCACAGGAATAACTATCTCTTGGGCTCATGGTTATCACACAGAGGCTGAGGCTCTGAGCAGTGGTGGTTTCTGGGCCAAGGTCACAAAGCCAGGGCTGGCCACTCTCTGTACTCCCTACCAGGACAAGCTGGGCTCTGCCAAGCTCCCACAAAAAAAGTAAAAGGTGCAGGCCCCTCCCCACCCCCTTCAAAATTAAGAACATTTATGACTCATTCAACAAGAGTGGAAATGCTTTCAATAACTTTGCAATTACCTGCACTCTGCCTTAGGGACACAAATGTTGGTCCCTATCACACACGTCCTCCACAACACATACACACACCCCCTGCCAATTACAGGCTACACAGACTGTATGGTGGAAACAGGACAGTTTGATCTACAACTTGACCTCCCTATTCAAGCTTTCTCCCAAGTCAGAACTGCCTTTAAATGGTGCTGAGCAGTGGCAGAACAGGCTGGCCCACCCCTTGACCTGACTCTATCCAGCAGAGGGGAGTACTGCACAGAGGTGTGCAGGGCCTCAGCGGGGGAGGGCTTCCCTATCCAAGCTTTGATGTAAACAGTTTTACATAAGCGATATGAAAAACCACTAACGGTCATTCCAGTATTCCTGTCGCTTGCCTGACTGGGAGGATATTTGCATGTTGGAGGGAAGCCCAGGGGAATGCAGTTATTTCTAGAGGCAAGAAAACCTCTATGTTTTCCTGTACCTGCTTTCCTTCAGCACATGTAGATTCTCCAAGTCAGGAGACCCTGCTCTCCATCCTGATGCCCAAAATACCAAGGTAACTGAGAAACAGCTGCTGTGCTGGAGACAGGCCAATGAGGCTCCATATTCTGGGGTCATTCACCATCTCTGCCAACCTCATTCTTTGATTTCAGTTGTCTTCTCTTACCCCAGGAACAAAGGAGACAGGGTCCCATCCCTATGCTGTCATGGTCTTGCTCAAGCACTCTTCATTGACTCTCTGGTTTCCCTGGGTTTTTACAGTCTTGCTCTCTAGCCTAAGCAGATCTCAAACTCCCAATGGTAGGATTATAGATGTAACCCTCCACACCCAGCTCTCATGTGCTTTTACCCACACCAGCAGTGAGGCCAGAGAGAGGTGGAAAGCCAGGCTGGGCCAGGCTATGGATCTCTAAAGCAGGAAAATATCCTGCTCACTGCTGGGCACACAGGGCCCTCTGGTCACAAAACTATCCCATATGCCTGGTTCTGCTGCTCTCCAGCCACTGCATGCTGTTCTGAGCATGAGGTTAGAGTACTTTGTTGAATTACTAAACATCTCAACAACCCAGCATATTTACATGCCTTAGCAGCACCTGGGGGCAGTCAAGTGCTCCACATCAGCCCATCATGGGTTCTCAGGAAGAGGCCCAATTTTCCAACACCCTAGTCTCCCAATACAGGCCCTCTTCATCATCCTCTCTAGCCCACCTAAATGGCTCTCATCCCAGAGGCCAACAGGAACCCTCAGGCCTACAGCACAGAGGGAGGAAGTTTAGCAAAGGGGAACACTGGATTAATAAGCAAGAGTCCCCAAGGAGCCCCAGGCTCACCCACCTTAGTCTTCTTACTGCTGCCTTTTTCTGGCAAATTAAATTTTAACTCAAGGCATAATGTCACAGGCTTACATTTTAACCAAACCAAATAAAAATGCAAACCCCTAAGTGAACCATGAATGGCCTATGAAATTCCCCATCTTTCCGCCATTTAACACCAAGCACTTAGAAAGCATGCAACCCAATACTGAGGTGCAAGACAGACCATCTCTAGTGACAGGCTCGATGAAACAAGGGCTTTGTCCCTCAGATACGCAGGACTGTGCATCTAAGGTGGCATGTAAAAGCGTGGGGCACCCAGCAAGAATATCCTCAGGGTCTCCAGGTACAGTCTCCACAAAGTATCTCCTGAAACTAACTGCCAGGGAAGCCCCAAGGTCACCTTTGCACTCCTTCCACACCCAAACAAAAAGGCGGCTGTCAGATAGTGTTCAGGCTCTAAGCCCAGCACTTGGAGGAGGACTGCTGCAAGTTCCAGGCCAACAAGTACACTAATGTAGTGAAGCTCTCTTAAAAGGGGGGGGGGGCTGTTCTCATAGAATGCTCCAGCAGCACAAGTCCCAGAGACAGTTCAGTAAGTCCTTTCCCTGAGACAGGTACCTTAAAAGGTCCACCACTAAACCACTCTGATTCCATGGCTTTCTAAGACATATGCTATAACCCTCACTAGGCCTGAGGATGAGTTGTGGTTCTGTGACCAACTCTGTGACCAAGTCAGTAATTACAAAGTCAAACCACTTTTCTGAGCTGAACTGACACAACTTAAAGATTACAGAAATGTTTTGAATTGCAATTTCCTCATACTTCTGTCACAGGAAAGAAAAAAGTCACCAATAAAAAGACTCTCCGGTATAAAGGTAAGTTACATTCAAACCAAATTTCACAGGGGGAAATGGATCACCGCCATCAGCGGCGGTGTGACTTTCACATTATTAAAAACAATTTGTTCTTGTTCTTTTAAGGGGCACTGATGACAGGAATGACATCACCAAAGTGCATGACATTGGATTTTACTTTTAAATGACTACAATATACTGCAAATGACATCTTTTAAAGCTATTCAAAATTGGAGCTGGACAGTGGTGGCCTGGCCCAAGTCTTTAATCCCAGCACTCAGGAGGCAGAGGCAGGTGGATCTCTGTGAGACCGAGGCCAGCCTGGTCTATAGAGTTTACACAGTAAAACCTTGTCTCAAAAAGATAAAACAAAGGGACAAAAAGGTTTAGATGTATCCATAATTTTGAATGTGCCCATAGTTTTTCAAAGCTATAGTACGAAGCACTTGTGCAAAACCTTGGAAAACATCTCTCTTAAAGAAATTCAACCCACTACGATAAGGGTTTCTTCTGGCATTCTAAGTTAGTCTTTCCTATGCTCACCTTTGACCCTCCTGACTCAGCATCCTGAGTGCTAGGATTACAGGGATGTATCACTATGCCTGGCTTTATACTTATTTTTCCCCCTGAGAAAGGATTGGTCTTTGCCCCAGGTTAGTCTAGAATTCATTATGTGGCCAGGCTGGACTCAAATTTTAGGCAATCCTCTGCCTCGGTTTCTTGAGCACTGGGATTATGAGTGTGGGATGCCCTGCCCAGCCTTGTCCAATACAAGTGATTTTACACCTCTAGTATAGATGTCAAACCCTGCCCTCAAATGTAAATAAATGGGGCCTGGAGAGATGGCTCAGTGGTTAAGAATACTGACTGCTCTTCCAGAGGACCCAGATTCAATTCCCAGCACTCACATGGCAGCTCAGAACTGTCTGTAATTCCAGTTCCAGGGGACCTGACACCTATGGCAAAACACTAATGCACATAAAATAAAAATAAATACATTTTAAAAAGTAAATAAATGAATGAATAAGTAAATCAATACGTGGAAGGCCAATGAGATGGCTCAGCAGATAGAGGCACTTGCCATGTGAGCCTGGCAAGCTACAAAGTAGTCCTCTGACCCCCACATTTACTTGGTTGTATGTGTCTCTCCTTAATGTACAGACACACAAAAACAGCTTTTTAAAAACAGATGGAGGGCTAGGCATAGTGGCACATACCTTTTACCTCAGCAATGGGGTGGGAAGGTAGAGGCAAGAGGATGCCTAGAACTCACTGGCCAGCCCCCAGGTGTGGTAAGAGATCCTTGATTCAAAATGAAGGTAGAGATCCATAAAGGAAGATACCCAGTTTCTGGCCTTGTACACACATGTACACACACACACGAACACGCATATAAACACCAAACCCAAACAGCTGATGGACAGTTACAGGTGTATTACAGTGGTGGAGTGTGAGTACCACACTGGAGGCCAAGAATTCAATCCCAGTTCTCCTAAATTGATGGAAAAATACTCTCCTTACTCAAAACCAAAAATCATACACTGTTGATTGGTTGCACTTCCCTCAAATGATGACTAAGTTGTTGGCAACACAGAGCTATTTAGTATACTTTGGCTTACAACATCTAAGTGACTGCTTAAAATTATGCAGTGAGACTTGTACACAAAGTACAGTGACCACTACACAGAGCCAAATGCATGCCTACCTCAATGTCTCAATGCCTCATCTTGTAGTTCAAAGTGTGGCTTTTCTTACTCAAGATTTTCCCATGTTTGAAACCGGGGGATGTGGTGGCAAACCAAGTTCTGCAAGTTCAAGAGACACAACTACAAAAACTCAAGCCGGGGGTTGGCCATGTGAGATCTGTTGGTCATGTAGTAACCCAGAGTAGAAGGCACCTTACTTGCACCCTGCCCTACCCAACTGAGCAGATCCTTCCATAGATGTGGGGGTTCAGCTAAAGACAGGGAGGCCTAGTCTGTACAATGTCTCCCAGGCCTGAAGAGGCAAGGAAGCCAAGCTTAAGGATCAAAAAGGTAAAGTTGGTGTACTTTAAACCCAGTACTAAGGAGGCAGAGGCAGGTGAATTTCTGTGAGTTCGAGGCCAGCCTAGTCTACATAGTGAGTTCCAAGACAACCAGGGATCCACAGAAAAACCCTATCTTGAAAAAACAAACAAAAAACCAACCAAACAAACAAAAAAGGTAAAGCAGATCCCAGGAAACATGAGGGTTCTGGGTTCTACTTGTGGTCATTCTGGCACCCTCAGACCCCAGTGCTTGGAGGCTACATCTAGCACAAAATAAGGATGAACAAGAGAATGAGAGTGTTAGCCCTTTTTCAAAAGAAACCCAAGCCAGGCATGGCAGTTCATGCTGGGAACCCCAACAGTTGTAGGGTAGAGGGAGGAGGATCAGAAATTATCCTTGGCTCACAGTGAATTCAAGGCAATCAAGAGCTATCTGAGATGCTATGTCAAAAAAGCAACAACCACTAAATAGGCTGGAGAGCTGACTCAGTGGTTCGAGCACTTGTTGCTCTTACAGAGGGTCTGGGTTCAATTCCCAGTACCCACCTGGTGGCTCAGAAACATCTGTAACTCCAGCCCCAGGAGATCCTCTTCCAACCTCTTTGGACACCAGGCATACATATAGTAAACATATATGCAGCAAAGCATTCATACACATAAAAAATTATAAATAAAAACAAATAACAACCACACCCAAGCAGGAGCTGAGCTACAGGGAACTTGGGACTATCCTCTCTCCAGACTCAGGCTTTGGGTCCTTCACCACAGCTCTCAGCAGTCCAGCAACTCCATCAATGGAGACAGAAACACTCAGCCATCCCACAACGACTGCCTGACATTCTGAGGCACTAACATCCTCGCCCTCCAAGAAAGATACAAGGTTGGCCACTGCTCTCAAGGGGCTACCTGGGAACAGAGTGGCCCCTTGAAAAGGAGCAAGAGGAAAGCTAACAGTGATAAACTAAAACACACAAGTAGGCTATGCCTGCTGAGTCTGCCCAGTTCATTATTTTTTAAAAATAGGGCCTCAGGCTAGAAAGACGACTCAGTGGTTAAGACCAGGTATTGCTCTTCCAGAGGACCCAAGTTCTGATTCTCAGCATCCACATCAGACAGCTTACAACTACTTGAAGCTCCAGCTCCAAGGGGGATGCAGGCACCTATACTCTCACGTACATACCCACACAAAGACGACAACACACACACATAAACACGCAACTTAAAATAATAAAAATAAATATTAAAAATTAAAAAGAGGGATCTCCCTATGTGTGCCAGACTAGCCTTGAACTTTCAATCCTGCTGCATCAGTCTTCCTGTGCTACAGCGTTTCATTCTTAAAACTGCCTACCTCACAGAGCCAGGCATGAAGGTACACAACTGTAATTCCAGCACCTGTCAGGAGGAGGCACCTGGGAGGTAGATAGGGGCAGGAATATCAGGAGTCCAAGGCTAGTCTCAGCTACAAACCCAGTCTTTAAAAAATAAAAAATCCCAAACATACACAAACAATAAAAAAAACCCAGACACACTCCAGCCTTCACATAAAAGGTACCTGTCGTGAGCCTGACCAGGTTCCTCAGGCTGGGAACAGGACTGTCCTTTCCACCAACATGGAAGAGGCCTCAAGTTTCTCTGAAAGGAGACTCACAGGCCCCAGAACTTGATAGTGGAGGGGGGGTGCACCCGAGGCACGTTTTGAAAGTTCGCATTTAAAAAGATCCTTGTTCATTGACTTTGGTGGAGCAGTTACGCTAATGCAAACAAGAGGAGCTTGTCTGGGAGCTGGTGGGGGAGGTGCTTCAGCTGAGTCCTCTGTAGACTCTGGCTTATGGGGTCTTCCACCCCAAGATGGCTCCTCATGCATGAGGTTGTCCCCACTACTGCTCCTTCACTGGACGCCAATGAGCATTCGTGTCGCCTGGCCTGCAGTCGAGTCTCTAATGGCATATTACTAAGTGCACCCTTGTCGACATAATTACATTATGATTAAAAAAAAAAAATCTAGGGAACCACAGGAGGCGAGCAATAGAGCAGCATCTTCACCCACCCTTAACAAGAACACAGCTTCTAGCACATTCTGGTTCCACAAATTACAGGCACGTTTCTGCCAGGGGTGTTCCTCAGGAGGGCACTAGCAATTTGGGGTTGTCTGCCACCTACAATGATCACCAGTCATGCTTATTCAACACCAGGCCACAAAGCTGTCACAAACCACCCCTTGCTGGCTACTCAAAGCTGGGGCACCATGGTCCTCCAGACAGTGAGAAGGCATAGAGCAGGGCAACAGAGGCATCCTAGACCCTAACACCACCCTGTTCAATCCTCTCGTCTGCCTTCTGGATAACACAGATGAAATCAATTCAGCACCCCCTAAACACCAGCTCAAATACCTTTCGCCGCTCCTTTCCTGCACAGGAGACCAGGAGCTGCAGCATCACAGCCCCCTCCTCCCCTGCAGCTCTTGCAGGGCAGACAGAGAAGGGCAAGAACGGTTTATAGCTCCCTCAGCCCTTCCCCCACTCCCTCCTCTCCAATAAGCAAAGTTGCAGGGTGTTAAAAGCGAGCTACCTTGGAGATCACCCAGTCCAATCTCTGATCTGCTTTCACGATGCGACAAGGGGCAAAGCTGCAGCACACAGCATCTCTGCAAGAGAAGCCAGTGAATCCTCCACAGCACTGGGTGCTGGCCCTGGGCAGCCTCCCTCCACAGGCCCAGGGATTGTGGTAGGGATGTCTCCCAAATAAATCACCCCCACATACACCTAACACGCGGTTCAAACCCTTCAAAGGAACAACTTTTCAGCATCCGTCACAAAAACAATCGGCACGAATATTCCTGAAGTGTAGGATTTGCAGATGACCTACTTCCCCCATCCCTCCCCCAAAGCACTTGATTTCCTCATCATGTTGGGGTCTCTTCCCACCTGGAGCCCACACAGCTTCAGGCCACGGTCACTGCCTTCCCCCCCACCCCCCGCCCCCCAGCAGCTTGTGTAAAATATCTCTGCAAAGCCCTCATCAACTTGCTCTTCTCATGCAGGATTTGGATCGAAGCAGCAAATTGAGGGTGCTGTTCACATTTGTTCCAAGGCTGGCGGAGGTTCCCAGTTCCAGTGACCAGCCATTTGTCACCCTGAATCAGTAAGGCACCCCTGCAGCTTTTTACTAACGCTTTCTTACTATGAGGAAAAATAACAGAGGAAAGACTCCACCACACCCTACCTGTCAGCAGTCAGTGGAGCCAGCTGCAGGGAATGTGCTGGGAACACACTTCACCGTAGGGGGGGGGGCAGACACCCAGATGTATTGTGGCCCACTCTCTTGAGTTTTGGAGGCCTACAAGACCACTAGAAACGACTGCTTCAATCGCTCATCTTTACAAATTCTGTTTGCCAGGCATGAGTCTTTGAACATCCCAGTAACAAGAAGCTGCAAACCCCAGTGTGTGGTCAGCTAGGGTACCAGAAGGGGAGACTGAGGCAGAAGTTGAAGCCACACTCCATCAGTATCCCACAGGGTAAAGCAAAAGACCCAGACTCCCCAGGGGACCTAGCGCCTCTACCCACCCGTGGCTGACCCCACCTTCTAAGGTTATTACAAATAACTAACCAGTAGGCTGTGCTCCCCAACTTGCACATACCTCCCCTGGAAAAGCCCTCCGCAGGAGTGTGCTCGCCGGGCGCCCATCTAGCGCAGCACACCTTGGAGAGGAATGGGTTAAGCTCAAGGGACTTGGGAAGATGGGAGAGGGACCGGGGGCTTCTCCAAATCCGAGGCTCTGCACCTGGAGCGTAGTGCTCCCTCCCGTCTTCTCCAGGAACGAGGTGGGCTTCGGGAAATAAAGGCGGCCGCAAGAGGGTCAGGCCACCGGCTAGCAGCGCTGCAAGCAATGTATGTTGGGGGACAAGGATAGAGAGCGGTGGCCCAGAAGCATTTCAAGGTAGTGGGCCCAGAGCCGGTGAACTCCCAGAAGTTAGCAAGGGTTGGGCAGAGGAAGGTGCGCACCCAGCGCCAGAGGCGGGAGGTGAGTGCCGGGGTGGCCCCGGGCCGGTGCGCTAGGAGGCAGACACCGCGGCCGCGGGGCCGAAGATGCGGACGAGCAAGGGCAGGTGCGGGCTGCAGCGCAGCGGCCGGGTGGGGGCGGGGGAAAGACGCGGGGTC
>NC_022017.1:30335839-30346037 GCF_000317375.1 Microtus ochrogaster | reverse complement strand
CCGTCAGTCAGCGACTCGGGCACTGAGGGAGCGCTGCGAGGCTGCGGCCAGCGCGCGGGGACAACGCCGCTTTATCAGGTCGGAAACAGCCGCTGCGCGCCGCTTCCGCTGACGCAGCGCCGGCCTGCGCCTCATGACTATGCAGTAGGGTAGGAGGGCGGAGCCTGAGTCGCGCACTTCCATTGGTCGGACGCAGTCAGTGGCCCCGCCCCTTGAGAAAGCCCCGCCCCTCCGGCCGAGCCCCGCCCAGGGCCTGGTAGTGGGCTCTGGAGGCGGCTGTGTATTCCGCCGCCCTCGCCTGGCTTTCCAGCCAGACACCCTCAAGCTCTCCAGGCCGCAGCTGAGTAACGCGTTGTGCTCACCTTCCGCCAACAGAGCTGCACCCCTCTTGGGCGCAAACTGGTTGCCTGTAACTCCCCCATCCTTACTCCTTCTCATCCATTGCCCTCTCTGGTCATCTCTCATTTCTGAAGCTCTTCGAACATCCGCTGAGCCTTGAATGCCCAAGCCACCCACACCTGGGTCACAGAACTGATCTCTCCCAGTGCTGAGAAGCCAGACGAGCCCAGGTCCAGAAGGGGGCTGGACAGATACAAGAAATGATGGGTGATGCCCTGCTGGCAACCCAGCCCTAAGCCTATGACAAGGTTTAAGTGACCTCTCAGGGCCCTGATGTCTTCATCTGTAAACCAGAAATCTTATGATCTATCTGAAAAACTTGGGAGGAATTTACAAAGTGTCCTGGTCAGTCTCCAGAACAGATAAAATGGGAAAATCCGACAATGCCAAGTGTTGGCAAGAAAGGGAGCAACTGCAAGACTCACCACCACAGGGATATCTGCTTTTTCTTTGTTTCTGGTTCACTTGGCTGTTTTTAGACAGGATTTCACTCCGTAGCTCTGAATGGCCTTGAATTCACTCCGTAGACCAGGCTGGCCTCAAACTCAGAGATCTGCCTGCCTCTGCCTCCTGAGTGTCAGCACACCATGCATCCTGAAAATCTACTTTAAAGGACTCAATGCCCAGTGCTTCCACTGTTCTTAGCAGCGATGTTTAGCGTGGCCTCAAGCTGGAATCAGTCCTGTGATAATGTGTCGATTATTGAAGGGTTATATAAATTGTGACATAGACACTCATTGGATTGACAGTGAACAATTTTCAACTACAGGGACTGGAGAGATGGCTCAGCAGTTAAGAGCACCAATTGCTTTTCCAGAGGACCTAAGTTCAATTCCTAGCACCCACATGGCAGCTACCAACCATAATGCCAAGGTCTGACATCTTCACACAGACAAACATGCAGGCAAAACACTGATATACATAAAATAAGAATAAATAAATTAAAAAAATTATAACTACAGAAGATAAATATGAGTGACTTTTTTTTAGTTTTTCAAGACAGGGTTTCTCTGTGTAACAGCTCTGGCTGTCCTAGAACTCACTTTATAGACCAGGCTGCCCTCGAACTCACAGAGATTCGCCAGCTTCTGCCTCCCGAGTCCTGGGATTAAAGGCATATGCCATCACTGCTAAGTAAATATGGGTGACTCTTACAAACGGCTTTGAGCAAAAGAAGTTAGACCAGAGCTAGGCGCCCATCAGTGTCAGGATTCTCAGAAGTTCAAAGCCAGCTTGAGTTAGTTAGCGAGTAACAGGTCACTTTGTGTGCTACTTGCCTCAAAAAAAAAGGGGGGAGGTGCAATGCTCCACTTCCGTTTTCCCAGTACTTGGAAGGTCTGTGTGGTATTGGGAGTTCCAGGCTAGCTGTGACTACACAGGAATCTGTCTTAAGGGGACAAGAAATTTAGCTGTAATATTACTTAGGTGATAGTGATGCATACCTTTGATCCCAGCACAGGGGAGGTAGAGGCAGGAGGCTCTCTGAGTTCAAAGTCAGGTCGCCCTGGTCTACAGAGTGGGTTCCAGGACAGCCAGAGCTACACAGAAATCTCTGCCTCATTCTTATGTAGAGTTGTAGATGTCTGTAGCCGGATTAAGGAGTCAGGATGGTGACTAAGCTTGAGGGAGGGTGCTGGGACCAGGAAGTGGGTATGGCGGGTGAGTCCAGCGCCTGGTGGTGCTTCAGGTTCCTTGTTTGGGTGCTTGGTATACAGTGTATTCAGTCTGTGACAGTTTCTCCAATGGTGTACTCCTGTGGGTGACTCGTGGGTGACCATCAGTGAGGGCATGCCTCCCCTGTTGACATTTTGTTGTTACTGTTGTGTGGCTGCTTTGTTGTGTTTTGAGGATTTTATTTTTTGAGGATTTTTTTAAAAAAAAATTCTGTGTGCACGTATGTTTCCGTGTGGGCGTGTGTGCATGTGAGTGCTGGTGCCCACAGAGGCTACAAGAGCTGAAGCTGGGGTTGCAGGTGGGTGTGAGCTGCTGACATGGGTGCTAAATCCTCTGCCGGAACAGTGTGTGTTTTTTGCTGGTGCATTGTCTTTCTAGCCCTTTGAGGGTCTCCAAGAACACAATAGGATTGTCAGCAAGTCCCTTACCTGCTCCGCCCTGGTGGATACTTGACTTGCGATTCCATCTGAGCCTTGTTTCACTTGTGTGACCGTGCACTTTACTGAGTCCTCACCCGGAAATGAGCACACCACTAAGACATAGTTCATGGCATGAGGACTGGAGGGATGGCTCCGCAGTTACGAGTGCACGCCGCTCTTGCAGAAGACTCGAGTTTGGTTGCCAGCAACCCCATCAATACATGACACCTCTCTGTAACTACAGTCGCAGGAAGGTCCAATACCTCTGGCCTTCCCAGGCACCTGTACTAGGGTACGTAAACATACACATAATTTAAAATAATAAATCTTTTCTTTAAAATATCATTCTTTGTTATCATTGGGGTTAAAAAAATAATAAAAGTTTGAAACAGAGTTTCATGTAGAGCAGGCTAGCCTGCAGCTCACTGTGTAGCTAAGAATAACCTTGAACTCCTGAGGCTCTTGCCTCTATTTCCCAGGTTATGTTATGGGATCACTGGCAGACACTGCTACACCAGCTAAAAAGGTATCTTTCAGCCAGGCAGTTTTGGCGCATGTCTTTAATCCCAGTATTTAGGAGGCAGAGGCAGGTGGATCTCTGTGAGTTTGAGGCCAGCCTGGGCTACAAGAGCTAGTCCCAGGACAGGCTCCAAAGTTACAGAGAAACCCTGTTTTGAAAAAAAATCAAACAATGGGGGGGGGGCTTATCTTTCATTTTGTTGTTGTTTGAAATAGGGTCTCATCAGCCCAGGATGGCCTCAAACTCCCCCTGTATCCAAGGATGATCTTACTCTTCTGGTATGTACCATCACATCCAGCTTTGAAAAAAAAAAAATTAAAAAAAACAAATGATGCCTTTGAAAAAGACAATAGAGGTCGAAGTACCAAGAACCAGCTTAGGACCTTGTTTAATTATTCACTAACTGATGATATTTATTGATCTCTTTTCACCTTCATTTATCAGCAAGCAGATAGGGAGTGCACGGGAACCATGTCCTCTAGGCACACTGGACCCCGCTACTCAGAGCCGGGAACTCCTCTCCCTAAGGATGCCACAGCGGAATGAGAAGCACGTACAGATGAGCGAGCATCAGCAGCCACCGCTGAGAGCCCAGCAGAAGAGCTGAGCTGCTGCAGGCACTCAGCAAATACGTCTCTACTGGCTGAGCCATCTTGCCCGCCCTCAGCAAACATCTCACAAAGAATAAATGACTGCATGCGTGAACATTCATGCTTAAGCTGGGTGTGGAGGTACATGCCTAGGACCCTAACACTTGGGACACAGAGGCAGGAGTATTGTCCCAAGTTGAAAGCCATCCTGGACTCTGTGGCAAGACTCTGTCTGACGAAAGTTGCAAAGAGGAAATCAGTGCTTGATTAAGTGGAATTTGGGAAGGTAGTTTCTAAGCCCGAGGTGTGGAAATAGCTCAGGAGTTTAGTTTTATAGTGGAGAATGAGATGAAGCTATCAGATAAAAGGCTAGAGAGGGACTAGGGAAACGGTGCAAGCATTAAGAGGACCCAAGTTTGAATTCTTAGTGCCTACATTTTAAAAAGCCTGACACATAGGACTGGAGAGATGGCTCAGAGGTTAAGATCCCTGGCAGCTCTTTCAGAGGACTTGGGGCTCAATTTTAAAAACATAAATGCATACTCTTGGGACACATCTGGTTAGATGCCAGGTAAGCAAGATGGCAGATGAATACACACACATACACACACACACACACACACACACACACACACACACACACACACACACACAGAGCCTAACACAGCTCCACAGGCTGTAACCCCAGCATCAAAGAACAGAAGCAAGCTGCTCCAGAGCTCCCCAGTCTGCCAGCCTAGCCGAAAGGGCAAGTTTCTGATTCTGCCAGAGTTGCAAGTGGTTATGAGCCACACACCTAATGCAGGTGCTGGGAGCTGAACTCCAGTTCTCCGAAAGAGCAGTGCCTGCTCTGAACCACTGAGCCCCAGATGCTCGGCAGTTTTTTGTTTGTTTGTTGTCTGCTCTTTAAAAACAAGGCTACCACTAACTATAAAGCAAATCCCGAGTCCCTGTGTGTAAAGCACTCTGACCTCCCAGCTGCTTAGGAGCCTGGAGTACCGCGAAGGCTTTGTTGCTGTCTGAATGTCATCCCATCTCAGCTGTGGAGACCCTCTACATTCCTTTCATTTGGGGCTGTGTGTGTGTGTGTGTGTGTGTGTGCTTCCCTGAGACAAGAAGGTTGGGGCACAAGAGGCTATACCTGCCACTGTACAGCCATAGATGACATGGCCAAGACTCACCCCTGGGGCATATCTGGCTAGGTATCAGGTAAGCAAGATGGCAGATGAAGGAAGGGAGGATGTTGCTTATTGCTGTTAGGAATCTTTCCTTTCCTGTCCATCTCTGTGCCTTACACATGAGAGCATGATGGCCCTTTCAGGGTAGATGTCTGCACCCCACCCTGCATCAATGCATGACAGGCTGCCCCAAGACAGCTCCAGACTGGTGGTCTTCCCGGACCTGTTCCTCATGCTGAGCTGAGAAAACTGGGACTCCCACCTGTGGAATGCACAGCAAACCTGCTGGACCACAACAGAGGGGTGGACAGTGCTCGATGGAGCCCAAGACATAGGCAGCAGAGAAGGAGATGAACTCAGCCCACTCATATCTATCCACACCCTGCCCTTAATACTCTATACTTTAAGCACGGGTATGATGATCCCATTTCACAGACAAAGGAGCTAAAGCGGGGAGGGAACATGTCTAACCTGAGCATCCTCTCTGCTTGCTGGAAGAGGTGAGGGTTGAGGGGAGGAGGTAACCCCAAGGGAAGGGATGAAGGGCTGTTAGGAGGTATAGCTCCTATGTGCATCTAAGACACTCCTAAGGGTCTGTCCCATCTCTCCTCCCCTGGACCCCCTCTTTGACTCTTCATATGGTCCTACTCTGTAAAGTCACCTCTGAACTCTTCTGGGAGTGTTCTTGCCTCTCTGCAGCCATGAAAATGTCAGATTGATCAGTGATAACCTTGTACTTGTAGGTTCCTGGGAAGGGAGGGAGGTGACGTGCGCTGAAGCCCTGTATAAATTGGGATGGCTCAGATTGTACTGTGATTAAAATTCAACACCGAGCTGGGTGTGGAGGTACACGCCTGTAATCCTGGCACCTGAAGGCTTGAGGCTGAGGCTGCAGGATCAAGAGTAGGAGGCCAGTCTGGGCCACATCGTGAGACTCTGTCACGAAACAGACAACTAAACAAAACAACAACAACAAGAAGAACAACAGTAGCGACAAACACACCCACTTATTAATCGGGGCCCCTTCCTACCTTGCCAAATCCCTTCCATCCCAAAGCAAATTCACTCTGGGGACTGCAGCCTTCCTGCTAGGCTTGGGACAGGCAACTCAAAAGAGGAAGGGAAAGGCTGTGTCCCGACAGAACGTTCCCTGGGTAATCACCTTTGCTGAAACAATTGTTTTGCTTTTTCTTGTTTTGAGACAGGGCTTCTTGTAGCCCGGAATGGCCTCAAGCTCACCATGTAACCCAGGATGGCATTGAATTCCTGATACTCCAGCCTGTTTCCAGAGTGCCAAGATCATAGCAGACATGCAGCACCATGCCCAGTATACATTAAAAAAACAACAACAGCGAACGCCTTTAAAAATTCCTACTTTCCAGTTGCTCATTGTCGCGATTAGCATGCTTATAAAGTGCCAAAGCTCCTGAGCAACCTCTTTGGGCCACACCCATCTCTCCACTCTGAGACTGTCCAGCTGTGTCTAGAGTGCCCCAAACCCCTCTCCCCAGCTAGCTCCGCTTAAATGCCCTTCATGCCACGTACCCTGAGGAAGTCCCTTCCCCACTGCTGTAAGCCCCACCAGGAATGAAGTGGATGGGAGCCCCACAGAGTAAGGAAACTCCCTGGGATGAGTGAGCCTACCCTCTCTAGCCTGGATCTCCCTCCGGCAAGTCGAAGAGCCCTAGCCTCCCACAGTAGGACCTGAAATCTTGCAGGCCATCAATCCAAGAGTCTGGGCAATGAGGAGCCTTAATTAAAAAGGCCTCGGGCTTGGGCACAGATCCACATCAAAACTTTCAGTTCCAGAATCGGCCATGAAACAGAGACTGTTAGAGTCCACGGATCCTTTCAAGGTCAAGGGACCATGTCGGGTATAGTCACACAATTTCCAGGGTGACCCAAGTCATATGGACACCTGATGGTCACATGGCTTCCCATGTAAGTACATCTCCTTGGAAGTTCAAAGTTCTTCAGCTGTCTCTGCATAGCAGGTGAGTCCTTCCCCAAGCCTGTTTCCTCATTTGTGAAGAGAATCTGTCCCCATAGCCCCAACTCTGTGGTGAGGACACATGGAAATGACTGTGAAGGACCCACTGAGGCACAGGGCAGGACAGCAACAGCATTGGAAGATTCCCTAGGATAAACCAGGCATGATGGAGTGTATCTGTAATTCTAGTACTTGAAAGGGAGGCTGAGGCACGAGGGTTCATGAAAGTTTGAGGCTATCTTGGGCTATATAGCGAAAAACAAATGGCAAAAACAACAACAAAAAGATAGGTGTATTGTGTTCAATTGTAATCCCAGTACTGGAGGAGTAGAAGCAGGAGGATTAAGAGTTTAGGGTCATCAGGGCAAAGTGGCGCATGCCTTTAATCCCAGCACTCAGGAGGCAGAAGGAGGCAGATCTCTGTAAGTTTGAGGCCAGTCTGGTCTACAGAGCGAGTTCCAGGACAGCCAGGGCTACACAGAGAAAACCAAAAACCAAGCAAACAGTTCAGGTCCTGTGTGATCAAAGCCACCTCACAAGCCAGGCATGGTGGCACAGGCCTGACATCCTAGTACTCATAGACAGGAGCAGGAGGATCCTGAGTTGGAGGCTAAGACACTGTCTCAGAACAAAACAGAACATGCTGCCTCACGCACTTGGCAGTCCTGTACTAAGCGCAGTTAGCATCCTCTCTGTAGAAGAGGAAAGAGAGACAGCTGAGGTATCAGGCCTGGGATCACACAGTGAGCAAGAGGCTGAGCAGGGACCTGAACCCATGAAGACTGTCTCTTGCAAGCAGCTTCCGGGCCTGTGGGGGAGGGGGCCGCAGCACCGCATATCTAGGCCACTTGTCTAGATGAGCAGGGGCAAGGGAAGAGTCACTTCAGTTCAGCTGAGCCACAGCCATGAACCAAATGACCAGGGTGACCTGGAGAGGAGCCTCCCACGGCAGGTGGCAGGGCGAGGCACCTGGCACAGCTCTAAGAATGAAGGGTGAAGGCAGGTTATGTATGGGACCGCCCCACTGGCTGGCATCAACAAGACACCGCAGTCCCCAGGGTGCTCCTCCCTTTGGGGCCACTGTTTTCAGCTAGGCATCCATCTCTTAGGATCAGCCCCTCATCCCTTCGGGCTGGCTCTCCTCCCTCCCACCTTCACTCTCAAAATCCTCTGGCCCTTGCTTTCCTTGGGCCAGCCTGCCCAGTGTATCTTGCAGGCAGCCTTCTCAGTTCACTGGAGCTGACAGTAAGCCCTGCCTCCCTTAGCATTCAGCAAACAGAAAGCTGAGGACCAGTGAGATAGTTGAGTGTCCCACCAAACCTGACAGCACAGCATGCATTTGATTTCTGGGACCCACATAGTGGAAGGAGGAAACTGACTCCCGAAAGTTGTCCTCTGTCGTGTGTGTGTGTGTGTGTGTGTGTGTGTGTGTAAACAACAAATGAGCCAAGAATGGTATAGCACATGCTTATACTCCCAGCACTTGATAAGCAGTAGGAGGAAGATCTTGAATTTAAGGCCATGGTTACACAGCATGTGTGATGCCAGCCTAATCTGAATAGTAAGACCTTTTCTCAAAACATGACGGGAGGAATTGAGGCATTAGTTCAGCTAGGAGATGCTTGCCTTGTGTGCACAGCATCTGGAGCCCTGGGTCAGTCCCTACCACTGCATAACACTAGGGGTGGTTGCATGAGTATACAATCCCAACATGGAAGACAGAAGCAGGAGGATTACAAATTCAGGTTCACCCTCAACTACATGGTGAGCTCTAGGCCAGCCTATGTTGCATGAGACCCCTCAGAAAGGTGGGTAGATAAAACAAGACAAACCCTGCTTCAGAACCCGTGTTACATGGCATCTGCAATCCTAGCATTCTTGCATCAAGGAGAGAGAGAGAGAGAGAGAGAGAGAGAGAGAGAGAGAGAGAGAGAGAGAGAGAGACTCCCCAGAAGTCCATGGCCCAGTTGGCCTGGTATATCAGAGACAAACAATAAGAGGCCCTGTCTCAAACAAAATGGAAGGACTGACAGCAGAGGTTGTTCTCTGACACCTGCCCCCCCCAACTTGATTAAAAGAAAGGAAAAAAAGAAAGAAAAGAAAGATAGCCCAGATTTAGTTTTGATTATGACTTGATTATGAGAAGACCAATTTATACTTCCCAAGATGTTCTCTTTTCCTCTCTGCAGGCAGGCTTCAGAGCATTCCTAGGGGAGTCAGCTCTTCTCAATTCCCAGATGGCAGCATCCAAGCTCCCACAACCTCCAGGGTATCCTTGCATCAATAGCTAGTAGCCCAGGACACAAAGGGCTGCTCCTTCAATAAGAAAGGAGCTTGCTCATTCAATAGAACAGAGGCTCGCAGAAAGAAGTGGCAACAGCCAAACAAACCAGGCCCCCCTGGGGCCTGCAACCCCTGGGAACAGACAATGGGGTAGGAAGCCCAATGGCCATTGAGGCAGAAAGTGAGAAACTGGTGGAGAAAATAAAGAAGAGTAAATGCAGCTGGGTGGTGGTAGCGCACACCTTTAATCCCAGCACTCTGGAGGCAGAGGCCTGAGGATCTCTGTGAGTTCAAAGCCAGCTTGGTCTACAGAGCAAGTTCCAGGAAAGTTAGGGGTACTTGGGGAAACCCTGTCTTGATCCCACACCCCAAATAAGAGTAAGTTCTATGGATAGTGAGCCTCTCTCCCTCTCTCCCCCTCTCCCCAAGGATGCTTTAAAGAACAACCTGAGGAAGGAAGGGACCAGAGGGAAGAGCACACCTATCCCAGAAGGAAGCTTAGTAGTTTCTGAACAGACTGTCCTCCATTCCCACACCCCTCAGCTCACTCCTGGCCTCTCTCCCCCTTTCTGTCTACCTGCCCTAGACTAACTTGAGGCTGAAGAAGGTGGGCTCCAGTCAACCCATTGGCCCCAGTCCCTGATGCCCAGCCTGTACCCAGCATGCAGTTCATAGGTGAGAAAGGAGCGAGAGAATGAAAGAGCCCGTGGGTTGTCAGACCCTGACTGCAAAACACCCCAAGGTAGGGAAAGGTTGCTAGCAAGCCTCTAAGCTATTGAGCAGAGAGTGCTGGGGGCGTCTGAGTAAGTACAGGAGGGACGCAGGCCCTCATGTTTCATTTCAAAAAGTTCTTGAGAAGCAGGGCGTGCTGTAATCCTCACACTTGGAAGGGAGAGTCAGGAGGGTCAGGAGCTCAAGGTCATCCCCAGCTACTTAGTAAGTTTTGAATGGGAAAAAAAAATGAGGCTGCTTCGAGATAGGGCTGAGGAGAAGGTCTATTGTAGATATGAGGGAGGAAACAGGCAGAGGCATCTGAAACGGTCCAGACGAGAATCGGGCCAGCCGTGGGGGCAAGAGAGGAAAAGGAGAGAGAGACAGACAGACAGAGAGAGAGAGAGAGAGAGAGAGAGAGAGAGAGAGAGAGA
>NC_022017.1:30332945-30335733 GCF_000317375.1 Microtus ochrogaster | reverse complement strand
AGAGAGAGAGAGAGAGAAAGAAAGAGAACAGAGAGGAACTGAGGACGGAGAGACCAACAGACTCTTAGCCAAAATGGCTGAGCTATACAGGGAAGAGAAATAGAGGGGGTCTGGCGGGGGGTGGGGAGGAGAAGGCAAGCAAAGCTCAGGGCCTGGAGAGGTTCGGGGTAGGGGGCCGGGTGTGCCAGCCTTGATGACTCTGTGGCTGGTATTTGCAATGCCGAGAATCTGGCAGCCAGCTTCCACTTCGATATGTTAAAGAGGCACGCCAGGTAGTCATTTGCCCTGAGTTGGAGACCTAACAAGTTTGAAGCTAGCCTGGGCTACATGATAGTCTGTCTCAAAAATTAAAATCCAAGCCTGGGGATAAGGTGAGTGGGCAGAGTGCTTGCTTGGCCTGCATGAGGTTCAATTCCCAGGGTAATATCAGTCTGGTGGCATCTTGGTGACATACCTGTCACCTTTGATGATGGGATCCCAGAAGTAGAGGCAGATCAGAGACAGAAAGGTCAAAATTCAAGGTCATCCTTGGCTATGTAACAAGTTTGGGGCCAGAACAGACACGTGAGATCCTGTCTCAAGGAAAATAATTGTCTTAGTCAGCATTCTATTGCTGTGGAGAGATTCCACAGTCACAGCGACTCCTAAAAAGGAAAGCATTTAACTGGGGCTGACTTGAGCATTTGAAATCCCAAAGCCCACCCCTGGTGACACACTTCGTCCAACAAGGCCTAATCCAGTGGTTCTCAACCTGTGGGTCACGACCTCTTTGGGGACCAAAGGCCCTTTCACAGGGTCCAACTAAGACCATCAGAAAAACATATATTTACAATTATAATTAAAAAACAGTAGCAAAATTACAATTATATAGTAGCAATGAAAATTATTTTGTGGCTGAGGTTTACTACAACATGAGGAACTGTATTGAAGGCTTGTCACAGCATTAAGGCAGTTGAGAACCACTATCCTAATCCCTGTCAAGCAGTACCACTCCCTAAGGACCAAGCATTCAACTATATGAGCCTGTGGGGGGGCCATTCCTATTTAAACCACCACAATAATAAATTAAATTAAAATATAGAGACTGGGTAGAGGGCTCAACAGTTAAAAGTATTTACTGCTCTGGCAGAGGACCTGGGTTTGCTTCTCAGCACCCACATCAGGTAGCTCACAATCACCACCAACAGTTCCAGGGGATCTAATGCCCTCTCCTGGCCTCCACAGATACCTGCACACAAGTAATGCACCTTACTTACAGGTACACACACACATTTACAATTAAAATAAATAAATCTTTATAATAAAATGAAGATAGGAAAAATATTTTTGAAACAAAACAAACAAGCAGTCCTTCAGGCTGGGGACTGGAGAATGCCCCCTGGAAGGCAAACAGGGTAGGGCTAGCATAGTGAGCAGTGGAGTGGCTCTGGCCTCAGTAAGCGTTTACAAGCCTACTGCAGACTCAGTTTCCTTGTTATCCCACATGGCAAGTGTGGGAAGAAGCGTGCCTCATTCGATGCTGGGCTCTGGTAGGACGTGTGGGAAACAGTACCCCCACGAGAACACAGAAAATGGTGATTTCCTTTTTTCTAAAAAGGGACTTGGGAGTTGACAGGATGGGTCAGTGGGGAAGGCACTTGCCACCAAGACAGACACCCTGAGTTCCATCTCTGGGCCCCATGTGGAAGGAAAGAGCTGACTCCTGTAAGTGGTCCTGTGATTTCTGCACACACTGGGGCGTGATCCTGCACCAACTACATAAGATGTAACAGAGAAGGAAGTGGGGGAGCAGCTCTGGGGAGGCTGAGGCACGAGGATTGCTAAATTCAAAGCCAGCCTCGGTTACAGAGAGAGTTTCAAGCTAACCTGGCTTATAAAGTGAGACACTTCCTCAAAACAATTAAATAAAATAAAGAAGGAAGTGGGAGAAGACAAGGCTAAATTCAAAGGCCACTACCTTTGGGTGGGGGCAGCTGTTCTAAAGCCAGGGCGGTAGCTCTAGTAGATGGTTGCTTGTGGCAGGGTTAGTACTGTCTGACCCCAAGGCTGGGGGGCCAGAGAAGTTGTCAGGAGTGCCTGAAGTCTAGGGCCAAAAATGGTGGTTACAGAAGGGCTGCCCTGACATGCTGGCTGCGCCAGTCCTGTTGTCCATGGTGTCTATGGAGCTACTTCAGCTCCAAGGAGCTTTAAGGGTTTGGGCACGTTCCCAGGGACACCCCTTGGATACCATGCTGGAGGTGGAAAGAAACTTTGAGACCTCCTGGGTTGCAGGCTGCCAGCGAGTGGGATGGTTTAGCCCTCCCTAATCTGCAGTCTGGGAAACAACTCCCAAGCACCTCTGGTTTGGGCAGGGCGGGAGCCTGGGACTGAGCTAAGCAAGAGTCCTTCCTCAAGGCTGCCTGGAGAGGGAGTGCAGGGCAGTCAGCAAAGCAACCAGTAAACAGGGTGAAAAACAGGCCAGGGCTCCGTCAAGCCAGAGCCAGCACCGATGCAGCAAAGCAGCAGGGTTTGAGGTGTGCCGGGTTTGGGATGCACATCTAACCAAGGGCAGCTCTCAGAATGTGACGAGAATTGGGGCTCTGTCTGAGAGGAAGCAAAGAGGGCTTAGAGCAGATCAGGGTCAGAGCTCAGTATATGAGTGTGACCAAGATGGGGGCTTAGCTTGTGACCAGGGTCAGGGCTCAGTATAGCATTGGCCATGGTGACGCAATCCCAGCATTTGGGAGTGAAAGGCAGGAGGATCTGGAATTCAAGTTCATCCTCGGCTACATAATGAGTTTGAGGCCAA
>NC_022017.1:30313165-30332845 GCF_000317375.1 Microtus ochrogaster | reverse complement strand
CAAAACAAACAAAACCCAAAATATTCCCACAGGGACTAAAGAGAGGGCCCAGAGGTTAAGAACGTTTACTGTTATTGAAGAGGACCTGAGTTCAGTTTCCAGTGCCCAGTGAGCCCCTTACAACCACCTGTAACTGCAGTTCCAGCAGATCCAATGCCTTCTGGCCTCCTTGGTCACCAGACATGCGTGTGATGTGCAAACACTCCAACAGGCACTCACACATACATATAAAAATAAAACTAAATAAATGGAGAGAGAGAAAATACAAAACAAAACTCAGTGTAGGGCGGTATAAGCTCAGGGCTCAGTGTGTGACCAGGTGTAGGCTGTGACTAGCATTCAAAGTCCCGTGTAGGTTAGCGCTCATGCTGTTCCCAGGATTATGACTAGTTTGCGAGTGGGATCGTGGCTTAGTCTGTGACTAACTATAGGGATCAACATGGAGCTGAAGTTACAGTTAAACCCTAAGGTGGCCTCAGGACAGAGTGGCCTCCTTTATTTGAACAGATGGACTTCATTTTGCCTTACTCTACCCTACCCTTCCCTGCCCTGAGACAAGGTTTTTCTATTTAACCCAGGCTAGCCTCAAACTCCTGCCAAGTGCTGGGGTTACATTTATGTGCCAGCCCACACAGCCTCCATTTTTCTTTCTCTTTTACCAGAGAGTCACCTGCTCTGCCAGTCTCTGTTCTGGGTGCCAAAGACTCAAATGCCATGTAGCTACAGCTAAGATTGAGGTGGCCTCTCAGCTGCAAGGCGGGGGTGGGGGTCACCCCTGTGAGCCCCACGAAGACAACTGAGGAGCTCAAGGAGGCCTGGAAACTACTTACTCCTAAGGACCCAGGAAGGTTCTGCAGGAGGCTCTGTAGGCTTCCTCATTGTGCCTCATTGTACTAGGTGGATGAAAGGGGCATCCAGCAGGGGGCACTGCTCCAGCAATGACTCAGAGGCTGGAACAGCAGAGCAGCAAGGCCCTAGGGTGGTGGCGGTGGTGGTCTGTGATGACTCTCAGTGCTCAGTGGGGTTCCTTCTGGCTTCATTAGCATGAGCACCCTGCTTTCCTCAGCAATTGCCGGTGACTCCTTTAGCAGCTGGTGGGCACTCCCTGCCCCGGAGGCTGTCCACGGTGGGTGAGACAGAAGCTACAGACAATAGGAGAGAAAGGAGTGGAAGGAGTGGGAGGGGCCAGAGCAGGGGAGGGGTGGGTGGAGGTGACAGCAGCAACACCAGTAAGGCAGAGTAAGACTGGAAGGAAAAAGGCCAAAAGCCGAGCGCGTGAGGGTCACTCTCAGCTTGCCCCTGTCCTTGAACACTTGACTATGCCCCTATAGCCCTGCAATCCTGTCTCCACATTCCTTTGGTCCTCTGCAGGGTATACATGTTCAGGGACTGGATGGGTAGCTACCCCAAAGGACATTGTGGTAGGACCGTGGCCTACTGTCCTGGAACACATAGCCTGGCCATTTCCAGGCCTGCCTTTGCAGAACTTTTGGAAGGTTTGTTTCATTTGTTTGTTTTGAGATTGTTTGTTTGTTTGCCTTGTGTAGCCCAGGCTGTCCTGGAACTCAGTATATAACTGGCCTTAAATTCCTGATCCTTTTGCCTTTGCCTTCCAAGTGCTGGGATTATAGGTATGTGTCATCACACCAGACTGGGATCATCTTCTTCAAACACAGTGGACAAGGTCCTGACCCTGTTGGAAACCTTCCCTCCCAATCCTGGGTCATTACCCTCTTGGCCAGTTCCCTTGGGATACTCCACACACTTTCCATGAGGGATTGGACCATCCTAAAATCTCCTGCTGGCTACCCATGAAGGCATACACAACTGGAAGGTCTCTCTGTTCATTACCCTAGGCTGTCCTCAGGGTCATCCTCATCCTAAAGGGTGGGGTACAGAGACGGAAGGAGGCCCACCTAGTTCTCACCCAACCTGCTGGGTTGGTTCAGCACCCCACGCCTGAGGAGCCTGCAGCTACACCCTCCTTACTACTCTCTCTAAGAGCAAAAACTTTGGCTGCTGGGCTAGCAGCCCCACCATAGGGGATCAGGCCCTTGGAACACCCTTCTTCATTTCTGGGGAGCACCAAGGTGAAAGAAGAAAGTCCCACTCTCTCCTGACAAAGCCTCAGGGCTCCAAAGTGTGAGATTAAGTGTGTGGCCACCGACGGCTTTGGGGAAGGTGTGCCGCAAGGAAGGGGGCTTTCCAATTGGGTTAGGGTAAATCACATGAAGCCAGGACCCTGGCTTCCACACCAACAGCATCAGCAACACATTCCTCACAAAAGCCAAGAGGGACTCTGGACTCTTTTCTGAGTGCAGGCCCAGTACCACCCTGGCAGGACAGCTCACATCCCAGGCCTACACTAAGGCTGCAACCCAAGCTACCCCTTACTTCAATATGGGGTGGGGGTCACTCAGTCACTTTCCTTATCTGAGCTGTGATGTCAGACAACCCACTTCCTTACTCCCTGCCTCAGTTTCCCCATGACTATGGCTATAGCATTGACATAGACAACTGTATAGCATTTGATTCTCTGATGTCAAAGTGAGACTTGCCGTTTATGAAGTGAGGGGCCCCTTTGGGTGTCAGACTGGGATTTGCAAACACATCCATACCTCCACTGCCCTTAGATGCACAGGTGCACATGCGCATGCACACAAATGCACATGCACTTCTGTACATCCCTCTCCACTCACTAGGTAGGAGGCTCTGGGATTTCCCCACTCAGCACCTGGGCTGCTCTGAGAGCCGGCACAGTCTGTCTTCCTTGCTCTTCCCGTCCCTGTTCTCGGATGCACCTTCTGTTGCTCAAGTCTTCTGAGAAGCCACTCTGCACCTCAGAGTGTCATGGGAGCTGCAGGCACAGGGTACTCCTGCCTGGGTCCTAGGGGGCCCTCAAGAGCTGAAGTTATCTTTTTTAAATTTTTATTATGTTCATTGGTGTTTGGCCTGCATGTATGTCTGTGTGAGGGAGTCAGATGCACTGGAACTTGAGTTACAGATAGTTGGAAGCTGCCGTGTGGGTCCTGGGAACTGAACCCTGGTCCTCAGGAAGAACAGCCAATGCTCTTAACCACTGAATCATCTCTTTGGGCCTCCTAGTATTATCTTTTTTGAATGCCTTCTCCCCTGGTAACTCTACAGAGCACTGTCAGTCTCTTGGCCCCCAGTTTTAGCTGCCCTAAGGTGAGGAGCCTGCTTGTCTCTCATTCTGGGATCCCCAAACATTTATCTGACCCCAGAGCTGGTGGCAATGCTGTGGCTCCCTGATAGGGCTTCTGCCTGCTGACTGAGTTTACTTATGATCCCTGTAGCTCTTGGAACTCTGTCAAAAGGGGACATGTTCATTCTGGCTATGGCTCTTCACCTGCCTGAGCCTCAGTTTTCTCACCTGTACAATGGGACAACAGTGCCATTGACGAGACCATGGAGAGGTGGGGAGCTTATTTCCCAGGACCTCCCTGGTGAAGAGAAGCAGTTGAGAAAGAGAGCAAGAGTAGGGTTAGGACACAAACTGTTTATCCCAAAGACCACAGCTCCCCGAGGCCTGTGAAGCAGATGGAAAAACTGAGTGTTATGCCCTGGCCAGCCAGAGGGATGCCCTCAGTGACCAATGGAAAACAGTGGAACACAGCCACACAACTGGTCCTGACTCCTATGGCACAGTTGGTGATGGAGATGGTGGAAAGGGCCCACAATAGAGAGGGTCCACTCCTGTGGGTTCCTCAGACCCTGCAATGACCCCAGGATATGGGGCAGTAGAAGCAGGATTTGCCCAATGTGTGGATGAAGAGGTAGGGGCCAGAGCGTGGAAGAATGCGTAGGACTTCCCTCAACAGTGGCCCTTGGCTGCTGCTAAGAGTGACATGGGGCACCCTGTGCCTCAGCTTCCTTAGCTGAGAAATGAGACCGATGGCCAAAAGATCAAACATGTAGCTCTCTGGGAAGTGGAGTTCAGGAGGCTGATGAGGCTCCCCACTCCTCCTCTCCACGCTCGCTCACCTCTCTCTCCATGCTCATTTATAAAGGCTTTTCCTGCTACTTCCAAGATTCCAGGGCAGGAGAGGAGTCATGCTTGCAGAGGGCCTCACTGGAGATGCTTGCCTGGGTCATGTGACTCTATAGAAAGGACTTAGATGTGAGACCATGGGCGATGTGGCTAAACTTCGGTCAGGCCAGCTGTGCCTGGCCTTGCCCTCTCTGAGCCTACTGCGTCTCTTCAGCAGAGAGGACCCTGCAGAACTTTCCTAAGTGTTAGTGAGGCTCTTCCTAAACTTGTCTGCTCCTGCACAGCTCAGCAGAGCCATGCTGTTAAAGGGATGAGAGGGTGTTTCACGGGGCCTCACCCTGGGCTCAGTGCCTCTTCTCCCTCCTTCCCGGGGTCACTGCTGAGATGACAAAGCGCTGAAGACAAACAAACTTGCCCCTGGTTGGGCAGCCTAGCTGGAAGATGCCAGGGCCACAGCAGGGCAAGGTGGGGCCTGGAGAAGAAACATCGATACACCCGTGGGTGTCTACAGCCGATGACTGGGGAGGAGGAAGAGGACAAGGAGGCTGTTGCAAGGGCCAGGGTTTTGAAATTTGGCTCTAACAAGCACCCTTGTGAACTTAATTCACCCCACCAGGCTAGGCTCCACCTCCTTCTGAACTGCTATCTTCCCAAGTAAATGCAGCCCCTCTAGGTCCTGATGGGGACTTGGCCTTCTGACAGATTTGCTAGGTCACTCCAGTCGGCAGTTAGGGGCAGAGATGGTGTCATGGATTGAATTGTGACCCAATGGGCATATGTGGGACCCCTAACCCCTAGGACCAGAGGGTGATCTGGTTTAAGACAGAGTCAAGTGGCATGAGTTTGATAAGCTGAGACCTAATCCCTGCGGGCTGTGTCCTCATAAAAAGGGGAGGTCTGCCCGGGCAGTGGTGATGCACGCCTTTAACCCCAACACTTAGGAGGCAGAGACAGGAGGATTTCTGTGAGTTCAAAGCCAGCCTGGTCTACAGGGTGAGTTCCAAGACAGCCAGGAATACACAGTAAAATACTATCTTGAAAAACAAAAAAAATAAAATGAGAGAAAGAAAGAAAGAAGAAAGGGGGGTGTCCTGAAGTTGGGAAGATGACTCAGCAATTAAAGAACATTGACTGCTCTTCCAAAGGACCTGGGTTCAATTCCTAGCAACTATATGGCAGCTCACAACAGTTTATAACTCCAGTTTGAGGAAATCCAAGACTCTTAAACAGATATACATGCAGGGAAAACACACAATGTACCTAAATTAAAAATAAATAAATAATTTCTTTAAATGAAAGAAAGTTTGGTGGGGTGAGTGGTGTATGCCTGTAATTGCAGCACTGAGGAGGTTGAGGCAGGGTAATTGCCACAAGTTTGAGGCCATCCTGAACTACATAGTAAGTTCCAGATTAGCCTGGCAAGAGAATTAGACCCTGGATCTTGAAGATGAGCACCACGGTACCTACAGGTTAGTGGCACAGAAAATATCCAGGGCCCCAGCTGACTTTTTAAAATTCTTTGCGCCTCAGTTTCCCACCCATCAGTATCTGCTCTTCAGGGATTGGCAAACTTCTAGAAAGAGCCAGTGAGTGTTTTTGCAGTCCGGGGGCTCTCTGCTGCAGGCCTTGGCTCCACAGGTATGGCCTGAGTACAGCCCTTGACTATGGAACCCAGGGGCCAGAGTCTTAATAGAGTATGGGGATGTACACCTGTATGCTAGCATTTAGAAAGCAGAAGCAAGCGGATAGCTGAAAATCACGGGCAAGCCTGCGCTGTATAGGGAGAGCTTTGAAAGACTGGGGCGGGGCATGAGTGTAAAAGTCCTCAGAAGAAAGAAGAGACACTTGTGTCCTCCCTTTGGCTACTGAAACAATGTATCCCAAGAAACTAGAATTTCGCTGGGTGTCTGCGCTGAAGAAGGAAAAGGCTGGAGCCTGATCCTAGCCGGAGGGGGTGTTTGTTTCCTGGAATGAGATTCATAGCTTATCAAACAACTTGCCGGGAAAGGCTGAAGCTCAGGCCAGGGGTGACCGGCAGGACCACACCTTGGCTAGGACGGTTGAGCTGTGCACACTTCTTGTCTCTATCTTAGCCCTAATCTCTTAATCAGACCCTGAAGATGGGCTTGAGATCTCTTCATTCCTTATCTTGGTGTGACCACATTGAATAAATCTCCTTTGCTTTTCACTTAAAAAAAAAAAAGATTAAAAAATGTGTGTGTGGGGTAGGGGCTGGAGAGATGGCTCAGAGGTTAAGAGCATTGCCTGCTCTTCCAAAGGTCCTGAGTTTAATTCCCAGCAACCACATGGTGGCTCACAACCATCTGTAATGAGATCTGGTGCCCTTTTCTGGCCAGTAGGCATACACACAGACAGAATATTGTATACATAATAAATAAATAAATATTTTAGAAAAAAAGTGTGTGTATATGTGTGTGTGTGTTGGTGTGTGTGTATGTGCTTGTGTAAGTGCAGGTTCTTTGCAGTCCAGATGAGATTGCTGGGTCCCTGGAACTGAATTGCACTCAGGTGGTTGTGAACTGCCCAATCCGTGCAGGAATAAGTGCACACTCTTAACCTCAGAGCCCTCTTTCTTCCCTGCTTTCCACTTTCAACTGGTCTATTAAGTCTGGCTTATTGGGCTGCCAGGGCCCAGGCTCTGACCCTAATAACTCCAGTAACAGCTGTGTTCTAATAAATCTTTATTTGTAGGCACTGAAGGGTGAATGTCATATGATTTTCATTGGCCGTGAAATAGTTCCCTCCTTTGAATTTTTCAGCCGCTTAAAATGTAAAAGTCATTCTTGATTTGTGTGTGTGCATACATATATGGTGTTTGTACATATATGTGAGTGAGCGTGGGCACACGTGTGCCCTGGTATGTGTGTATGGGTCAGGTGACAACCTTGGGTTTTGGTCCTTGCCCTCTATCTTGAAACAGGGTTTCTTATTGGTTACTGCATGTACCAAGGCTATCTAGCCTGTCAACCTAGGAAGTCTAGGCTCTCTGCCTTCCACATTGCAGTGGGAGTACTGGGATTATAGATGTACGCTGCTGTGCCAGGCTCTGTGTGGTTCTGAGAATTTGAAATCAGGTCCTCATGCTTGTGCAACAAATGCTTTGCCCGCGGAGCCAACTCCCTTGGCCTCCATTTTTGCTCTTAATTCAGTCTGTATATAAGTAGGTATTAGCCAGGTTGGGCCCATGGCTGGGGGTTGCCAGCCCGGCCTGATGAAAAGGAATCTCTTAGCACCGGGGGTGGGCACCAGCGTGATCTGCTCTATTCTCTTTGGGCTGTGTTCTAGAAACTACTGGAATTCACCAGCTTCCTTCAACTGACTTGGTGAATTATTTCTTTCCATGTAGCCCCTCAGCCAAAGGTTCCTCAGTGTGTACTGTGCACCCAGCGTAGGATCATTGCAGATGGTCTTGAAAGTGTAGCATGGCATCTGGCCTAGTGAAGCAGTCCCTGTTAGCATCCCTCCCACTTTACAGATTAACAAGCAGAAGCTCACTTTCCAATTATTCCACCCTTTAACTCATGTGTAGCCCAGTCTGGCTTTGAACTCCTCCTCATCCTCCTGTCTCCCTCTATCTGGGTGCTGGGATTTCTGTTAGACATCATTATGCCTGCCTAGTCGTTAAACTTTTTCTAGTATTCATATTTGTTGAAGAAGGAGGAGGGAGGAGGAAGAAGGAGAAAGAAGAAGAAATAAGGAGGAAGAAGAAAAAGAAAAAGAAATGGGTGCTAGAAGCCGGGTGGTGATGGTGCATGCCTTTAATCCCAGCACTCAGGAGATAGGCAGATCTCTGTGAGTTTGAAACCAGTCTCATCTACAGAACTAGTTCCAGTACAGTCAGGGTTATACAGAGAAACCCTGTCTCAAAAAATCAAACCAAAAAAACAAAACAAAACAAAAAAAAACAATAAAAAATGGATGCTGGAATCCCAGCATTTAGTTAACTGAGGCAGGAGGATTGCCAGGAACTGAAGCCAGCCTGGGCTACATGGTGTCCTATTTTGGATATGTTGCTGTGATAAATACCATGACTTACCTACCTAAAGCAAACTTAAGGAGGAAAGGCTTTGTCTCATCCTATCCTTGCAGGTCTCAATTCATCACCAAGGGAAGTCATTATCACAAGCGGGCGTGTGTGTGGTGTGTGGTATATGTGTGTATATCTTGTGTGTAGTGTGTGGTGTGTGTACGTGGTGTGGAGGTGTGTGGTTTGTGGTGTGCAGTGTGTGGTGTGTGTGCTGTGTATGTGGTGTCTGAAGTATGTGCGTGGGGGTTGTGTGTGTGGTGTGTTTGGGTTGTGTGTGTTGTGTATGTGGTGTCTGAAGTATGTGTGTGGGGGTTGTGTGTGTGGTGTGTTTGGGTTGTGTGTGTTGTATATGTGGTATATGGTGTGTGAGGTATGTGTGAGTGTGTGATGTGTATGGGATGTGTGTGTGTGGTATATGTGTGTTTGGGTGCTTACACACGTACCACCGTGCATGTGGGGGTCCCAGGACAACTTTGGGAGCTGCTTCCCTCCACTGTGTGAGATCTGGAGATGGAACTCAGGTTGTGAGGATTGGAGCCCTGTGCCTTAGACCAGCTCCCAGCCCCCAATCTAGACTACTAATGGGTTTCCTGTCCCATCTGGAGGGTGACCTGAGGCCTGACCCTGGAGGCCCAGGCGGATCAGCCGGAAGGAAGGCCTCCCCAACACACTTCACTTTGCAGCAGGCGTCTGCCAGGGCTTTCCCCAGGGATTCCCTCGGGAAGCACTTCACACTCTGGTGGGCAGTCAGCCAGCGTGGCCCCCAGCAGCTGCAGGAGACCAGAGCCTCTGGGACATGGAGAACCAGAGCCCCATGTCCAGGGCCCTGGAGGTACCCTCCAAACATCTGGGCTACGGCAATGCCAGGATGTCCCCAACATGGCAGAATTCTCAAAGAACATGCACACACAGTTTCTCATCCCAGTTCTGCAGCATCCAGGGTGGTCTGGGTGGGAACTTTCACTCCCCAAGCCCTAAATCCTCCCTGTAAATGAGGCCCTAGATGCTTCCCTTGTGGAATTCCCTATATGAGAATGCCATGAACTGTTGTGTGCACATGGGCCGGAACAGGGCATGGCCTCTGTGAGGAAAGCTGGAGGCTGGACCTGCCTCTGGGCATACACTTGCTCTCACTGGAGCTGTGTTCTGCTCTCAGGACACGAACACAACCCAGCTCTGGGGGAGAACTCACTGGGTATTTTGTTTATTTCCCTTCAGAGTGAGTGCCCAGGATCCTCCAACTTGCTCACAGTGCTTGGCCCTGGGGTGACTTCTCTCCTTCCATTTTCTGTCATACTCATTTACTGGGTACCTACTATGTGTCAGACCCTGCGCTAGGCACTGGAGGGAGAGGCCAGTTTTGCCCTCTTGAGACTGATGGTCTGTGGACAGTTTCTAGTAGATAAGACAGACGGACATCTTCAAGCACAGATGCCTGTGACAACTGAAAGGCTAATGTAGGGATGTGAACAGTATCCCAAGGGTAGGGAAGAGTAGCTAGTGACCGATGTCCTGTGGCCAGGCTCTGCTTCAGGGCAGTTGTGGGAGGATCCGTGAGGGCTTAGCATGGCCTCCCAGGGCAGGTGAGGGCCTAGGCTTCTCAGTGAAGGGTCAAGCTAACTGGAGAAAAGAAGCAGAATCAGAGACTAGGGAAGTCCCCGCAGGTGGAGGGGCAGCAGGGGCAGCGGGGGAGACGGGAGGTCTAGAGATGATGACGGGGTAGAACTGCTTATCTTCGGCAGGTTGGGAGTTCACTGTGTGGAGGCTTCTGACTGCCTGTGTTGGGATCTCCCCACATGTGGAACACGGAGCCAGTGAACCTGGGTTGTGCTCTTGTTCCCTTGCCCTTCCTCTTTCCCTGATTGCCTCAGACCCAATTCTAGAGAGGACCAAGAAGGCTCCGATGTAGGTCACACCTGGCCACCTCTTCAGTGTCTGCTTATTCAGGAATAATGATGACCGTCTTTGTTACTTTTCTATTGCTATGCTAAGACTCAATGACCAAAGCAGCTTATATAGAAGAAAGGATTTATTTGGGGCTCACAGATTCAGAGGGTTCGAGTCCATGGCCATCATGGCAGGGAGAATGGCAGCAGGCAGGCAGAGTGCTAGAACAGGAGCTGAGAGAGTACATCCTGATCCGCAAACACGTGGCAGAGAATTAACTGGGAATGGTGTGGGCTTTTAAAGCCTCAAACCCTACCCTTAGTGACACACCTCTTCCAACAAGGACACACCTCCTAATCTTCCCAAACAGTTCCACTAACTGGGGACCTAGCATTAAAATATATAAGCCTATGGGGATCCTTCTCATTCAAACCATCACCATGGCTTTGGGGTACTGAGGTGTCTTTGAATCTACAGGTGAGACTGTGGGTGAGGGACCTATGTGGATAGCTGCAGAATGACTCCCCCAGCTGGAGATAGACAAGCACCTAGTCTGACTACCTGCTGGAACGTCCCCAAAGTCAGACTGGCCCCACCAGTCCCTGTGTAGGCATGATGATACATCGTGGAAAAGTAAGGATGGTTAGGAAAGCAGAGAGAGAGTAGAAGTGGCTGCTAGGGGGCTGGAGAGATGGCTCAGCGATTAAGAGCACTGACTGCTCTTCCAGAGGACCCGGGTCCAATTCCCAGCACCCACACGGTAGTTCACAACTGTCTGTAACTCCAGTTCTAGAGCATCTGGCATCCTCATACATACACGCAGGCAAAACACATAAAATAAAAATAAAGCTAAAAAAAAGAAGCAGGTGCGAGTTGGATCCTACTTTTCACTACAGAGGTTGTGTGTGTGTGTGTGTGTGTGTGTGTGTGTGTGTGTGTAGGAGCCAAGTGAGGCGATATCTGAAGACGCAAACAGCCAATGTCAGGGTACAAACATAGGGAGGGACTGTCAGGATGGGGGTGGCCAGGCCATGTGTGAGCAGAAATGGTGTGTGTGTGTGTGTGTGTGAGTGTGTGTGTGTGTAGCTCAGGCTGCCCTAGATCATAAGGTAATCCTCCTGATTCAGCTTCCCAAGTATTAGGATTACAAGAGTATGACATCATGCCTGATTCATCCTGAGTTAACAGAAGTTCCTTGTGAATTCCCTGAGTGGAAGAAGTGCTGATCCTTCTGTGAACCACAGTCAATGGCAGATCTCTCCTGGGGGCTGCAAAGGGGGGGGTGTCATAATCCCCTTAAGTCAGCTTCTGGGGATCTTTAGAGATGACCCCTCAAGACAAAAATGCAACTTCCCTGGCTCTACATTCACAGCACCCTGATTCTGTCACCTTGGGGTTTCTCACAGTTGAGCCCATGCTTGGGGCCAGCAGTGGACACTGGGCTGCTGGCTGTCGGAGTGCTTTGGTTTTGCTTTGTAGGAAGCAAACCCTCTCAGCAGCCTAGTCACAGACAAGGAAGTAGATCAGATCACTGATCTCCACGTGTGTTTGGTGATAGGGCTTACTCTGAGCAAGGTGGAGGTAGCCAGTTCCTGTCGACAGGCTGAACAGTACAGCAAGGGACAGATAGTGAAGCCAGAGGGCACAGGACTCGAACTCTGATCTGCCTTGGATGAGCCATGCTCCCCTGAGCAGCTCACTTCCTGATCCAAGCCTCTCTTACCAACTGGGACACTAAACATAATTTAAAGGGGCCTTGTTCTAAAAAGAAGCCTCTGTTGCTGCCTTTCCCTGACTGTGGAGCTGCTGGTCTAGTAGACAAGATGGAGAGAGAGGCATGGGCTGCTGAATCAGGTGAAATGAGCTTTCAGGTCCTTCTGTCATGTATAGCTGTATGTGTGACCCCGGTTATCTGGGTCCCAGGGATCTGGAGAGAATGTGGTCAGAGTTCAGAAAGAAATCAGCTTGGGCCAATTATGCCACTGTACTGTGTATGGTACCTCTCTAGGCTCTAAGGACGAGGAAAGGGATTGTGGCATGCCATTGGGCTTCCAGGATAGTGAGATGCAGAAGCTGGCTTGGTCCTTTCTCAGCAATCCAGCTGCCTCCTGCACCCCTCCAAGTCAGCCCCTGCCCCAAGTCTCTGGGGAGGGCATGCAGCTGTCTGTGCTTCCTGTGCTGTCTCCCCCAAATGCCTCCAAGATGCTGCCCCTTCCACCCGCCCCTTCCCCATCGTGAACTTGACTGTCTGTGAGGTGACGCTCAATTTGTCCTTTCTCTGAGTGTGCCTTCCTTCCTCCACAGGGAGAGCAGGGAGGAATGACAGGCCTGAGCTCCTTGTAACTTCTGGCTGGGACACAGCACTCACCAGATAATACCGGTTTACTCTCTGACTCACTCAGCCCTTTGAGCTGTTGCTGCTGCTGGGAGGCTAAGTGTAAATTTTTTCATTAGCATGTCCTGGGCCTACAGGTTGAAGGTTATGAGAGGGACCGGAAAAGATGGCCAGGTATGACCTACAGCTGGCAGGAAGAGACCCGGCACAGGAGAAGATGGGGAGCCTCTGGTAGGGGAAGGCCAGGGCCCACGCTGGGGATTAGGAAGGGACCCAGGACAGTTAGGGGCTGAAGCTGGAGACTGGAATAGGATGGAAGAAGACAGGGAAGGAGAGCATTATGGGCGTGGCCAGAGCACTGGGCGGGGCGCCTGTTTGTCAGTCTTGGCAACCATGCTAGCTCTGCGAGGATGAGATGTGACAGCGTGCGGAAATGGGAGACAAGACACTATGCTGAAGCCCTGGCCCTCTGGGATATTCTGAGAGGCCTGGAGGGGAGCTGGTGGGAATAGGGCTAGGGGAGCCAGCCCCTGTCCTTACCTTCAAGACAAGACAGGAGGGTGGGAGTAGAAAGGAGGTCAAGGTGCAAGAAAAGGAGGGTCCAAGGAAAGCCTGTGTTGGTGTGAGTGGGTCTGGAGACCACCCAGGCAGGGCTCCTAGAGACTGGAAAACCCCACTCTCCCTATGACGCAGCTTGAGGTTAGGGACATCTTCCCTAGTACCTTCCAGACAGGGAACCATCCGAAACCGGAAGACTCGAGGGAACAACTTGTAATAGAAAACAGAGTTCAGGCAGAGGACTGTGTACCTTGGAGGCAAGACAGGCAAACTGGGGGAAAAGGAAAGAGCTGGGGGTCTGGAGTTTGTCTACCAAAGTTTTCATCCAGCAGCTGTAAAAGCTGCCTTTCTGCCAGAAGGATGAGAACCAACCTTGGGCTCAAGGCTCCACCCACCTCCGCCTGCCGAAGGATGGAGGAATGGCTAACGTCAATCTAGCCCTGTTAGCCAGGTGGCTAAACCTCATCTGTGTGGCCCCCAAGCTTGGGATGGTGCTTGAAAGAGGAGAAAGCTGACTGAATTTCTGTGAGTTTACTTTTAGCTTTTGTAAGGTTTGGGTCAGAAGAGCCCAGCTAATGGTATTTACGGCCCTCAGTTTACCCTTTAGCTTTGTGGCCAATTCTGGGCTCCAAGAAGCTCTTCTGTATGTTTTGTTTGCTTTTTAAGACACTATCTTTCTGGCTTCCCTTTCTCCAACCTGCCCAGCTCCAGGCTCAGTTAGCTTACTATGTTCATTCCTAGCTTGTTGCCCTACCAGACCTGGATTCCATACCTTCTACGTGCTGATGCGCCAGCCTCCAAGGGACCGTAGGGTCTCGGCCATCGCCATGCCAGGTCCAGAGGGAACCCCTGTTTCTCCAAATTCTAAGTGCAGAAGGGACAAATGGTGCCTATTCGCATACCAAAGCACACGCTGGCCTCCAGGCTCTCTCAGTGTCACAAGTACCTGTTATACTTTTCAAAGTCCATGCTGACCTCCTCCCCTCCCCTCCCCTCTCCCCTCCTCCCTCCTCTCTCCCCTCTCTTCTCCCCTCCCCTCCTCCCTCCCCCTCCTCTAAACTCCACAGGCTTCCTTCCTCTCTAGCTACTAATTCTCCTTATAACCCTGATAATTTGACTATTCTCTCTGTCTCTGTCTCTCTGTCTCTCTGTCTCTCTCTGTCTCTCTGGCTATCTTGGAACTTGCTCTGTAGACCAGGCTGACCTTGAGCTTATAGAGGTCCTCCTGAGTCTCTGCCTCCCATGCTGGACTGAAGGTGTGCATCACCACTGCCCTGATGAGAAGGTTTTTTACTGTAGATATGAGGGAGAGAATAGCCAGAGACAACTGGAAAAATCCAGACTGAACATGGCCAGCAGAATAAACCAAATCTTTAGAAGAGAGGGCAAAGGGAGGTAACCAAGAGAGAGCCAAGGGTGGAGTCAAGAGCCAAGAGTGCTCCTGACTGAAAAGCCTGAGTTATATAGGAATCAAGATGGAAAGGGAAGTGCAGCCTAGCTCCTGGGGTGGACAGGGTAGGGTAGGGGGCAGGGTGAGAAGGGTTTGGGGGGAATCACCAGTGAGATTTGTCCCTAGTTTCTTTGCAACCTGACAGGCAGGGGTCCTGGGTGTTACTAGGACAAAACCTAGGCATGTGAATAGGATTAGGGTTCAGGGTGTGACCAGCATAGGGCTCAATGTATGACCAGAATCAAAGCTTAGTGTGACAAGGATCAGTACTCAACGAGATCGGGATACAGGCTCAGTGTGTGACTCAAGACTCAGGTTACAGGTCTGCATGCTTGTGCCAGGTTCCCATGGTGGTTTCTGGACAAGGAGACCAGAGTTTGCAAACAGGGGGAGATGGCCCTTGGCCATGTTGTGAGCTTGGTGCTGGGAGTTGGAGTTAGAAGATCTGTGGAGCATCCTGAAGTTCACAGAGGGCTTATATTCTGATGCCTGGGATCCCCTTGGCATCTCTGAGCCCCGGTTTCTCCAGCCTGTATCTCTTCTCAGGGATCTCGTATGGATGACTGAGGTCAGCATGAATGCCTCTCTCTTGGGGCACACCCCGACCTCATGACCCTGCCTGCCTTTCTTCCTCCCACCACCCATGCTGCTGACTGCCACAGTAGGTCAGCAAGCCTTCCCAGAGTCGCTCCTTGGGGCTGCGCCAGGTGTGAGAGAAGACCAAGGGAGACTTATAAGGCACATTTCCTGGCCTGATGGAGTTCACCCAGCCTTGGGACAGATGAGTGTGAACGGGTGCGATGACCACCCAGTAGAGACACGTTATGATGGCCCTAAGAATAGGGGACCACAGCAGTGCATGGCTCTGGGGAAGCCCGGACTTAGAGGCAGCTTCAGATAAGGTGGCCAAGCCACTGTGATCACAAACAGCTCTCTTATAGCGGGGTAGCAGGCATAAAGGCCATGGGTAAAAGAGGGATATGCCTGGTGTAACTTGAGAGTAAGGATTAGGGACATAAACACCAGGCAGGCAGCCTCTGGTCCTCTGGTCCTCTTAGGCTGGCTCTACAAAAGACACCTAGCTCACCGTAAGTCCTACAGCAGAGGGACCCCCATGCCATGGGCAAAATTCACCTTTTATATCTAGCTCAGTGGTTTTGGTGGCTGGTGGTGGTTTTTTGTTTTTTTTCTTGAGGTCACCAGCGATACTCCAAGGAATCGGTCTAGTTTTAAAAAGGAGGCCGTTGCTTCTGCTCAGAGTAGGCATGCTCCGGATGAGACATCCCACCTGCTCCTTGGCTTGGGCAGCTGTTTACATTTTCTCTCGTGTGCAGGGCCCCCAGCCCTTCCCAGCAGGCTTGCCTGGGCAGGGCAGAGAGAGCAGAAATGAGAGATAAAGAGCACCCTCAGAGCGGCAAACAACGGCCAGGTGTGTAATTAACATTTCAGCACCGATAGTATCGCCTCCACGTGGACTCTCCCTCTCCTAGTTAGTCTTAGTCATACCCCATTGAGAGGCGACATCTCTGCCTTCACCTCGTCTTCTGCCCACTGTGCAGGAGCTTTTTATTATTTGGGTTTTTGAAACTAGAGGGTCTCAGGTAGCCAACCTGGCCTTGAACTCTTGGTCCATCTGCCCCTATCTCCCAAGAGCTAGGGTTATGGACTGGATAATTGCGTTTATTATTATTATTACTTAATATTTTTTTTTTGAAGAAAGGGTCTCATGTAGGCTGGCCTCAGACTTTCTATGTTGCTGAGGTTGGCCTCGAATTCCTGATCAATCTGACTCTACTTCTCAAGTTCTGGGGTTATAGGTATGGACTCAGATGTTCAAGCTACATATTTATGTATTTGTTTTTGAGGGTCTCATTATGTAGCTAGGCTGGTCTTGAATTCACAGTCTTCCTGTGTCTGCTTCTGAGTGTTGGGATTGTAGACATGTGCTACCAGGCCTGGTTCAATTCGAGAGGTTTTTTTGTTTGGTTTGTGTAATCCCAGCCCCTGGCCTCCATCTTTGGAGGCCCCTCCCCTGTGCCCCTCAAACCTTGATCCCTCCCCAAGAAGGGTCAAAACCACTCCCACAGGCTATTTAAACTGCTCCCCAAAAAATAAACTTGTGGTTTTCCCTCTTCCTCTTGGGTGGAGTCTTCCCGTTTTCCCTCCGGGCCATCCAGGAGTGCAGGTGTCTAATTAAACCTGGATATCTTCTAATTTGGTCTGATTTGGTTTGATTGGGATGATTTTCCGACAGTGGAGTGACTCGGTTAGAAAATAGTCCTAACAGTTTGGTTTGGTTTTTCAAGACAGGGATTTTTCTATGTAGCCCTAGCTGTCCTGGAACTCACTCTGTTAGACCAAGCTGGTCTCCAACTCAGAGATCCTCCTGCCACTGCCTCCTGAGCACTGGGATTAAAGGTGTGTGCCACAATGTCTGGCCTCATTCAAGACCTTTTAATTCAAAAGACTATACAAAAAGTTTGCTGAACTGGGTACAACGACTCACGCCTATAATCTGGAAGATTACTGAGCATTTGAAGCCAGCCTAAACTCAAGGGAAACCTGGGCTATCGAGGAAATGAGTTCCTGGTTCCATACTGGGGTTATAGCATCACAAAAATGAAAAAGAAAGAAAGGAAGGAAGAAAGAAAGAAAGAAAGAAAGAAAGAAAGGAAGAAAGGAAGAAAGAAAGAAGCAAAAGGAGTTCCTAAGGGGTTAAGGTTTTTATTACAGATAAAAGGGAGGAAATGAGCAGAGGCAGAGACATCTGGAAGAGTCCAGAGTAAACATGGCCAGACTGGGCTGCCGCCGTGTGAGGGGGTGTGCAGAGAGGAGCCGCCAACTAAGAGGGGCAGCCTGGGCCAAGAGACTGGCCAAGAGGCCAAAAGGTAAATGGGCTGGTGTAGCCAAAATGTCTGGATTATACAGGGAAGAGCAGCTGTGGGAAGAACAGCCGAGGCTGTGTTTAGAGTGGGGGGCGATATACCAGTCAGAAAGACCCTATAACAGGTAGGGACTGAGGGATGCTGGGAAAACTCGGAGGCCAGTGTCAGTCATTTGTCCCAGGTTTGGGGTTTGAAACAGAAGGCAGAGTGTGACCTTGTCTCCAAAACAAACAAAGAAAGAAACAAACAAATCGTTTTACTTTTTGTTCTGCAGGATGTTCTGGAAGACCCAGAGGTGGCTGGCTGGTAGGTCTCATTATGTAGTCCAGGCTGGCTGCTTTGGCCTAGGTTTACTGAGTCCTTCCCTTCTACCTCCAAACAGGAATAAGGGAGCCGGCTGTGGATGGTGTCCAGTTTGGGGGAGTGATGACCCACCTACCCATCTGTCCCTGCCTCACCCTGTGAGTCCTACTTGGAAACCAGGAATCCTTCCTTCCTTGATTTTCCAGAGGACACTGATGACAGCTGAGGCTACAGGAAAGTGTGGGAACTTCAGGCTGGCTGCCTCTGTCCAACCCCTACTTGGAGGGTCAAGCCCAGCTCTGTCTCTCTTGGTCCTTGCTGTGGGACATCCAGGATCTTCCACTGGCCTTAAACTCACAGAGATCTGCCTGCCTCTGCCTCCTGAGTGCTGGAATTAAAGGCATGTGCCGTAGCTTCTCAACTTGGTCTTCTAGCTCTTGGGGTCCCCTAGACCCAGAAGTCTACATTGAAGTCTCCCCACAAATTCTCTGTGGAGTGGGAGAGGACAGACTGGACACCGGTGTGTGGCCAGGACCTGTCTGCTGGCAAGCATCTTCCAGGGAGCATCTACATTCCAGCTCCTTTAGCACTAGAGCCTTTCCTCTCTCCAGCCTCAGTTTCCCCACCTACTGTAATTAAACCAGGTATCCTTGTCTTCTGTGGGGTCTAAACAAGATCACAGACTGCACTGTCTTGGAGACCCCAACTCTACAGAAAGAATACCACCATAGAAACCCCCAGACTTGGCACAGATGCCTGGGGCTAAGAAGAGCACTAAGGACGTGTGGCCCTGCCCTGGCTGGGCTGGGTACAGGCCTGTTTTCTGGTGGCTAGGACTGGCAACCATTGGCAGAAGCTGATGTTCTCAAATGAGTCAGCAGGGATGGGAACATTAATTCATTTGAGTGGCTGGCTCTGTTAAAGGTTCAGAGGAAAAAGAACCTTTGCTAAGTCTGGGCCAAAGGTACTACCGGGGGTATCCAGGGACACACCTTTGAGTGTACCTGGTTAGCAACTTGGGGTTTGCTGGGTGCCAGTCCTGTACCTAGCATTGGGCTCCGGAGAAGTTATGCTTCACGAGCCACCCTCAAGGAGTGTCAGTCTGACGAGGGAGGAGAGAGAGGAAACCCCACACTGGGGCCAGGACCTTTGAGCCCATGGGTAGAGCATGATTGGCAGAGAGGCATCAGTCAGTGAAGGGACCAAGGAGCAGCGGGGAAGGGTTACTGAGCAGAGTGCCCCCAAGAGTCTCCAAGGGGGATTGATTGGCCTTCTGTGGCTGATGGAGAAACTGTATTGGGCAAAGAAGTAGTATTTGGGTGTGGAAGAGAAGCCCTGAGTCACAGGAGACCTCCAGGAGTTGACTGGCTGTGTCTGGGTCAGGAGCTCCATAGGTGGGATTAGCCCTCCTCAGAGTGGGGATGGGTGAGAGAAGGTGGCCACCAGGTGGCCCCAGAAGTCTGCCTCTTCCTTGTATTTGCACAACTGCTTCAGAAGGACCACGTGTTCTCCATGTGTGTCTTCAAACCATTCCCCTGCTAGCTTTGCACAATGTCAGGTCAAGATAGACTCTCTCAAGACAGGCTTGGGAGCCCCTAGGTGCATTGTTGAGCAGCTGCCCTTCCTCCCTGGGGGCACCCAGGCTGGTGGGCAGAGTCAGGTGCCCACACCCTCTAACCTGTAGGGAACCTAGTGTAAGCTGCCTGGAGGACAAGGGAGTCAGCTCACTTCCCAGGTTTCCAGAAGGAAGCATCCCTGCCTGTATCTTGACCTTGATTATGACCTCTGGAATAGTAAGAGGAACTCTGAATTTGTGGTTCTTGGTGACAGGAAAGGAAAACACACAGGCAATTCTGGGGCCAGTGGCCAGCTGGCCCAGTCTCATGCTGTCCTGCAGCCGTGAGCTGGAGAGGGCCAAGCCAATTCCAGAGCAGGGAACCTGGTTCTAGAACAGGGGACAGTTATGAGAACAGGGCTGGTCCTGTCTCTAGGCATAGTCCACTGACTGGGCTGGCACAGGACGAGTAAATGATCAACAAGATACTATGGCAGCCAGACTCACACATATACTTGTGGGGATGGGGTGGCAGAACTGTCATAAATGTACTGTGTGGGGAGGCAGGGTAAGGAGTGGAACCCATCTGTATCTAACATGGCTTGGCTTTAGAGGTCACTGAAGGACTCAGGGTGAGCAGTCTGTGG
>NC_022017.1:30310516-30312954 GCF_000317375.1 Microtus ochrogaster | reverse complement strand
CTCTCTGCTTGATGGCTTGTTTGAGAGCATCTCGTGTGGCTGGCCTCAAACTCACTATGAAGCCTATGAAGACTCTGAACTTGTGATCCTCCTGTCTTTACCCTCTAAGTGCTGGGATTACAGGCATGAACTGCCACACCCAGTTTACAAGGTGCTAAACCTGAGCTTGTTAGTTAAACACTCTACCAAGTGAACGGTATCCCCAGCCTCTGGGTCTCTGTTTCGTTGAGACAGGTTCTTGCTATGTGTCCCAGGCAAGTCTGGAACTCACTCTGTCTGTCACCTAGTCTGGCCTCAAAGTTAGCAGCAATCATCTGTCTCAGACTCCAGAGTTCTGGTGTTTGCCACTGTTTTACAGAGCACTTTCCTGGTGAGGATGGAAGTCCCCCACATTTGACTTGGCCTCTGGTGGATCACTGAGTTGGGCCTAGGGCATCCTGAGTCTACTACAAACACCAACAGCACCTGTCGTCTGTGCTCACACCTCCTCAGGGCGTTGCTCCTCTTGTTAGCAGATAAGGATACTTTTGTAATAGCTTTCCATTCACAGCACAGAGTTAACCTTTTCTGTGGAGTTAACCTTTTCCATGGCATTCAGTGGATGGATGTGGTTGTGCAAGCATCGTCATCCTGCAGTTGAGAACATCTCCCATGGAAACAAAAAGCCAAGACCTCTGAGGCAGCTGCTCCCAACACTCCCCCAACTCTAGCTACCAGCTCTGGTTCTGCTCTAGGGCCAGGCCTTCCAGCCCCTCCGAATCAACAGAGCAGCCCTTGAATTTGGCTTTTTTCACTTAGCCAGATGTTTCCTCTTTCTTTTAAAAATTTATCTAATAATTTATCTATTTTAATGTGGGTGGGTGTTTTGTTTGTTTATATGTATGTATGTATGTATGTATGTATGTATGTATGTATGTACCATTTGTGTGCCTAGTGTCCTCACAGGCCAGAGAAAGGCGTTGGGTCCCCTGAAACTGGAGTTACAGGTGGTTGTGAACCATGTAGGTGCTGGGATCAGAACCTGGGTCCTCTGGAAGAAGCCAGTGCTTTTAACAGCTGAGCCATGTCTCAAGTCTCATCCACATTGTAACCTATGTCAGAATGGCCTCTTTCTGTGGCCAAGTGACCACCATTGCAGAATGTCTGTCTGATCACTCTTTAATGCATACTTGGTTTGTTTCTGCCCTTCTGGCTGTGCCAGTGGTCCATGAGCCAAGGCAGGGCATTGATTAGGACAACATTTTACTGAAGCCCTGGGCTTGGGGCTGAGGTCATGGCTACATTCTTACACCCCTTACCTTTCAGGCCCTCATTCTCTCAGCCTACAAAAAAAAGTAGCTTCCTGAGATTGGCCTGGGCTGGAAGGAGCCCGCCTCCTGGAGAAAGGTGGTTGGTGTAGTCTGGGTCTTCAGGAGCTGGTGTCTGGGAAAAGGTGTTGCAGGTTGGATAGCAGGTGACTGGGCTGGAAGGCGGAGGTGGCTCAGGTTGGTGTACTGGCTGGTGCTGGAAATGGCCCAGTTAGGACTACTGTCCCTGTAGGTATCTTTGATGTACCTATAGGTCCTCAGCCCTCAGGTCAGAGGGCCATAAAGGTTCTTAACATGAACATTCCTGTGTCCAAGGAGTCTGGGAGGATTCTGGGATTCACAGGTTTAGAAGGAACAAGCAGAAGTTTTTAGTGCTGACTGTGTTCCTTCCTGATGTGTCCCCCACCCCACAACAGGCTTCAACCTCTGTCTACTCCTCGGTACCCTATCCTGATTGCTGCAATGACATCTATGGCTCAGGCCGGGCCTGCTGTGAAGTAGGCTTCGCCTGAGCTGTCTTTGACTGTTCTTGGCCCTCTTGGCCTTTGATACTGTGCCTTGTCCAAGGATGATCTCTTTCCTCCCGCTAGGCCTGCAGCTCCAGGGACCACTTTCCATCTCTGCCAGCAATGCTGTGTCTCACCACACAGGAACGGAGCCTACTGTGTCCTCCTAACTACGGGTTTGGAGTGGAAGAGAGAGAGTAGGGGGCAGGGCTTTGCAGAAGAGTGAGGGAAGATGCCTGGGGTGTTTGGGCTTCTCAGTCAGAGAGGTAGGGAGCTGACTGGAAGTCAGTGGCTCATTGCCCCCTCCCTGGGCTGTTCACCCAGGGCTACAGGAAAGAACAATTAGTTTATGGAAAAGCCAGAGTCTTCCCCTCCACAATTTTCTTCCAAGATTTAATACCTCTGGACCAATACTCTGGACAGGAAAGTAAGTGGGAAGGTTGCTGGGCAACCAGGAGAGGCCTCTGCCAGGCAGGCAATTGGCAGTTTTTCAGCTGATGGTAATGGAGGAGACCATGGCTGTGCTGGAGAAGGTGTCTGACTCCTTCTCAGGCCCTGTCCTTGGTCTCACCTCACCTGTGAAAGGAGTCTTTCCAGGCATGCTTGAGCACCAAGTTCTAGGCCA
>NC_022017.1:30273771-30309966 GCF_000317375.1 Microtus ochrogaster | reverse complement strand
GGAGTTCTAGGCCAGCCTGGTGTATATAGGGGTTCTAGGCCAGCCAGGGCTATAGAGTGAGGCTCTGCTTAAAAAAATAAATAACTCAATAACTCTGGGCTAGAGCCAGTGTAGCACTGGCTGCTCTTTCAGAAGACCTGAGTCCTCTTGCCAGTATCAACATGATAGCTCCCAACTCTCTGTAACTGCAGCTACAGGGGATCTAATGTCCGCTCCTGGCTTCTGGGAATACCAGGAACACACACGACACACAAAGACATACATACAAGCAAAACACCCATACACATAAAATAAAATTTAACTAACTAACCAACCAACCAGACTTGGACTAGTTAGTCTGCCCCAGGGCTTCTTAAATTGGGTTCCCAGAGGAGCCTCGGCCTTTTAGGGTGGCCGGTCAGTCCCTCCCTCATCTGCTCCCCATGACGGAGTTCCTGCTCAATTTACCTCCCCTCCCACTACAGCCTAGGAGAGGGCAGAATGGCTGTGGCAGGCCAGCTCTGTCCTCTGTGGGAAAGGACAGGCTCTGGACCCACAAATAGTTGAGTGTGGGCAAAAATAGCCCCGGCTTTCACAACACACATGGAAAGTGAAATAGGAAGTCTGAGCACAGGCCCAGTCCGGAGCTTCCCTGGGATATGGCCTTTTCTATTCTCATTTATAGACAAGGCACCTGAGCCCAGAGGTGGGAGTAACTGGCCTGAGATGATTCTCCCAGCTGATGACCTGTGTATCCCACAACATGGCTTCCAGTTCTACATCTACCTCCAGAGTGCTTGTGCCTAGAGAAGTCTTCATTAATTTCTCCCATAGAAAAACACCTACACATCCCGCGAAGCCCAACTAAAGCCAGGTACAGAAATCACAGCACTTGGGAGGCCTGAGGCAGGAGGACTGTCAAGGGTGAGTTTGAGGAGAGCGTTATAGCATGTGACCCTGTCTCAAGAAAATGAAGAGAAAAAAAAAAGGAAGAAAGAAAGAAGAAAGAAGGAAGGAAAGAGAAAAGCAAAGTCTGCTGGGATGTCACGTCTCTGGACAGCCTTCCTCAGTTTTCTGGCTCACAGCTGAGTCAGCTGGAGTTCTTTCAGTATCTCACCACCCTGTAATTGGGCTGGGGGTCCTCTAGAACAGGAAGTATGCCTTGTTCGTTGCTGTACCCCCACCCTGGGCCACACTAAAGCTGATAGCAGGTGCTCTCGAGTGCCTGTGGAATGACAGAGTGGCGGGCTGCGTAGTACACACTGTGCCTTGCTCCCTCCCAGAATTTTTAGCGTAGTAACCGGAGGAATGAGGGTCATCGTGACCTGTTCAGCCATTAGGAAGCCATGGCTCAGAGAGGCAGAAACCACATGCCGAAAGGTTACATCAGTCAAGGGCTGGACCTTGCCTCCTACCAAGTCCTACAGCCAACTGGGCTTCATGGGGAGTCCATCTTGAAGCCTGAGCCAGAATTAGGTGAGACCTGGGGCCCCATTTCTACATCTTCCTCCACGGCTCTCACTGTGCCATTGTCATATACCACCGCCCTCATTCCGCCCCGTGCGCAGGATCCTTCAAGGGTACTTGGTGAGAGGCAAAGGCTGGGAGTGGGGAGCAGAACCGGTCTCAGCAGGGATCCCAGTAGCTCCGTCTTTAGTCGCCAGGAGGGAGCAGGAGAAGGAAGGGTTTGATGTTCAGCTAAAACCAGAGCCGACTGGCATGACTGTCTAGCTCGGGAATGACTAGCAACCACATTCCTTCCCCCAGGCCATCCCCACTTCTCATACCCTTTAAAGGTACTTGGAAAACACTAAGACCCAAAGGTTCTCACACGCAAGGGACTCGGGTGGGCGTGGCCAGAAGCCACAGTCAGGGGAGGTGTGTGGAAGTTTCTGGAGCTGAAGAAAAGATTTCTGGCTCATCCGTGAAGAGTCAAAGCTTGGAGAGGTTGCTCTCTATCTTCATCGCTACAGCCAAGGGCCCCTGGCAGGGGGTTAGGTGGTGGGCATACTCTGTGAATGGTGACAGGCTGTGGGCAGTAGAAGAAAGGGTGGAAGACATCTTCCCTGGCAGTGACTCTTGCTGTGACTGGGCCCCAGATGGTCCCGGATACCCAGAAGCCCTTTGGCATGCCAGAACCCTGATGGAGCCAGCCAATCAGCTTGCAATGCTCTGTCATTGCATGCGACCCTCTACAGCCAAGCAGGCTATGGCGGTGTCACAGTCATGGCTGTTGGAACAGGGCCTGCTGGTCCCTAAGGCCTGAATCCTCTCCGCTTGATGGCAGAGGCCTGGAACTCCTGCTTTCTTCTTGGCATCTTTCCATCAGTCTGCCCGCTGCTTTTTTCTTGCCTGGCATAGGGCAGATGCCAGCACTCTGTGGTTGGATGTATGAGGAACTGTTTGTTGGTACACCCCCATCCTCAGACCTGTTTCTCCTGCACACACAGTGGGCTCAGCTGCCAGCCAGGCTCTACAGCTCTGAGAAGGCACCTCTGTGGGCTCTTAAATAGCAGACAAATGGAATGATGTTTGTTTGTTTTAGAGACAGAGAAAGAGAGAGAGGGAGGGAGGAAGGGAGGGAGGGAGGGAGACTCTCTATGTAGCCCAGGACTGGCATCACCATGTGTGGCTTGTGAATAAAATTATTGTACCCCCTAAGATTCATTTATTTTTATTAATTCATTTATTTTATTAAATTTATTAATTTGTTTGCTTGCATGCATGGATGTATGTGTGCCACCTGTGTGCATGGTGCCCACGGAGGGCAGAAGGGGTGATGGATGCCCAGGACTGGAGTTACAAACAATATGAGATACCACGTGAGTGCTGGGTACTGAACCCAAGTCCTCTGCAAGAGCAGCCAGTGGTTTTAACCATTGAACCATCTCTTCAGTTCTGAATAAAATACTTAACTTGGTGACTATGGATGACCTGGGGGTGCTCTTTGCTCCCACAAATCACCTGCAGTGGCAGTTTGGCGTCAGGAAGGAGGGTGGCAACTCTGCCCTCAGAGCCCACCAACCTACGACTGTCGAGGCAGGAGGCCTGGAGGTATGGCCCTAGGGAGGGGAGAGAGTTGCTTGCTGTCCAGCTCCTCCACAGCTTCTCAGGTGACTCCAAGCTATGTTACTTGCTGTCCCTTCCTCTTTTTCTCCTCATTCTCATGTAGGGAGGACATTACTTGCTTGGCAGGGTGGCTGGGAGTGGGAGGCTCTTCTGTGTTCTAGTTCTACGATGGGCAGAGTAGAACCCTGCTCTAAGAGTAAGACACAGTGTGCATAACTGTGCAGTTAGCCCTTCAGGCTCGAAGGCCAGAGGCAGCTGATCTCTTTGGTTCCTGACTGGCGCTGGGGTTTAAGTGCTTATAGGCAACTGGTTTCTTGGCTGACATTAAACACAGTTTACAGGCAGGGACGCCTCTGAGCCTGGAGCATGGTTTGCCGGTGAACTGCGTCAGAAGAAACTAAGGTCAAGGTTGCAGGCCTGTGCAGCTGCAGAGCCTGGCCACAGATGGCTTCCCTGACAGTAGGACAGCTCTGCTCCCCTCTCCTTCCAGGAACTGGACATCTCCCTGTCAACAGGCTGGCGTGAGCGTTAGGATGAGGGACATTCAGGCCAGGGGCAGAGAGAGGCCAGGCTTATTGTCACTGGGTCAGAGAGCCTCTCCCCTGCTCAATCCTCACTTTACACCCCAGGGCAGCCCCAGCCCTTCATCAAAAGCCAAACCAACCCCTCTTCTTCCCTGTCTCTATGCTTGCTTTGCTCCTCAAACGGTGGCCTTTAGATACTCTACCAAGGCCATCTTGGTGGCTGCCTCCTGCTAGAAGCCCTCTTGGGTGCACATTTGGAATGGCCTTCTACTTGTGCTGAGCTCTGAGATGAACACCCAGATACCAGATAGTCCTCGTGAGCACAGATGAGGGCATGGCATGGATGCTCAGGGCCCAGACTGTGTGGTGAGGAAGTGGTGAGGAGGTGTGACCACTGTGCTGCTCTCAGTGGGGCCCTTCAAGAGGACAGGCATGCAGTGAGGATGGCTTCCCTCAACTGCAGAAAAAAATTGGTGAAGGGCCTGCCCTTGTCCCTGACAGGGGAGGTCCTACCCTGCAGTTGGCTGAGTGCAAGAAGCTCTGTCTCCTTGACTTGATGCTCCTGGTCACCTAGGTGTTAGGAAGCCATGGCTTCTCCAGATGGATGTTCGAACTTCTGACACCTTGTTCCTAGCCGGCAAGCGCCACCTGGTGGCCTCAGGTCCCATACACTCTGGTGTAAATGACATTGCCAAGGCCACAGCTAGCTGGCCTTACTCAAGATCTATTTCAAGTCAGGAAGAAAATGCAGCAATCTTGCACCCAGCCTGGCACCCAGGAGGTGTTCTTTTTTTGCTGTTGTTTGTTTTCTTTTCTTTTCAAGACAGGGTTTCTCTGTGTATCCCCAGCTGTCCTGGAACTCACTTTGTAGACCAGGCTGGCCTCGAACTCAGGGATCCACCTTTCTCTGACTCCTGAGTGGTGGGATTAAAGGTGTATGTCACCACTGCCTGGCTGGAAGTGCTCTTTTTTTTCTCTGACCACCTCTGCGTGGGATGAGTCTCTGAGGACTATACCACTGTGACTGCAGTGTGTGTGTGTGTGTGTGTGTGTGTGTGTGTGTGTGTGTGTCCTCTTGAGAGAGACCTCAAATTATATGAGGGATAAGGCAGAGATAGGGACTGAGTGAACGAGTCAAGGAAGGAAAGAATGTGCTGGGCTTTCCTGGAGATAGCCCTGTCTTCTCGGACAACTCAAATGGGTCACTAATTATTAAGTGCCGAAGACCAAGGAGTGACACACAGACTCACACGTGTGTGCACATGTACGCACATACCTCCTCACATATCCTGACACACACACGCACACATATACACAGACTCATACATGCACAGGTGCCATATACACACGATGAGCTTACATATACATGGGCACGATGACTGCAGCCACAATGTGACGAGCCACCTCATGCTCCTGCCGCCCTTCTTCAACTGTAGCCTTAAATTAACCCTTTAGTTGCTTCTTTTAAAATGTTTTTCTCTATCATTTATTATGTGTGTGAGAGTGTAGGCGTGAGCATCCCATGCATGCCTGTCATGGGATTTGGTCCTCTCCTGTCACCTTGTGGGACCTGGAGTTGGAACAGGCCCATCAGGCTGTCGTGCAAACCACGGCTGTCCCCACTGAGCCACTTAACCAGCCCCCTTTAGTTTCTTATCAGGTATTAAGTTGTGGCAACAACGGAAGGGACTAACAAAGAACTAACAAAGAGAATTGGTACCAGAAGTGGGAGCTGGTCCACAGAGACCCTTCCTATTGGTCTAGTGAGATCGTGGAGGCATTCTTTCTAATGCCTTTAAACCCACTCTTGGTTTGTTGAGACAGGGTTTCTCTGTGTAGCCCTGGCTGTCCTGGAATTCTCTTTGCAGACCAGGCTGGCTCGAACTGACAGGGATTCGTCTGCCTCTGCCTCTTGAGTGCTGGGATTAAAGGCATGCCAGCCCTCCTCTGCCCCTCAAACCTCTACATATGGACCACCTGTGGGAAAGTGCCATCCATTCTGAGGGTGAGTCTCCCTCCTCAATTAGACCTCTTTGGAAATGGTATCACCCAGGTGACTCCTTATTTTTCCAGGTTGACAGCAATATTACCATCATATACACACACATACACAAGGACACATATACACAGACTTATACCCCTCATACATAGACTTATACATATGCAAATATACATGCATATGCATATATGTAGATTTATACTTGTGTATATTCAGACTCACACATGTACATGTATAAACATTTATACATGCACATGTAGATATATACACAGATTAACATCCATGCATACATAGACTCACATGTCATATATATATATATGCACACACAGACACACACAGAGACTTACACTTATGCATGCATAGACTCACACATTATACATATATACTTGCAATACATGCATATATAGGTATTTGCATGTAGACTCACATCCATGGGTACATAAGCACAGGCTCACAATACACTCTCACACACACACACACTTACATTCAAACGTCCAGAAACATGTATCTACATACATGTACACACATGTACCTACACACATATATGTAGACACTTTTTTGTTTGTTTGTCTTCTGAGACAGGGTCTCATTATGTAGCCTACAGTGGCCTTGAACTTGAGGTAATCCTCCTGCCTTTGGTACACTCACTTCTTCTTGCACCCCCGCCTTAAGACAGAGTGAGTTCACTAAAGATCAGAAGAAGAAATTGAGGCCTAAGAGAACAGGAATAATTGGCATGAGGATGGAACACCCTGTCTGATACCAGGTGGTGGGCAGGGAGAAATCAGGCTTGGTGATCTGGAGGCTCCCCAGCACGCTGTGACTGGGAGCCAGTGAAGTTGAGTTCTGAGTGCGGATGAGGAAACCGAGGAGGAGGCAGAGATCCCTTCTTTGCCACGAAGCCCTCCTCTGAGCCCACTCACTCACGGTTGTCACTGGCTGATCTGAGCCTGGTCCCAGCTGCCAGTCCCACGGTACAGGAAAACGTCACAGTGCAGGACAATGGACTCGTCTGGAGAACCAGAAGGTCTTAGGGTGGTAGCGGTGGTTAATGACAGACACATGTGAAGTTGCTGGGTAGAGAACGGGGAGGGTGGAGTCTGGAGGATGCTGAAAAATCACTGTGGTAGCTGGGAAGGAGTGGGTCTCGGCACAAAGGCTCTCAGGGAGCAAGGCAGAAGAGGGAGGTGGTGGCACAGGTGGGTAGGTGCTGGGGTGGGATTGGTAATATTGTGAATAGAACCGTCCCGAACTGGGGGTAGAGGCGAAGGAGGGCCACAGGCAGGAGAATGCTGTGGGCTGAAGAGTCTAGGGGTCTTCCTGGGGCCATGAGGTCCTGCGGACACAGGAGTAGGGAAAATGTGCCTGAGAGAATGTGATTCATGTGCGTGCATGCATGCGTGTGTGTGTGTGTGTGTGTGTGTGTGTCGGAGGGGGGGGCTTTCTACCTGTTCTGCCCTGGGCTATGCTGAGGCCATGTGACCCGTGCTGGCATTCAGGTGGTTGTTCTCTGCCTCCTCAGCCAGGTCCGTATTTTCTGTGGTTCCCGTTATGTGCATCCAGGCTGGGATGAGGTCTGTGTGGGGAGTTCCCGCCCTGTCTTTGGGTGACACTGTCTTTCTTTTTTTCTAGCTTTACTTTTTTTGTTTTTCTAGCTTTACTTTTCTCCTCTGAGAACTGGGAGCCCAGCCCAAAGAGTGTGAGGTGGGTGCTCCAATCAGCCAGGTGCTGTCTCCTTCCCTTGGATTTGCACCTTTGCCTCAGGGATCGCCTAGGAGGTGAGAGTGAGGTTCAGGGAGCTGTGGCAGGCAGAGCCCTCCCACACCAGAAGGTGGCCTTGAGCTCAGGAGAAAGTGTGGAAGGTCTGGAATTCGTGCAAGCATTTCTCTGCTGGCCATCAGCTTGAACCAGATAGCCCCGCCTCAGGCCTGCAGGAAGCCAGGGCAGGCACCCAAGGTGACATTTCCTGCTATTAATGGAGGTTAATCTAAACAGTCCCTAATATTTACCTCTAGACGCCTCCGGCTGTTCAACAGTGCCAGACAGGAAGAATGATGAGTCTTGTACGGCCAGCCATCCCTCCCAGCATCCCTGTCTCCTCTGAGCCTTCCTGGGCCAAGGCCAGACAGGCCGTTTGAGAGACAAAATCTGGGTACCAACGAGAACTTTCTCAAGCTAACCCCTTCAGACACTGTCCCTATCAATGAAGTAAGGTGGGTACCCTCACTTCTCAGGCCAGAGAGAGAATGGCTTCTAGGCACTTAGTAGGGCCTCAGACTGGCCAAAGGTCCCCTGCCTCCAGGTCACCCCTTGAGGATCTGGTGAGATGCTTGGGCATCTAGCTGCTCACCTCCCTCTTCATTCCCGCCTTAGGGGTTCCACGGGACAGTGAGTGGCGAGGAGCCACACAGGTCCCTTTAGGCTGGGTGCCCCCACCAGCTCCCAACTGCCAGCTGGGAGCCGAGCTGGGCACAAGGAAAATAAACAGTGTTAATTCAGAGCATGGACTTCTAGTGAAGGATGCTGTTTACATCGGATATAAATACACAGTTTACGTCATTTAGGAGTTTTGAAAATCCAGGGAGGAGGAAGACAGACTGGACACAGAAACTTCATAGCCTGGGCAGCATGGGCCTGAGCAGAGCTCTTCTGGACAAATCCTTAGCTTCTAGATCTCTGAAATGGGGCGATGGTCTGGACTTCCAGCACCAGGGAGACCTGTCAGTTTCCTGGCCCTGCCCCCAGACCCCAGGTAGTCAAGATGCCCTGAGAATCTGCTTTCTAGCTCCAAGGAGAGGAGAAGGGAGTGGGGTGTGAGGAAACTGAGGCTCCACAGCTTGGTAAGAGAGGTTGTCAGAGTTCTCAGAGGTGGGAGGATGGCCCTGAGCCTGGCTCTTGACCCTTTAGAAGGCAGCCAGTCTTGGCTCGAACAGTGGCAAGCTCCTGGTGAGGCCCTCAAAGGCCTTCACTAAAGGCTCTTATAGCCCGAGAAGCTTCCAAGGCCCTGAGGATTCCAGGTTGATGGTGTTATTTTAGACTTGGGCATGGCTCTTCATCCACTTTTGAGACCCCTGTCTTCTAGAAAGGACTGTCCCAGAATAATTGCCTCCTCTTTACCTCCAAGCCTACTCCATTCACTCCGTAGTGTGAATTGGAATGACAACGACAGGGAACCAGGATTGGGGAGGTTTTGATAGGGATGAAAAAGGGCAAAGGTAACAGACAGTCTGGTGTGGTATGGATCAGTGGGGTTGGGGCGAGAGACTGGGGCCTGTGCTAGAAAAGGTTGGGGGGGGGTTGTTCATGTGACGCTCAAGGGTCTGGTGTAGCTTCCTGTCCACCATGAGCTTGGACTCTTCTTTATATCGATCCCGTCTCAGCCCCGCTTTCCACTGCTAGCAGTCCCTGCCTCTGTGGCTCTCAGCACAGAAGGGAGTCAGGTTATAGAGACATAGACTTGGGGATGGATGTTGCAGGGAAAAGAGGGAGGGATGTGAGTAGCCTGTAGCCTATAGGAACCCAAAAGATCCCTTGGGATGGAGTCTGGAGTCTCTGGCCCTGTATGACCCAGTGTTTGCGGGGAGGGGGGGGGCTCAGTAGGAGGCACAACAGATGACTCTAGGGAGGGTCAGGGACATGGTGGTTAGCAGAGTAAAACAGTGAAGCACTCCTTTAATCCCAGCACTCAAGAGGCAGGGGCAGGCAGATCTCTGAGTTCGAGGCCAGCCTGGTCTCCAGAGCGAGTTCCAGAACAGCTAGGGGTACAAAGAGAAACCCTGTCTCAGAAGAAAAAAAAGAGTGCCATAATTTTGCTCCCTGCTTCTCACGTATACAGACAGGAAGTAGCCCCAAGTAGGGCCATGCTCCACTGTCTTTCTTGTTATGTCTTTGACGTCTGGACTTTAGGTCATTCATCTTGGCCAGAAAATGAATTCCAGTGTCACCCCACCCCAGTGGTCTTATGATGTCCTGGAAACCTATTTGGGATTAGTGGGAACAAGATTGGCCTCTGATTATCCAAGTGCTCTCCTCTCCCCATGACCGCCATAATGCCTTCACTTCAAACCCTGTCCAATTTTTGTGGTGTTGTGTTGGGAGTAGAGTCCAGTGTACCATGCATGCTGAGCTAGCAATTTAGTTATATCCCAAGCCCAGTCTCCTGGCTGGAAAGTGAGTCCCTGACTGGCTTTCTTATTCTCACACAGTCCTCCTGAGCTTGGGTATAGGTACCCTATCTGGAGTCAGTTAGAAACTCTTTGTACCCCAACCATGCTCCAATTGCCTCCTGTTTCCAGCCACTCAAGTCCCAGGTCCCCGGGACATAGGAGACTTCTCACTAGACCGGTGCACAATCTGGGCCCAGATCCCACCTCACCTGCTTCACGGACTGTGACGCAGAGCATGCTCCTTCACCACAGACCCTGCCCCCAAACACCAGGAGCCTAGAACTTGGAGACCAGCTTGGAGACGGTGGTCAGAGGATCATCTCCAAGGGAGCTCTGGTCCCCAGAAGGGTGAGCCTAGGAGACACAGAGGCCTTGGCTTGGTGGTTCTGAGTTTGAGTTGCTTTGTATCTTTATTCTTAGCATCTTCATCCACCAGACTGGGGTGGGGCCTTGCAGAGTCTGGGGGAGCAGGCAAGGGACTCAGGACCAATCCTGGGCAGGGTCTTCAGGAGTCTGGAAGGTAGCCGTGGAAGCAGGAGCTGGGATGCTGGAGGCTGTGAGACTGGCCTTAGCTTTGACCCTACCATTGTCCAGTGGTAGTGTCTGTGTCACTTCCCCTCTTTGCATGAAAGACAGAAAAGGCTGAAACTAAAACTAGCTTCTTCTTTAGGGGTTGCAGTGGTCCAAGTGTCAGCCGGATACCTAAGTCCTGGCACATAGTGGGCAGTGGGCACTTTATGTTGCTCTGCTGGCCTGTGGTATGGTTCAGAAGCCCAGGGCCGCTCGAGGGGTTCTTTCCATTCCCTGTAGATAACAGTCTTGTTCTTGTTTCTCCATCCACCTGTGATGGAGACTCTTCTGGTGGTGTCCTCAGAACATTAATCTTTATGCTTTCTCTGGAGGAGCTTCTTCAGGAGACGAAATAAGGGAGGTGAGGAGCAGCTCCTGGCTTCTTTTCTGAGTGTTCAGTGGACACCACTGAACAGCCACAGGGAAGGTAAGCATCCGACATTCACACCATTACACCCTAGCTGGAGTCCCTGGCAGACATTGCTAATCAATCACAGCACAGTGGCCTCAGTTTGTCAATACAACACACTGGGCAGCTACATCCAATGGATCAATAGGAAGTCAACTTGTTGGCCAGGTCCAGATTGTGACTGACTGGTAACCTCTCAGAGCCTTGACCTTTGTCCCTAGACAGAGCACTTGCTGCCTACGGCTCAGGCCCATTGGTCAGAGGCTGGGTGAGGGTGTGAGAGCCAGTGCTGAGGATTTGATGGGGGCCCGAAGCCTTGGTGCTCTTGTGCATGCTGACTGCACCCATACTGCTGGGCTTGAATTCTTCTCCATGCTGGTGGAAGAGGCCTCGGACAGTGGCTTGGAAGCCACTGGTGATGAAGCAGTAGACAATGGGGTCCATGCAGCTGTTGAGGCTGCTGAGAGTCACAGCCACATGGTAAGCCACGAGGCTCGTGTGGCGTGGCACATTGGGCCATATCGCCACGGCCACCTGGCGGGCATGGAAGGGTGTGAAGCAGACCAGGAAGATGACGAGCACTGTGAGCAGCAGTTGCATGGCCCGCATGCGGCGTTGGCGGCCCTGGCGTAGCAGGCTGGGTCGCGATAGTGCACACATGATGCGCCCTGTGAACATGCTGATGACCAGCAGCGGTAGCAGGAACTCCAGAACAGTCAGAGCAAAGACACGGCAACACGATCGTCCACCAGTCTTCACGCCCAGTACAGACAGGGTCACGATGCCGGCTGCCAGCCACACGAAGATGCACACAGCCTTGGCGCAGGCTGGCTGGCGCCAGCGGCGAGAACCCTCAGGTTGTACAATGGCCAGGTAGCGGTCCACACAGATGCAGGTGAGGAAGAGGATGGAGCAATGCATGTTGAGGAAGTAGCCCAGGACATGAGGGAAAGCACAGCGTAGGCAGCCACGGGCACTGTAGAAGACAGCAAAGCGTGTGGGCAGGGACAAGCCCACCAACAGGTCAGTCACCACCAGGTTGATGGTATAGATCACTGAAGGTGTCTTGGTCCGTGTGCGGCAGCAGAAGACATATAATGCTAGTCCATTGAGCACTAGCCCAGCCAGGAAGATGGTGCCATGCACGACCATTAGTGCCAGCCACAGGTTGGGGAAGTCTTGGTGCAGCTCCTCATCCAGCTGGGCGAACAGGTGGAAAAGGGGCACACTTCCATTGGTCCATGCTGCTGCAGTGGTATTGGGAAGCACAGCATCCCAGGGCCTCGTGGGGGATGCAGAGAACATGGCAGTGGTCAGTGGGCCCCCAGCCTGGAAGCAAGCAGATGAGTCATCCCAGGTATCTAGCATTCCCCCAAACCATGCTTTTGTTTGACCCAGCTCTCTCCGTTCCACCCAGACCCTGTCCATAGTGCATGAAGCAAGATGTTGAGGTTCCTGAGACCATCCTGGATGGACAGACCAACATTTGCATGGAGGACTGTCCTCAGATGCCATGAGACTCCAGAGCAAAGAATACACAGGGCTGCTGTGTGAGTTCAGGGCAGCTTTTAACGTGTCCTAACTGTGTCTCCTTAGGCAAGTCCTTTAGCTACTGTGCTTTCTATGCTACTCTATGCCACTGGAATCCCATTGCCTCTGGGAGCATTGCAGACATAGCTGGTGGATGATGAACCAGTTCTGCTGGGACAAAGACTAGCTGGCCCACGTCGGGGATTAGAAGCTGCTTGCCCTGCCCCTGCCCCACACCCATGGTCAAGGCCCCAGCCCCTGGGCCTTGGTCTATTCTTACCTCTTCTCCGGTCAGCTCCAGATCACCACTCTGGACCCTCCCTGGAGAATGGGTGCTCATTAGGCTATATGGGTGTTGAGAGCTAGAGCCAGGAGGCAGGTCCCAGCAGAAGCTGCCTAGCTGCAGGGCCTCCGGTGTGAGTCAAATAAACACTGAGCTCCGTGTAGGGTGGCGTGGGGCGGGCAGGGGGCTGTGCTGGAGCTATCCGCTGTTTATGTTTCTGCCATAGTGTTTAACTCCGCTCTGATTTATCCCTTTATTTAAAGAGGAAGGGTTAACAGGATCCCAGCACCGCTCCCCCTGCCTCAGCAGGCTGACCCTCCAAATATGGACATTTTTGGGGTTTTTCAGGAGAAAGGAGCCTCTGGGAAGAGGCAGGGAGGAGGGCGGCACATGAAGCATTGCTGATGCCCACTGCTCCACCCCCCTGCAGGGCACAAGAAAACCCTTCCCACCCATAGGCTGGCTCCCTGCGTCTCCCTTGTTAGCTGACTGCTGTAAACAGCTCGGACACTGTCCACTTTCAGGACCTGGACATATAGCCTCAGGTAGCAGGTTCCTTCTGGCCACCCCAACCTAGCCACAGAATCTCACCTCCCTGTAGATGGGAGTTGGGGATCCAATGTGTATCCCAGCAGAGTTGATGCAGCCTTAACTTTGAAGGGTGGGGTTTTGGCAGGGCTGGTCGCCTCCTCTAGCTGTATGCTCGGAGAGTTCAGTCTCTGCTGAGGTCATCCAGAGTACCTTCTGTCCCAGAGACCCATACCCTGGACATCTACTACATCGAGGTTTCTAGGAGGAGCCTCTGTGCTGCCCAAGACACAGGGTCCTTATCTTGGGCCCTCTAGGCAGAAGTGTTTGTTGAGTAAACTGTATGGCCTTCCTGTCACCCTATGGTTCCAAGACACCAGGCAGGGAAGAAGCAGGAAAGATATTCAGTGGATACAAGGGAGTATGGGGCCAGGACCTGGCACCTGGGGACTATGGGTTGTGCCTTAGGATCAAGGACATGGGTAAGAATGTGTTAGAAGAAAAGACCCCAGAGCTAAGAAGACAGGTTCTTCTGAGTGGCTTCTCCCCAGGCTCTGTCTGCTCTGGCCTTGGGTGAATGACACAATCAAAGACTTGTAATAAACATTACAGCGCTTCCTCTGGGAATCAGTCCCAGGGTGACGCCAGCCCTCAGGGTCCTGCGTCCCCAGAAATTCCCCAGAGCCATCTGTGGTGACAAGAAATGCTCTTGAGGTACTGGGGACACAATAGCGCAGTGGGACTCTGAGGTATCCTGAGCCTTGAGAGAGTCGGGAGCTGTGTTCAGAATGTTCCAGAGTCTAGAAGAGTGCGTGCCGATGGAGGCACACACCTGATGCTCCCCTCCAAGAACACTAGCCCTCACTTTGGAGAAAGCTGCGCCTTGATGTTCGTGTCACAGAATTTACTTGCTCACTGACTCATGGTCTCAGTAAGTCAATGAGCCTTAGTTCCTGTCACACTCTGAGACTGGAACCTGCTCCTGCACTGAGTCCCGACTCTTGTCGGACACTGAGCCCTGATCTCCGTAACTTAAGAAGCCTCCGTTCATTGTAACACCCCGAGCCCAACCTTAGTCAAACATTGAGCTCTACTGGGTGTGGTGGTTCACACCTTTATTCCAGCACACAGGGGCTAAAGGCAGGAGGATCACTAGGAGATGGAGGCTGACCTGGTCTACAGAGCTCCATGACAGCCAGAGCTACATAAAGAGACACTGGTTTTTGTTTGTTTGTTTTGTTTCGGATCCCTCTCTGAACCTGTATCCTGATTACACGCTGAGACACGATCCCAGAGATACAATGAGCCCCGATCCTAATTATATACTGTGCAAATGAAGGGTTTCGGCACCAGATGTATAAACTGAGGGTAAGACCGCTCCGTGGTATGGTTGAGGGCAAGGTTCTTATTGTAGATATGAGAGAGATTACAACCAGAGGCATCTGGAAAAGTGCAGAGCAGACAGAGAATATAGCAAACCGTACATGTCCAGCAGACTGGACTGGACCATGGAAGGAGAGAGCGGAAGAGTGAGAGATGAAGACAAAGAGAGCAAGGGGAAAGGAGGCCAAGAGAGAGGGGGGCCAAGAGAGGAAGACAAAAGAAGTAGTTGAAATTGCAGGGTTATAAGGGAATGAGAAGACAGGAGAGGGAAGCCCATAAGCTGTGGAAGTTTAGGGTAGGTGTTGGGTAAGAAGAGTTGAGAAGAAATGGGATGCCAGCCTGGACCCTGTAACAGGTACTTGTGATGCTAAGACAGCCTGGGAGCCAGCATGCACTATGGTATACTATTAGGCACCACAGGTACCCATTTGTCCCAAGTCACTTTTGGACTTGGCATTCATCGATTCCCAAGCCCCTGAATGCAATAAGGCCAATCTCTGTCACACCCTGCCCTAGTAGCTACATCTTGAACCCTGATCCTGCATATATGCTGCCTCCCCAGTAGACACATATCTTTGTTGTAGTCAGAGTCACAGAAGGAACCCTGATCCCCACCATGTCCTCATTCTCCACTCAAGGAACCCAAGTCTTGATCCTGTCTTATTCTGAATCTTGATCCAGGTCATTCAAACTCTGGTCCAGGACAGAGTTACGTACTGGTCCCTGATCCCAGTTACACATTGATCGTGTCCCTCTCTAAGACCTGGTCTTGTTTGTTCATGGAGTTCTGGTTCTGTCCACAGCTGGGGCCTCACACTGGCATGCTCCTCCTACCTACAGCTGCTTCTGTACCCATTATGATGTCCACTCCGATACTCCCTTTGGTACTCCCCTAGTTCCAGCTTCTCCTCACAGTGAAGTCCTCACTTCATCATTAAGTGCTCAATCACAGGACGCCCCCCCCCCCCGCCAATCCCAATAGAGAGGTCTTTGGTGGGTATGTGTCCTGGGGAAGTCTGGAAGGGGACACACAGACAGACCTAGCCTTTGAGGAAGAGGGAAGCTGTAAGCCAGCAGGTCACAGAGACTTGTCTAACAGTCACATCTTCCCCAAGGAAGGAGAAGGCTTCTATTGGAGCCACTATGCTTCTTTACCTCCATGGTGGCCTATGCTGCTTTGGGGCAGAAGAGCCTTCTCTGGGCCTCACCAAAGAGTGAGCGCATGTGGTGGAGGCTGCTTGGCTCTGCTAACTTCTCTTCTCCCCTCCAGGTGACCAGAGCCAGAACTCCCATGTTATAGGCCAGTTGAGGCTTTGCCGGGGGCAGGTTGTGGTGGCCCAGGTCCCCAGGTCACATGCAAACAAGCTTCAGAGGGACTATGCAGTCCCTTTCCCCCAGGGGCCTGAGGCTGGGTTTTGGAAAGAGCTGGGGTGTCGCTCTGATGCCAGGGCTCTTGCCTGCTAGAGGGAAACACTCTCTCCTGCAGGCATAATCCCTGCCCAGTTTCTGGATGTCCCCTTGACTTGGCCTTCTGTTTCTCCCTCAGTGACTTAGCTACCCCTATAATACTGCATCCTGTACCTTCCCAGCAGTCTGAGCCTTTAGGAACTATGGGCTGTAAGTGGCCAGCACAGACCCACCATCCCGCTAAAGCCTGCAGGATAAGTAAGGTTGGCTTCTTGCTCTGGCACTCATTGCCTTGTCCATTGCTCACTTTCACAGACCCCTCAGGGCTGCACTAAGGGTGGAGCTGGGGGCCTTGTTATTGGTTCTGCCCACAGTTGTACCCTACCTATCCACCAGCTGAGCAAGGCTGCCACCTCTGCCAGGAAGCCCCTTGCTGCCACCCAGATTGCTGGGTTTGTCCCCATCCCATCCCATCCCATCACCACACTCCATGGAACTGTGTACTTTAAACGTGCTCTGCCTCCACCAAGCTCTCACGAGTCACTCCGCCTTGTAGAGTCAAGACTCTGGGGACCTAGATAAATGAAGGCGGTCCAGTGGAGAGACCTGGAGGTGTTGTGTGGCTCAGGGGAAAATGACCACGGCGTGCACAAGAGAACCGCACAGTTACTGTGAGCATGTTGAAGGATCCTGAGTGGCCACGTCAGCCTTCCCAGGATTTCTCAGCACTTTTAGGAAGCTTCCAGGGACAGAGTGAACCTTTCCTCAAGTCACTTGACTCCATTCCCTCCCTCGAGGCCATGTTGATATACTATGCCCAGAACACTGATAGGGGTGGCCACCTCTGTTCTTTACAGTTTCTGAGCACATAGCCACGGAATGCTCTAGCCTAGGATTCCATATTGGGCACCAGAGACTGACTGTTTCTCTCCTCAACCTGTGAGTGGTGAGTAGCTTATCTTGGCTTTTTCTTAGGCTCTGCCCAAACCTACCCTGATGTTTGCATGTGGCCCAACAGCTGCTCCTCTGCAAGCTGGCTGCCCTGCCTGGTTCCACAGGGGACCAGGAAGCTCAAGGGTGACTCTGGATCCTGCTCCACCTGACTTTCTGTGCCAGGCTTGGGAGGGGCAGGTGTTGAGGTGCTCTTGGCATCGGCTGGGAATGAGTATGATCACTCCACAGCCACAAGACAGCAGCAGCTTTTATAGGAGAGACAAGCCATCTGCCCAGGGTCACACAGCATGGAAACTGTGACCCTGAAGATCTGAGCTGTGTTGGGTAGAACTGAGAGCCATGCAGGGAGCAGGAGGGCTAGTTTCAGCAACTGGGTGGTTCTTGGGGCTCCAAGATCACAGGTATATGTTTAAATCTGTGGGGCTCAGCCTGCAACCCTAATAAAGACACACATGGCCTTCTAAGGACAAGAGAACCGGGGCTGAAGAAGCACCTGCCTGCTTATTTTTAAGTCATGATTTTTGAGACACTCATACTCTAGTCCAGGTTGAACTGGAACCTATCATGTAAGTACAGGCTAGCCTTGAACTCACAGCAATCCTCCTGCCTTAGCTATTCAAGTGCTGAGATTACATGTGTGAACTACTCTGTTGGGCCTGGTAGCATCCTCTTTAGATCCAGCATCAGTTGTGTTTGGTTGTCCTGAGTTGCCCTTTGGTTCCTCCTCATTCAGTCCTGCGTAAGGACCAGACTTGCTCTGGGTCACCTGGCAGCTCCCTGAAACACTGTTTGGACATTCAGACCCCTAATCCAGCCTTTCTGGGAGCAGACTGAGCACTGTTGAGAATAGGACCCGGGTTGTATCTTGCTACTTCCACAAAGTCATTATCTGGGAACATTTAGCTGAGTCCTTGACCTTAATGGGAATGCCACACGTTTTTGGGGATCACTGGCAACACTTGGGGGTCCTGGTGTTCCTAAACATGTGTTCCTGCCATCCTAGTTCCTTGCTCACCTCTAGCCTGGACAACTACCACTTCACCAGTCTCTGATACCCTACTTTGTCAATTCAGCCTTTCTAGGGCTGCTGGGAAGTGCCAACGGGGCAGCTGCTTACTTCTTCGGAGTATAGACCTTTAGCCTGGCATGCATGGTCTCTGTACCTGTTGTTCTCCACCCCAGGCGTGCTGTTCTTTACACCTGGGTTGCCTGGTAGAGTCTTTACTTATTCTCTTCCCTGTGCCTGAGGTACCTGGTGACCTTGGGACTCACAGTTACTACCCCACACAACTCTGCTGAGCCCCCTTAAATCCCTGGTACCATGGACACCCCTCCCTGGGGAGAGAGCAATATAGTCCCGTAAATCTTTGACCCCTACGAGGATACTTCCAAGGATCTCACTACCACCTCTCAAGGTAACCCCAAGTAGGTGTTGTTGGCCCAGTTTTTGTTGTTAAGAGACTAGGGCTTGGAGAGGTTTATTTCGGGGTTCAGCAGTAGGGGTAGAAGTTCTAGGTTTAAATTCTGCACTCTTCAGTCCTCAGATATATGCTCTGTTTGGGCTGGGTGCACAGCAGCCCAGGCCTGTGCCTGCTCTGTGCCAATCCCCCTCCAGCTGAGTAGAGGAGGACTGGCTCAGCCACCTATTGTACCCTGCAGGCTGTGGGTACAGCTGGGAACTTTGCAGACATTGGATCCTGTGGAACTCCAGCACTGGGGCTTAAGGGAGGTAGGCTGAGGTGGTCCCTCCTCATACAGCTCATAGCTGGAGTGAAATCAGGGCCAGGAGACCCATCTAAGGGAACAGTGAAGAAGGAGGCTGGGCAAACACATCCGAAGTCCTGAGGTAGGAACCCCTTGTGTGGCTCAACACTTTGTGAGAAGCCAAAGCAATCTAGGTACATGGTGGCCTTGGATTTGACTAGATCTATGGAAGGAGTCTTACCCAGACTTTTTCGGACTTGCTTCACCTTCCTCCTCAAGGGGTGCTGCTGGAGCACCCAAGTTTGTTTGTTCTCTTTGCAGCAGTCCCATCGTCCAACAGGGTTATGTTCACCTGCCTCCCTGTTTTTATTTGTGTGGTATCTGGCTGGACTGGAATTAGTAAGGGTGTGGCCTCGGTGACCTGTGTCAGAACAGCTGTGGAGAATGCAAATGAGTGCTTCTGAAAGACCCCTTGCAGTTGGGTGTGGGAGCACATACCTGCAATCCCAGAACTTGAGAGGCAGAAGCAAGGGGATCACTGTGAGTCTGAGGTCAGTCTGAGCAGTACAGTGAGCCTTTGAGTTCACGTGAGCTACGTGAGATTCTATCTTAAAAACTAAAATCAGCCAACAAACCAACCAACCAACCAACCAACCAACCAACTAGTCAACCAAACCAAGAACTGTCAAACAAAAGAAATCAACACATCTCTTTCCATCCTCCGAACAGAAACCCACTGGAAATGGGTCTGATGTGCATACTTCTAATGTTGCACTGGAAACTGAGGCAGGAGGATTGTTGCGACTTTGAGATCAACCTAAGCTATATAAAGAGGGCAGCCTGGGATTTAGAACGAGGATTTAGAGAGACCCTCCCTGGCCTCTCTGAGCCTCTGTTTCCCCCCTGGCCTTCTGGGGTTACTGATAGACTCCCCAGTTCATACCACCTTGTTTAGGATGAAATAAGTCCCCTGGGGGCTCCCAGGAGAAAGCATGGTTTCCTTCACTCTGACAGTGCTGGCAGGGTGACCTGCGCACTGACACAGCCAGGCAGCCCCTGGGGGGGATGGAAGTCCCTGGTGGCCTGCTGTGGAGGGCAGATTAAGGTGGGCAGTGGCAGGTACCCCTGCAGGCTATGCATTCCCACCACTGCCTCTGTCTCAGTCCTGCCTGAGGCTACCCAGCTGCTCCGTCTCTGTCCCGCCAGGCACTCTGGCCACCAGCCAGTTCCCAGCCAGCCAGCCCCCTCGGGACCCTGCTCTCCTGTCTTCTCACAGGGCAGCTACATCAGGGTAAGCCCAGCTGGGAAGCATCAGCTTTGAGGCTGTGTTGTGGGGCTGAGCAGACAAATCCAGCAAGGGGCCTCAGTTTCCCCACTCCTAAAAGGGCAGAGGAAGGAGCTGGGCTAGAGCAAAGACCTCGGTCCAAGACAGAAGTCGTCCCCTGGGTGCTGCAGCAAGCCTTGTCCCCTCCTGGTGCTAGTGGCTGGGGACCTGGAGCTCATCAAGTCTATGTTCTTCACTCTTCATTTCCTAACCTGGTCTGAGGGACCACACTACTGCCTTAATGGGAGAGGAAACCAAACTTTGGCTCTGGACTCAGCAGCAGATGGGAAGCCAGTGCTGACCAAATGGGTGATCAAGTTCATGAATGAAACCCAGAGCGGGTGAGGAAGGCAAAGGTCACTGATGTGGCAGGGAGGGTACCGTTTCCACCCCCTTCCCCTCTGGGGCTCAATCTTTCCATCTAGGTGATTGCCTCTGTGGCAGAGGGCTGTGAAGTGGGCTTGCTTCCTGGGACTGCTTCTCATCCCTTCCCCTCTCTTCCCCCTAAGTCACCTGCCTGGGTAATGAGGGTACCTCGTGCTGTGCTACCTGCCTGGGGATACAGGAAGGAGCCATGCCTGGGGAACTCACCGGCTCTTGCTGTGCCTTCCTCTGCGCAGAGCCTGGGCTCTGTAACTCCAGGTCTGTGACCAACGGACAGTGCCTTCCCAGGGCCTGACGTCAGGCCAGCCAGCTGCTTTTGGACACAAGCAGAGGGGTGGGTGGGGTGGGGGCGGAGCGGTCTCCTTCCCCACCCCTGCTGGCCGACTAGAGGAGCTGGGGCCAGAAGGAGCCTAGGGGGTCAGAAATACCACACCTCTCCTAGATGGAGGGGTGGGTGAGCCGCAGCTGTTCAGACCAGGAAGAATGAAGGGGGGCAGGGTTGTCTTATGGCCCAAGGCTGTGCGTTGTCTTAGAACAGCTAGGCCAGTCTCTGAGAGAGGAGAGATTTGCAAGGTGGGTCCTGTCCCGGCAGGTTGGGGCTCAGGGCATCCAGGCAGGTGTAGCCACAGACTGCTGGCAGAGGAAGGTCTCTGGGCAGGGCAAGGGCTGAACGTGGCTGGGACTAAGGCTGTGGAGGGCTGTTTGCTCTGCTAGGGAATTCTCGCTAGTCCTCTGCTCCTCGTGTCTATCATCCGTTTCAATCACACTACCTTGCTTCCCTGAGTACCCACTTAGCAGTCTTTCTACACTGCAGACCCAGGAGGGCTGAGCACAGGAGGTCCAAGGCCTCCAGAGCTCACGCTGGGTGTGATAAAGACTACAGGAAGAAGCAGGTGCCTAGTGGCAGATCCAGCAAGCCAAGGAGAGGAATGAGGGCAGGGCTGCCTGGATGGGCAGAGGGAGGGGAAACCATTCCAGGAAGGGGCAGCTGAATAGTCAGGGTCTGTAGAGCAGAGACCCGGAGATCACACCGAGTCTCAGCAGCCCTTAGAGCCACGGTGGTGGCTTTGATCCTCTGGGAAATGAAAGGTTCCAGCCTCAGTCCGCACTCACCTTTATATTCTCAGGATTTCATTCTATCTATCCCATATGGGCAAACTGAGACCCAGAGAAGTGCAGGAGCCCATTGCTTTCCAGACGGCCTCCCTTAGGTCAGCACTGGCTTCTGGTTGTGGAGGCAGGCCTTCAAGCTTCTGTTAGGCTGCAGGGCTGAGGGGTAGGGACTCAATGTCACTTCTGTGGGCAGGGCCTGATTGGCAGGCAAGAATAGGGCCTGAGGCTGGAGGAGCTCACATTTCACCAGCTGGCCAGGGGCGATCCCAGAAAACCATGCTCCTTCCCTTGAGGTCAGTGCCCACCTGTTCTCCTACACTTGGGTATCCTGGCCAGTGGCTGGGACTTTCTATACCTGGGATGCCCAGGCACAGCCTGGCCCCATTGTTCCTTTCCCTGCCGTGTCTCCACATTGGGACAGCACAGGAAGGGGTGTGCTGTCCTCACCTCTCTGGTGCCCTTCCACCTCCGGGAAGCTCCTGGGCGGAGCCTGTCCTATCACTTGGCAGGTTGTACAGATCTGAAGGAAAGGGTGGTGCTGAGGCTGCAGAGACCAGGGCAGCTGCTGCCTTGCTTCCTGAACCTTGTTTGAAGGGTGACATAGGTACATGGGTTGTAGGTGACAGGCCAGGAGCACGGGTAACAGCAGTGAGAGGCTGGAGCGAGGAGACGGTTCTCCAAAGTGTGGAATCGAAGGGCACTGTGGGTCTCTGGGGAAACACAGCCTCCACAGAGAGGGAAGGAGAGACTTAGCTATCCTTGACCCCAAAGGGCTGAGTGGGCCTCAAAAGGATTGAGGAGGCTTCAGGGGGGCTCAGAGTGATCCGGTCCTAGGCAAGGTAATCTGAGAGACAGCAAAACACTCTCTACTTTTGCTTGTATTGAGGTACCGTGACACCAACAGGGGCAGTTGGGAGACTCTCCTCAACTGAGCCACTGCTGGGGTTTGACTTCCTGTCTGAAAACTTAATCCAAGGGTCCATCATTCAGCAAGAAATATAGAATGAAGGTGGGCGGAGGTGGCATACACCTTTAACCCCAGTACTTAGGAGGCAGACAGATATCTGTGAGTTCAAGACCAGCCCAGTCTACAGAGCAAGTTTTAAGACAGCCAGGGTTATGCAGAGAAACTCTGTCTCACCAAACAACAAAGAAATGCAGAACGAGGCACCCACAGTGGTGTCAGTCCGGCATGGGCCAGCTGCTGGGCCTCAAGCTTCAAGCCTTCTGAAGGGCTGCTGGGTTCCATTCTCAGGGAGGACAAATAGCAGAAGTAAAGTCGCCTGTCCAAGGGTACAAGTTAGAAAGAGGAGAGCCAGGCCTGGAGTCTGTCTGTTCCGTCAAACTGCCAGTCACGCACGGAGCCAAAGCCCAGTGAGCTTTCTTTATAGAAGCTTCAGGAACAGGTCCAGGCCTGGTACCGGGGCAAAGGGTGGGCTTCTGTCTCTTTCAGAAGACTGGTTCTGGGGCCCATGTACCACTCTGAGTTGGCTGGGCTTCAGCTCCCTTGGCCGAACTCGACCAGGGTCAGGAGTTGGCCAGATCCCCCGCAGGGCCTGGATCTGCTTTCTATTTCCGACCTGTCTGGCCTCTGATGCTCCCGTGGGACCAGGACAGCTGAGTCTGTGTGGGACGGCACAGTGGGTCCATGGTACAGCTGGAGCTGCTCTCTGGACCTCACTGCCTTGCTATACATTCAGAGCGGGGATGCTGTGCATTGCCCTGGCATCACCCTTGAGGGGTACTAGGGGGGTATGGTGGGAATGGGAAAAGGGATGCTGCTGGCCAGGATGGTCACTTTCTGGAAGGCTGGTAACAAATCCCTGGGATTGACTGGTAGGCAAGGGATTGACTCAGAGCCAAGTGACTGGGAGGGGCCACCCCTCCCCTCCCAGTTGATGCGCAGTCAGACAAGGTGAGCCTGGTAGGGGTTGCAGGTCAGACTCCATGTCCAGCATCTTGAATCCAAACTGCGGTGGAGTAAAGAGGTAATGAAGCTGGATTAACGCCTTGCCCAGCATCTGACCCGGCAGAGCTGAGGGTCCTCAGAGTGACCCTCTCACTTTGGGTTATGGCCACAGCTGGCTGAGGACCACGGTGGATTTGACAAAGGCCTACAATGGGCCCTGTGTAGGCCTTGCTGTCTTTCTAGGCTCTACACCAGACTCTGAGGTGCACAGAGCTCCAGTGTTTCTAGAATTGTCTGGGGATTTGACTGTCTCCCAGGTTTTAAGGAATTATTTTATTTTTAAATTGTGGTGTGTGTGTATGTGTGTGTGTGTGTGTGTGTGTGTGTGTGTGTGTGTGTGTGGTCTGGGGGGAGGAATGTACACATAGGTGCAGGTGTTCTCAGAGGACAGGGAAAGGTGTTGGGTGCCCTGGAGCTGGAGTTCCATGCGGTTGTGGATGCTGGGGACTTGAACTTGGGTCCTCTGAAAGGACAACGCACGCTCTTCGCTGTCCATCCCCATTGGTCACATTTTACAGAGGCGGAGAACAAGCCCTGGAGGAGAGGAGCTGCTCCGTCATCTTTCACCAGGACACGAAGCCTTGCTTACAGGGGGAGCTACGGGTTGTCCCCCAGTAAGGCCTGGGGGTTCCCAGAGCCACTTACCTCTCTGGATGTCTCTCGGGAGTTTGGCTCTATCAGCAGCGCTAACTCTAGTCTTCCCCAGTTACTAGTCAGGGACCTTTTCTGTCCCTAGCTTCATGGACAAGTAGCCGCAGGACAGCCAACCTGTGTGTCATCAGGGGGTCCTTATTCTCTTTCCAGGTAAGCCAGCCTCTTTTTCTTCCCTGCTTCCTTCTCCTCTCTTCCCTTCTCTTCCATGAGGTCCTGATGGAAGGAAGTCTAAGGCCAGGGCTCAATTTCCAGCTGTAGAGCCTCAATTGGCTCAACGGAAAGAGATTAAATAAGAGACCCCTCTGTCTTGGTGACCTCCATGGGCAACGTGGAAGGCCAGAGCTCGACCTGTGACAGGAGTTCATTGCATGATCAGGATCAAGACTCATGCTGTGACAGGGATCGAGGCTCAGTGTACAACCAGAGATGAATGTTTAAAAAGAGTCAAGACAGAGCGTAAGCAAGATCAGGGACTAGAATATTATCTAGACAGGAGCTTAGTGTGTGGTCAGGACCAAGGCTCTGTATATGAGCATGACCAAGGCTCAGTGTGCAAATAAGAGCAAGGCTCTCACTATGTGACCAGGCTTAGGACTCAGGGCATAATCAAGATCAGGGCTCAGAGTATGAGCAGGAGCAGAGCTCAGTATGTGGCAAAGGTCAGACTTTAGTTTGGGAGCAGGAGCACAATTTATAGTTTAACTGATTCAGGTATTGTTCTTCTACAATCCTAGGGCTTGGGAGGCTGAGGTAGGAAGACTGTTGCAAGTTCAAGGCCAGCCTGGTACACAGAGTTCCAGGTCATGTCAGGAGGACAGAGACCAGGCCTAGAAGGTGTTTGGACGGTGGGAGCTGGGAAGGAGTTGAGGAGGCAGGGAGGCATGACTCCAGGCTGTCAGATAACCCCCCCATTGAGGTATGCTTTAATGGCCAGCAGGCAACGTGTGTCACCCAGCCAGCTCCTGGCCCCAGGTGACTTCAGGAAAGCAGTGGCTGTGGGCCTCTGTTGATGGTGAGGGTCACACCAAATGGTCTGTTGTCCCTTGAGGATGACTTTGCACTGGCCCTTCCTCTAACTGTTTTTGGGAAAGTACCTCACGGCCACACTGAGCATCATCCTGGACCCTGTGACTCAGGCCTCTTTCTATGGGGCGTTCAAGCTGGTTTGTGGTGGGAAGTGGCCAGTAGACCACAAATCCAGGAGGTCACCACACCGGTGTCAGCCACAGTAGTCTAGTTTTCTCAAAGGCCCCATAGGGGTTAGGAATACATTTACTACAGTGAGAGACACCCTGCTCCAAGATGAATTGAAACAAGTTGGGGAAGTGAAGGGTCCAGGCACAGGCCTGGGGTGAACTTAACCCACCAAGAACCCAGCCTCCCATTGTGTGAAACCAACAATCAGCCTGAAGAGACCTGACTTCCCATCTACCTGTCCTCTTTGATTTTTTTCTTTTTCTTTTTGTTTTTTTTTTCTTTTTCTTTTTTTGAGACAAGGTTTCTCTGTGTAGCCTGGCTGTGTTAAGCCTGGGGACTCTGGTCTGATGGAGGAGATAACAAGGAAGTGAGTGGGTTGCAGAGACGCTCTGGGATGGCAGAAGCAAGTCGCTTAGCCTCAGTTCCTCCTGCACGATGAAATCAGCCTCATTTGGGGGTGTGGGAGGATATCTGAGATGGACAGTCTTCAGTGGGTCCCCTATAATGTGTAGTGGGTCCCCTGTACTGTGTGGCTGGAGGGATCCACATGCCCTCAGGCACCTTGGTGCAGCACAGGAAGCAATGGAGGAAACACTGGATGCACGTGCTTCCCTAGAAGCTCTAGAGTGACTTCGATGTGCGGATGGAGACTGGGGAAGGGCGACCTCTGAGCTGGACACAGAGATGCTGACTAGAGTGGACCCTGGCTTAACTGCCATCACCTCTCAGCAACTGTGAGCGTCCTCTGGGCACACACCATCGATCTCATTCATTCCCTCGCTCATTCATCAACAAGCGTCTTTACAGTTCCTCAATCCTTGTAGATAATTCTTTTTCCCACTGTAAACTTTGCAGGGATTCAACCCTGTCCAGATAGCTTGCCTGGGCCTCATCTCCGGAGCAGGTTTGTTTACGGTCTGCTGACGACTCTTCTCCTGCTGCCTTCGGTGTTTACATGGGCACGGAGATCTGTCATAGGAAATCCAAGGGCAGGAAGGAGGTGGACGAGGCAGGCCCCCCCTGACATGAGGATTCTGGGGCTTGTCCAGACCTGTCTCTGGTGTACAAAGACGACCTAGGGTAGGGAGCATTGAAGAACAGGAAGAGAATTGAGATGTGGCTCTAATCTCCTTAGGTCCCAGGCAGGCTTTTTGGAGGAGGGGGCATGGGATTGGTTCTTTGTGAAGATAGAGGTATGAGCCACTGGGCATGGGGCATCGGGCATCGGGCGCTTCCCAGCTCTGGCCTGAAAGCAGACACGCAGTGACTTGGCTTTACTGGGTGAGTGTGGCCTGAATGTAGGATGCACATTTTGTCGTCCCTACCTCCAGACTGTGTGACCTTGGGCACCTTACCTAACTCTCTGTTGCTTCTGTTTCCTCATCTCTCCAGGAGTAGCTGCAATGTGTTAAGCCCACAGGGCTGAGCGGCAAGAGAAGATCTATTAAGAACAGGTTGGAGAGATGGCTCAGAGGTTAAAAGCACTGGTTGTTCTACCAGAGGTCCTGCGTTCAATTTCCAGCAACCACATGGTGGTTCACAACCGTCTGTAATGAAATCTGTGGTCCTCTTCCTGCCTGCAGGAATACATGTAGGCAGGATGCTATGTACATAATAAATCAATTTAAAAAAAGAAAGAGAGAAGATCTGTTAAAACAGGGGTGCATGTTAGACCTCCTCAGCCAGTCCAAGGGTCAGGGTAGAATAATAATCCAGTAGAATTTCGTCTGCAGCAGGCTGGAAGCTAGATGAGGGCACCCCAAGCCAAACTGTGTCCTGTTGTACCTCAATCTGACTCCAAGGAAAACTGTCCCCAAAAACTTTTGATGCTGTAATCTCCAGGAGGGCAAGCACATCTGGTTTCCAGCAGGGAAAGCTCTGTTTCTGGCCACTGAGTCTCTCTGGGGGAGCTTGGTGACTTCTCAGGGCAGGGTGCTCACTGACTCATTCGGTGCTAAATTCTGGAACTTGATTTCATCTACTTCCTCTGAGTCAGAGAAGATGGTGCCTAGCCTGAGTTCGCTGGGTCCCTGGCCTCTGCTCTGCCCTAGCAGCTTCTCCCAGTGTCACTCAAGTTAGGGAACGTGGGTGGCAATGGGGAGCTCAGAGATTGGTTTTGCTTAGATGCTTCCTGCTCTGTCTGGAGAGAGGAAAGATGAGGCAGGACGTGTGTCTGGCCCTGAATCTGGCACTGAGCTTGGCACACGATGGACACTCAGCAGTTGCCGGCTATAACTCCAGGTCCATGACCAACACACCCCTCCCCAGCCCCTGACGGTCTTCCTACTTTTTGGGGAAAGCCAAGTGAGGCATATCAGATGGCACATGCAGCCCATGACATCCTGCTAAGATGCCAACTGTGTGGTGCCACCCCACTCTGCTATGTCAGCACACCCCTTCCTGCTCCTGTACCTTAGAGGCATCGTTTCTGTGACTTGAAGCCTCCTATGCGTCCCAAGCTAATGTCACCCAAAGCCATGAGTTAACTCGAGAACCATCTTTAGATGATACTAGATGATCTGGGGTGCTAATGCCCCAGCTTTGTTGGTGACCCCTTCTCACCTTCAGTAGCCTGAGGCCTTCTGAGTCCCAAGCTAATGTCACCTAGAGCCATGGGTTAACTCGAGATACTGGATGAACCTGGGTGCTAGTGCCCCAGCGTTGTTGGTGACGCCTTCTCGAAACCAATGATTGCATGAATATTCTTGATGAACAATGTTTTATGGTTCAGACTTGTAAGCTCACAGACCAAGGAATAGGCCAGTTTGAACCCACTGACTGACAGCACAGGGCAGCCCTAGTTATGAAGAGGCTGAGACAGGAGAAACATGTGTTTGAGGTTGTGAAATCCTGTTTCACAAAACTAACCAACCACAGGGCTGTGGTGGCACACGCCTTTAACCTCAGCACTTGGGAGGCAGAGGCAGGTGGATCTCTGTGAGTTCTAGGCCAGCCTGGTCTATAGACCTAGTTCTAGGATAGTCAGGACTACACAAAGAAACACTGTCTTGAAAAAAAAAAACAAAACAACAACAACAAACCAAACATGAGACCTTGACAGACAGAAATGCATGGGTCCTCTCATGACAGAGATTGCTACTCTCTGGTCCATGTTTCCTGGAAACAAGGACTCAGGCTCCCCTAAAGAGGCTTGGCAGAAGGAGGTCAGCTGCTCTGTTGGAGACAATGGTGTGTCATCAGGGGGGTCAGAGCTCTGGAGAGTCTTGCTGCCCTCTGGTGGCCAGTGCTTACAGGTGTAGAAGGCTCACAGTTTGAGTCTCTGCATTGCACATCTGGCCTCCCTCAGTTCCTGTCCCTGAGAGCTGGGTGCTGGTGACACAGGAGATGGGAGAAAGGAGTAGATGCCATGCTTGAGCATGGGGAGAGAAGGAAGAATCTTCAGGCTCCAGAGGCCAAAGATTGAGTTTTCTCCTCTTCTGGATTCCTGTAGCCCTGTTCCAGGGATGCGACTTCTGCTCTCCTTAGCCTGGACTTCCATGTCCTTGGCATCAGCAGTGCTGAGGTCCTTCTGATCTTACTGTGGGGTTTACTGCTCCCTGAGACAGAACCACTGCTTTCCCAAAGGGCAGGGGTGCCCATACCGGCAGTCACAGCCTGATGGGCTCCTTTGTTGGCACTACAGGCCTCCCTAATTCTGGGTCCATGGACCTCTGGTCATCTGTTCCTCTGTCCTCCGTGGAATCTGCTGTGGATGCTTGATTCATTCTGTGCTACCCCAATCCTCACAGCTTCCTGCTCTTCCCTCCAGTCTGTCTGAATGTCACCAGGCAGTCCCATCAGCTTCCTTCATCTATTCGTTGAGGGACAGGAGGGGACATAGGACCATGATGCCGTTACTAGTCCCTCCGTCTTTCCTCTCCCCTGCATCCTTCTTTCCTTGGTCATTTCAGAGACTTTATCCTAACTTGGCGAGAACAAAAAAACAATCTAACAGCAAATTTTGTTTTTCATTGTTAGCAAATCACGGATTCCTCGTTACTGTTGGTGGAGGACTGGAAACTCCAAGGCAGAAGCAGGGCTGTTCTCCTGGTCTGGAGTAGAGAGGTCTTGGCTCTGTGATCAGGCTGTGGTCTGAAATGCCCTTAATTGACATCTCTGTCCGACCACATGCTGGGGCCAAAGAGGGAGGGTTGGCTAGATGTGCAAGCTCCTCCCCAGTCAGACACTGCGGGCTGATAGCAGGCCAGCTTCAGATCACCTTACACTTACCATCAAGCAAGAAAAAAATCTATGACACTTCCTGGACCATAGGCTCAGGCCTGGGCTGGCTCTGTCTGAGCGTGGGGCACATCAGGGACCACGGGCAGTGGCTCTGTGAAGTTGCAAGACCATTTTGTTGTGCATGGTTTTCTTTTTCTTGAAAGATTTTCTCCTCCAGTTTTTTCTTTTAGTGGTTATTAATTCTCAGAGTAGTGTGTTCCTTATGTCAGTTACATTCATGCATCTAAGCCACTTTGATTGCCTCTTGTCTTCCTATTACCCAAATTTGTCCCTCCCCATGGGTTCCCTTTCTATTGTCTGATAGGCCAGGTTCTACTTTCATCACCTCCCCTTATGCCCCCCCTTGCCCCCAGCCTGGCTTATTGCACTTAACAAGATGATCTCCACTCCCCTGCAAAGGACATGTTTGTTCTTCTTCATGGTTGAAATAACTCTGCTGTGTACCCATGCCACACTTTATCCATTCAGCTGCGACTCCATTACTGCAGCTGATGGACAGTAAACACGGGTGAACAGGTGCTTCTGTGATGCACTGACTTAGATTCCTTTGTGTATACACCCAAGACATGACATTTATAGAAGAGAGGAACATACCTCAGGGAGGCAGGTGGCCTGTCCAAAGTCACGTGGCTGGGACAGAGCACATGGGAATGTCCACGTGTGCATTGACATGTAGTGGTGTGTTCTTGGAGGGTTGAATGGTATGAGACAGAGCCTTCTGAACCAAGGTGGTGAGGTGAGTGGGGCCGGGTGGATGGCCGGGGTGCCCCCATCTCAGTCACTGATCCCTGACTCTTTAAGGTCCCCTTCTGTGGGCCTACTGGAGGACCCTACTCTGAGACACTCTGACCCTCTCAATCCTGGACAGATCCCATTCACTCTTAAAGCCCAGTGCGCTTGTTGATTTCCTGTGAGCTCCTCCCTCCCCAGCACTGACCCCAATGTGAGGGCTCAATGTCCCTACCAATGTGGACAGCGTGGGGGTGCTGACTCTGGTCTCGTTGATGGATTTGTGGTGGGCATCACTTGAGAGCAGGCTGTGCCTGTGGCATTTAGACGGTGAAAGAATAGTGTCGCTGGCTGACATCTGGTCCCCTGTCACCTAGGAGTTCTGAATGGGGAAGATCTCCCAGGCTTCTGGTCCCTGTGGATGGGGGTGCAGGGGTATGGCTGACCAGCCCCCTTATACTTACCAGTAGCTAAGACTGCCCTGGGGAGATTCCAGCGATAAAGGGAAAATGGGGGGGTCTCCTCTTAGGGCTCTTTGTCTCTTTCATAAAATAATGTAAGAAAAACTCAAGTGGAAGTTTGAGGACAATTTCATTAGAGTTAAAACAAAACCCAGAACAGGCAAGCTGTGAGTCTCAGCTGCTGCCCAGAGCAGGGACATGAAGGAAAAAGTCACGCAGTTAGAGTCCCATGGAGGTCAGCCACATGGTGGAAAAGCAGCTGCTTGGAGGGGAGGGAGGCTTTAGAGAATGAGTAAGACAGCCCGAGATGTTGGGGAAGCACAGAGTGTCAGGAAAACATGCTTAGAAAGGAGATAGGAAAGGAGAAACTGTGTACATAGGTAGCAGGCTTCCAAAGCTGCATGGTTGTGGCCTGGTAAGTTCTGCACTGGAGAGGAGATTCTGGGGAGGAAAACTGCATTATCTCATTAGATGAAAAACTATTCTGCTCACTTCTTTAGCTTTGTTTAAGGTGAGCCTGCCTTCCTAGGGGTAGTTCTTTGGCCAAGTTATTGTGTTGATCTGGCTCAGTCAAAATGGGGGTCTCTACCCAGGCCAGAGATTCTACTTTTTTGGCCCCGAGGTTTATGATACTGGGCTTTTATTTTCTGTGGTTAGAGCATCCTGAAAAGAAGTGGGGATCTTATGAGGACAATGGCGCCTCCTTGAGGGGAAGACAGGTGTGTGTGTTGCCACATCCAAGCCTCCTGGTCCCTTGGCTTCATCTGGCACCTGTCACTGTCTTTGATGACTCCATTGGTGACTTTTCTTCTTCTCTTCCTCCTCTTCCTCCTCCTCTTCCTCCTCCTCTTCTTCCTCCTCTTCCTCCTCCTCTTCCTCCTCCTCTTCTTCCTCCTCTTCCTCCTCCTTCTTCTCTCTGTCTCTCTCTCTGTCTCTGTCTCTCTCTCTCTGTCAGACAGGCTGTCCTAGAACTCACACTATAGATCAGGGTGGCCTCAAATTCAGAGATTGGCCTGCCTCTGCCTCCTGAGTGCTGGGATTAAAGGTGTGCGCCACCATCGCCCAGGAAGATACTGGGTTTTTATTGCTGTTCAAACACTGAACTCCCAAGACCTAACTGGGGTCTGTTTCTGTCCCTCTCTATCGCCTGCTCCAGGCTGGATCTTGAATTTCAGAAAACTGCATGGTGCCTGGGGAGGCCCACAGGAGCAGGTAGAGACTCTGACACCTCAGGGCCTTCTTTTTGGTCATGTAATATCCACAGTTTTTGGTTAAGTCTGTCACTGCTTGGCCTTAGAGGACTGAGCATGGTCTAGCCTGGGGTTCTGGGGTTAATGGGCTGGATCTCAGTGGGTACTTGGAGTGGTGGCATGTCCTGGGACCAAAGTGGTCTGTGACCCTGCACTGTGACCTCCTGTTCTGACTAGATGGTGGTAGGGACCTTGTGCTAACATATTGTCTGTCATTGTCCTCAAATGCCAGCCCAGGAGGCAGGCTGCAAGTATCCCTGAGTCAAGGCCCTCCACACTCTTTCAGGGATCTTGAAACCACAAGATTCTGGGTTAGAATCACAGAACTGCTTGCTCCGCCAGGACTGTTAAGCCAGTGCTTGGATGGCCCACATGATCAACCCTGACCAGGAACACCACCAGGGGGCGCTAACATGCCATGTCTGACTCTCTAACCCTGGAAGGAGGCATTTAGTGGGCAGCTTCGTTTCTTGGCATTGTCACTGGCAGGAGCTTTCTTCAAAGGGGTCTTCCAGGTGCTAAGGTGACCAAAGACAATGGCAGGTGCCAGATGACGTCAGGGGACCAGGAGGGTTGGATGTAGGGACACACCTGTCTCTTTCCCTCAAGGAGGCAATATTGTTCCCCCAAGGTACCCCTCTTGTTTTCTAGGCACCCTGACCATGGGGCACTCTCTGGGGTCCCCATGCTTTGCCTGTTGAGTCTCAGCTTCCTTCCTGAGAGGCTGGCCTTGGCCTTCACACATCCTTTTTTGCTTATCTGTTGTGTCTACCAGTTGGCAGGCTTCTGTTCAAGACCTGACACCTGGAACGGCTCACTCTGAGGCCTAGGTCCATATGATTGCTGCACCTGGGATGTCTGAGTGGGATCCCTGGCTCCCATCTATATCCTGAGCCGGGCAGCCTGTTACAATGCTCAACAAATGTGTCATTAGGAACCAGAAGGTTCTAAGCTTGCAAACGGAGTTGCCTTTATCACTCTTCATGAAAAGGTGCAAACTCTGACAGTCCCCACCCCTTACCATCTGCTCTGGTAGTCTCAGGAGCTCCACTTGGACACTAGTCGCCTTCCATCCCATCCGGGGGATGAAAGCATCTTGGTCCCACACAGGAACCTGCCATGTTGCTGTAGGACCTGTTGAGTCTCAGCCTTCATGGGCTCCATGCTTCCTTTTTCATGCCAGTGGGACCAACAGAAGACACTGAGCTTTTTCATGCTAGATCATGAATGGGCATCTCAGCTTCTCGCCTAGTCTTCCCCTTGACTTATGGAATACATTGGTCCCTGAGTGGTAAGGAAACCCATATATCCCTAGAGGGAATATCCCAGGGGGCTTTGAGACTCCGTCTTGGAGGTTGATGCCACAGAGGATCCACTGAGCCCCTGGCTGGCTATCTGCTTAGCATGGGATCCAGGCCAGAATGAATCTGTTTGGCCGCAGCCCTCCAGCTTACCACAGTTTGGCTGTTTCAGACTATTTGGATGCTGTTTATTCGCCATGGTGAATAGTCACCATATAACTAAGCCACAGATTACTGTGCGCTATCACAGCGGTGGCCCAGCTACCCAACAGGACACCCAGGAGTGAGCCGCACAAGCACCGTCTCTACAGTTCTTCCTCCATGGTGCCCCAAGTCCTGGCTTGCCTCCAGCTGTCTATGTTTCTTGTCTTCTGTCCCCTTCACAGCAGAGCCTGCGAAGGGATTTGGCTTCAGATGAGTTATCCTGGAGGCTCTGAAATGAAGACGTCAACACACAGGTGTGTTCCTGAAGCTTCCCTGGTTATAAAACTTCAGGCCACATGTTCCAGACACCACAGGGTAGCAGGACAGGAGACAGAGGATACCTCAGGGCAGCAGGACAAGATCCTGGCATGTGTCTCTACTGACTTCCCTGATGATAAGGGGGTTGGCCTGTGGTCACTTCTCTGTCATTTAGGGCTCACTGCCATCAGAGAGGGGTGATAGGCTCTGCCAGTGAGAGAAGGGCTGTGCTCTTCAGAGTGGTCACAGCCACCGAGGCTAATCAGGATGTGAGGTGGTCCAGAGCCTGGCCTCATGAAGGCTTCTCATTCTGTTTGGATGCTCTCTGCATTCTCTCCTCCCTTCCTTTTACCACAAACTCTGTCTTTTTGCTCATGGCTGTCCTCAGGAAGGAGCCTTATTAAGCATTTACACTGAAAGGGTGTGTCTTGGGCAGGCAAAACAAAGCAAGTATGGGCCACACTGTCTTGCTCGATCTTCTCCATGACCCTAGGATTATAACTGTTACTACCACCCTCTCTATGGATGGAGGAAATGAGCCAAGTCAGAGATGACATCATGCAACCCAAGGAGGGGGCTCAAAAGTCACTTCCGTTGCATCAGCCTACATCCTATGGCTGGCTCAGCGTTTCCCCAGCCAGGGCCCTTCCTTTAAAGACTTGCTGACCTGGGGCTAGGCCTGGTGGCTGGAGGTGGCTTCCTGGAAATCCACTTAGCATTGACCTCATCCCTGTCCTCTGAGCTAATCTGCTGAGCCTGTTGCCCCTGGGGGCAGGCAGCTCTGGGTCCTCCTGTTCCAGACAGGTCTAAGGCAGGGAGACAGGATGATTTCAGGGGGTTATGTCCACATCTCCAGTTCCTATGCGAACAGCTCTGCGCCTGGAATTTGGGAAGCATCTGACTCAGCCTCTACCTTTCCCTTGCCCGACCCTCATCTCGTCATTCATTGTATAGACTAAGACAGCCTGAGATTTCCCATAGGAAACCTCAAGATTGCTCCACCCCTCCCACATGCCCAGGACCTTCCAGTCCACTAATAGCAGATGGCAAGTACTGGCTAGCTAGGTCTGAATTTGACTCTCCACTCTGCATCCCCTGAGCTTCTGCCGGGGAATCTATAAAACAGGGCTGCAGAGCTTCCTCCACGGGAGGAGAACTTTTGGAACTTTGGCTTTGAACACGTGGTCTGGCATCAACAAGTGTCTGAAGCATGGGCTGGACTCCATCAGGTTGGTTGTGTCTTCTTTCTGGCCACTGGCTGCCAGGGCCTGGGTGGGATGGGAACTCATGGCTTCCAGAGGCTGAATGGAAGGCAAACCCACTGTCCCCAGCACAATTGCTGGGATAAAACACCCGAGGTTTTGGGTAGGAGCTGAGGGAACGTGTAGGGGGAAAGTAAGGAGGAAGGCACTGCACAACAGTTTAAAAAATCAGCAACTTGATGGTCGGTGGTGGCGCACGCCTTTATTTCCAGCATCTGGAAGGCAGAAACAAGTGGATCTCTTTGAGGTCAAGGCCAGCCTGGTTTACAGAGCCAGTTCCAGGGCAGCCAAGGCTACACAGAGAGACCCTGTCTCACAAAACCAAACAACCAGCAACTCAAAGACACACAGTCCTGTGGTGAGATGGTCTGTGAGCTGCTGAAACAGGTACTGAATTCACAGAAGAGCTGGGACCATGGACTTTCTCCTAGGACGTCAGACTGGATATGCCTGGTTTACCTTGACCTCTCTGTGGATCTTTGATGAAATACATTGAGGGTCCTGAGAGGTGAAGGCAACTGACTTATTTGGGGAAGAGCTTTGGGAGAGGGTGAGATGACAGCAGTTAAGTACATGGTTAGTGGCCTGGGGACAAGATGGGGTTTCTGTCTTTCATGGTGTCATTGCAGGATGATGCACAGAAGGTCTTCATGTCAGCTTTCTGGTGTCGTTCCTGCCACTGAGGAAGAACAGATGAATGGTCGTCTTTGGGGCAGGGAAGAGAACAGTCGGGAAGTTTGATTAACTGAATTGGTGTTGGCATTGGTACAGGAGCACAGGACTGGGTGGGTGTGGCACTTTGAAGGGCACATCTTGAAGGTTCCACAGGGTGAACAGTCTATTTAACACAGAAGCAGGGGACAATCAGGGTAGGGGGGCTAGTCTTTCGGCCTGTTCTCAGAAGTGCCCTACCCCCAGAATCCACTTAGCACAAGGGGTCTCAAACTCGACCTGATCATAAATCCCCAGGCTTGATGACTGTTGCCTGCTGGCCCCTGCACCAGCCAATTTTCCTTGCGCGAGGGCCTTTGCTTTATGAAACCTATGGGAAAGCAGGGGGCTCTAGAAGTTCCAAGGAGGCTCTCTAGTCTGGGCTGCTTAGGTGTCAGGGTTTGAAGAATAGACCAGGTCAGTGCCTAGGGGTTGCCCCCAGGCCTGGTAGAGACGCGCGCGCTTGCGACAGCTTGCACAGGGGTGCTCCCATTGGGCTGTGCCCCCACGTGACCCGGTGCGCGCCCCAAGACGGCGTCGCTGAGGCCGCTCCCCCGCGCGCGCACGTCCTGACGGCGCTGAGGCCGCGTCCCTGTGCGCGCGCGTGCCGAGCCCTCCGCGTCGTGCCGGC